>NC_056729.1:451582873-451757873 GCF_019279795.1 Protopterus annectens
ATCAAGATAAATATTTATTTATTTTATTTTACATTTGTTACTGGGAAAGTCCAACTGGATATGTATCCATTTTCAGTGGAGGCCCAGGGAGAAAAGCTCCAGAAAGCAGAGTACAAATACACTAGGAACAATAGAAACATTTAGAGATAAGTATAATATGCAGTTATGTAGTGCAATGTTAAGTTAAAGGGCTTGTTGATTTGAAGGTAATTGCTACATTTTTAGTAAGCTCACATTTTCCTAAACAGACTAACTAGAATAAAGTAGTTGACAAGTTAATATAGATTTACACTAAAACGGTTAATAATGACAAGAATACAGTTATTTGCATTAATTTATGATATTTCATAGGTGTGGCAGTGATTGCATTGGTTAAATTCAAGGTATTTGTCTGTATTAGAAACATTGGGATGTAAAAGGAGTTTTTGCAGAATTTGTCTGGGTAACTTGAGAACAGAACAGAACAGAACATAAGTAAACTAAGTAATGATCACTATCTTAATAAATCTGCTAAAAGGTAAATACTGTAACAAGTTTTAAGAAATATGTTCAGATGTTTTCAATGTGTGTACAGGTGCAACTTTGAGGAATACATGAGACACCTAGCAAATTTAGATTTTTTATCAAAGGATAAATGGCCAGGTAAAAACTACATGTAGTGCTAGTTAAAGAAAATTAATTTTGCTGTTTATGACTGATAGTCCTTTATGAAAATCTGTTATTTTCAATTTTTAAATAGTTCTACAGTTTTCAAGTTAAAAATCATTGATGTTGTAAGTCTAGAACAACACTGCAAATGTTTCAGATTATATTAGGGGAGGATATGGGGCATTATTTGTCACGAGAAATGGTTCATTTAATAAGGGTTTTGGATTATGAATGATATGCAGAGAAGGAAAAAGATTAAGATTTTAAAGGTATGAGATAAGTTTTCTTGCATGGAATGCTCATTTTTAAATAATCCAGTCAAAAATAGAGTACTTAAGAATGAAAACCTTGGATAGTTGCATTATGACGGATGCATTTTGATAACCAAAAGCATGATGTTTTGATCAGAAGTTACCCCTTAGGAGATTAGTAGCACTGGTAATTTCTAGGAAATTATTTTCTATGGTGAGTGATATATTACGGGATATTAATGGTTGATATGGAGGGTCAAAGAAATATGGTAGCAATTTGTATTACAATAAATATTGAGCACCTTTTGTTACTTCTCAAAAAGGTAGGGTGTGTGTTTTTGTGTGCAGTGTGTATGATACATATACATACACACACACACACACATATTTATATATATATATACACACATACGTGAAAGCAGTTAATGTAACCAACTATTCATTTTGTTGACAATCTGAAATGCAGCTTCTGATTGCAGAACATTTGCATTACCAAATGTCAGTTTAGTGGGATGTCTATGTTGATGAAAAAGGAGAGTGGTTGTGTATGAGGTTTGAGAGTGTGTGGGTGTTTGTCTGTCTGTGTGTACATTTGCAGGGCAGGGTTATGACCAAGGCTAGGTATGTGGATAGTTTTAGAGTTGTGTTTGCGAGTTGGTGTGTGTGTATAGTGTGTGTGTGTGTGTGTGTGTGTGTGTGCGTGTGTGTGTGTGTGTGTGTGTGTGTGTGTGTGTGTGTGTGTGTGTGTGTGTGTGTGTGTGTGTGTGTGTGTGCGTGATTAGAGTTGGAGTCAGAGTTAGGCTAGGGGATTATTTTAGTGTAGTACACATTTGTAGATGCAGGTGTGAGTTCTGTGTGCAAATGTCTTGATTAACGATACTGTTACGGAAAGGTTTTTTTGTTCTGAACGTCACCTGAGTGTCAAGGTTGGGACAGGGTAAGGGAAAGGGTTAGTGCAGACATGAGTTAGGTGGTACAGGGGACTGCTCCAACAGCAGCTGTGTATCTTCCCTTAACGTTCGCGAACAGGGCCGACATTCAAATGGAGCTCACCTGGTGTTAGTGTTCTTTTTTTTTACTTAGATTCACTGATCAGAAAAGGAGAACTTTCCTTCCTTTTTCTTTATCAATGTAAATTTTGGAGCATGAGTATTCATTTGCATGTGCATTGTCCTGCATTGATCAATGAAAGTGGTGTAAATTGTTCTTCTTCAAGTTGGCACTTTTACCTATATTTATATACATGCATCATACCTCTCAACTGTCCCTGATTTTCAGGGACGTCCCTGGTTTTGACTCAAATTTTAACTCTGTCCCTCTTAATCCCTCCTAAAACTAGTGACTTTTGGAGGAAAGGTGGTGAATTACACTTAATGAATAATGACAATAATTAAGAGTTATAAACTTCTTTTACTTCAGAAAATGTGTATTAATTCATATGCTCTGATTCTGTCAGTTTCAAGTTAATAGCACTAATATTTTAAAAATGTCCCCCCTGATTGTCCCTGATTTTTTTCTTGACTTGTCCCTGATTCTGTTGAAATTTTCCCCCGATTGGTTGAGAGGTCTGACATGCATGCACACACACACCTATGTGTGTGTGTGTGTGTGTGTGTGTGTGTGTGTGTGTGTGTGTGTGTGTGTATATATGTGTATATATATATATATATATATATATATATATATATATATATATATAAGTGTATTGCATATAATATTCATTTTGAATTCCGAGACTCCTTAGTGTGAGTCTCGTGAGATTACTTGAACAAAAATGGAAGATCCCTGTGTCTCGAAGTATTCCCTTTTCTTGGAGGCATGGTAATATCATAATTAGCATTTATAAAGCTATGGGGGAGTTGCTCCTTGTAAAAAAATAAACAAATAAAATGACAATAGCAGATTTTGACAGAGTCCATTCTCCTATATTTTCATGGTCTTTTTTTATAATTCTGACACTCGCACTTGTGAGTTTGGAATTTCACTGGTAAGTGATTGTATACTGTGCATAGAGAGAGATGTTGAAGCTTCCATGAATATAATGGGTCTTACTTCAGTTTCTGGCATTAAGCTAAAATTGAAAAATATATCTATTACTCTTACATCTAAGTCACATATAGTTAAACTTTATACAACTGCAGAACATGTGTATGTAGTTAAAAAAAGTAAAACTGCATTCAGTTACAGTAAATTATGAGAGCAGCCATCTTTGAGTGCTGTTTGTCTACACTGGTCCTTTCTTGCATCAAAATAAATTGGCATTTCCTTACATATTTCTTAAAGGAAGGGGCCTTTGTTGCTGGTATAAAGTGCTGTTAGAAAGTACTACTAATATACTGTGACACAATAATTAGACTTTGATAAAGGAAAGGATTCATTGAGGTGCATAGCCCAGTTTGCCATTTAAACCAGAACTCTCTCTCTCTCTCTGGTTAAATGACATTGCTCGGTCCACAGTAGCCAAATGGAGGCTGAGGGAAGCACAATCTGGAGCACAGGAGCCAGATCATAAAGAGCACCTAGCCTTAATCATATGCTACAACTGCCTGTGATCATCTAGATATCATCTGGTGTCTAAAGTGAAAAAGTGTGTTCACAGAACTGAAGAAATATGTCTGAAAAAGCAAAGAAATTAAATGGTTGTCTAGAGTTCATGTCGGTGGAAGCACAGAAGTAAAATTCACAGCAGTAAAAACTTGAGCTGCAATCACCAGGTATGTTATCCCTTCAAGTAAGTTAGCAGAAAAGTGGAAGCTTTGAAAATGGAAGACTGATTTATTCCTTACTGTTAGGTGGATTAGCTGAAAAGCAAACAATTACAGTGTGTTATATTTCTGTAAGTTACTGGTGAAGAAACCATCAAAATACTTAACTGTTTTACCTTTTTTTTAAGAAAAGAAAGTGGAAACTAACAGAAGCTATAAGGGAAGTTTAATTATTGTGAAGTTCAAAAGAAAATTGTCATTTACTCCCTTTTTCTTCTCTACAAAGATATATGAATACTTACGTTACACAACAGAAAACATAATGTATGTATTATAAATGTTAACTTGATCAGGCTGCATTAGCTCATCTTCTGGCAGCTAAAGCACTGCCAGGTGGAGATGCTTTCCCATCACTCTGCTCTCTACTTATTGTTGCCAATGATTTTATGCTATAGGCATTACTGCAGATGCTTCACTGCATTCAACGAGGAGTGCAGAAAAGACTGATTATTGTTGTGTTGTACACCGAGCATTCTTTTTTTTAGATTGCCTATAACAATGAGAAAGCTCTGTTTATACTTTTATCCTGTTTGAAGAGATTTGGTTCACATATAAGAAGTGCAAGTTTATCAGTCACAAGTATAGGGCCATTTTTTTTGGATTACTGCCCCTCATGCATGAGAGATGTAAAACTGGTTTTACTTGCATCACAGCAGTGGAAATCACACAGTTGGGTTATTTATTTATAACTGATTAAAGTTGCCTCAATATGTAAACAGATTACTTCAAAAGGAAAGACAAGGGACTGCTTGTGTATAAGATTAACAAAGTTTAAACAAATTACATTTGTGAAGAAAATGAAACTGAGGCTATTACCTAAAAAATATTTTTTGGCTACTTCAGCATGCAGTTTGAATTCATCACCAGATTAATTTGTAACAGAAAAACAGAACATTAATTATATGTGTTTATTATTATTTATTTATTTATTTTACATTTATTTATTTTTTTATTTTACATTTGTTGACATTTGTTAATTTGTTACATTAAAATTATATGAATTTGATCTTAGTCCTCTAAAATGTCTGTTTTGTATCCAACAGAGATTTCTTGAAAAAAAACACCATCTCGGGGAGTGAGTTGGTGAAACAGAGTTTGCATGAATGGATAGTAATGCTTAATGAGAGAAAAGTAAGTGGGGGACAGAGACAGTAAAAGGGAGGGTAAAGAGAGACAGGCTGTAAACATCATTTTAAGATCTCTGGGGCAATGTTAAGTTATACAGACATTATGGGGTCTTCTTTCAGCTATTTAAATGGTAACATGATTCTGCATCTTGAAAGTAGCGAAAGAAATGTAGATTTGTTGCTTATAGTAGGCTGAGTATATAATGGAGAGTCAGGATACTTTTAGGCAACAGTAAATGTTAAAAACAGCAGCTACAATTGCAAATAAAATCAGTTAAGCGTACCCAGATTCATTTCATCTCCGTAGCTTCAAAGCCTTTCTTGTAATACAAAGTAATCAGTTTATTTCTTGAAACATTGTGATAGTGTGATCATTTTTCTTTAACTTGCATATGAACATAGGGCAACCAATTAAAGTTATAATGCTATGTTAAATATAACATGTCTAGTATTACCATAATTATAAACTTCTAAGATAAAAAGAAGGAATCGGTGTAAGAATTGTGAAATGACTAAATGGATAACGCTTTATCCTTTGCATCAATAATACTAATAAAAATTACATTTCTGAGTAAAAACAAAACAAAAAAATAACCCATTGTTCATGCTGACCTTGGTAAGTGCTAACAATTTGGTTCCCACATAACATTTTCTTTATTTGCAGATAATATCTAGGGTGGAGTTCCTGCATTCAGTTTCACACAGAAAGTAACCAGAATCCCTGTTAATCAGCACTTTACATCAGCGCAGATGTTCTGGTAGGAAACTGCTGCGTGTAAACAAGGTTCTGTGGTGTCTGTGTCATCTTACCACTACTCATTAAATATATATTTATCCATTTATTTCAAATGTACTTTCAAAAAATCTTTACTGTGCCAAAAAATCTTTAACAGGAGTACTTCCCAAGCTACACAGGACAAACATGCCTTGAGTTATTGATACATACTACTGAACCATAATTAATAAACCATCTAATCACAGATGTTTCACTGCAAACACAGTGCTCGAAGGCTAAAGATAGAAACATATCAGGGGTATCACAGAATCACGGTTTCTATATTTCTGAAAAATGTTATGAGGCACATATTTATTTGCATTAAAATGCTGAGGCAAATGGCAATTTTTCCACAACTGTTTTGCTTAATTATAGTTTCTGTAATCTGTATCTATTCAGTATAATAAACTTTTACTGTAATTCATGTTTATTTTTAATTCATTTTCCACTACATTAGTATTTATCTATTTTTATTTATTACATTTGTTAACCAGGTTGTGTCCGAATGGGCCAGAAGCCAGTTTTCTGTGGAGGCCCCGGGATAAAAGCTCCACATGCAGTAATGAAGGTTACAGTAATTATAATTATTATAATACAGTAGTCAGTACAGAATACAATCAATAGAGAAGACAAGTAATTGACTTCCTCCATGCCTTTCACCATGCATTCATATATGGATGTATCTATCCTTCTCTGTACTTCTAGCCATCCATTTTCTGAACTACTTTCCTGGTGAAGGTTATGATGGCTGCAAGCTACACAAAGCATAACAAACTTCTCTATACTAGGCCATAGTCTTTGGCTTATCCTGTGGGATCCTCAGGTATTCCAACTGAGATTATCTGAGCTGGGTCAGTTCTGATGCCTTCTCTATTTGGGCCAGGCCTGGAATATTTCTTCTGGGAGACACCTAGAGGACATCCTTACCAGGTGTTCAAACTACCTCCACAGATTTTGTCAACCTGGAGGAGCAGCAGAAGCTTTGCTTCAAGATGTTTTCTGTACTACTAGGCTTTTCATTTTATAATGGAGACTAAGCCCAGCAGAACTGCAAAGGAACCTCATTTTTCAGTACTTGCATCCATGATTCGGCTTTCAATCCATGAGTCAGCTCTCATTGCATGAGTCAGCTCTCAATCCATGAGTCAGCTCTTGAAATATGAGTCAGTTCTCAATTCATGAGTCAGCTCTCAATTCATGAGTCAGCTCTCAATTCACTACTCATCTCTCAATCCATGAGTCAGCTCTCATCTCATGAGTTGGCTGTCATTTCATGAGTCAGCTCTCGATCTATGAGTAAGCTCTTGATTCATGAGTCAGCTCTTGATCCATGAGTCAGCTATCGATCCATGAGTCCGCTGTTATTCCATGAATCAGCACTCATTCCATGAGTCAGCTCTTGATCCATAGTCAGCTCTCATTTCATGAGTCGGCTGTCATTATACGAGTTAGCTGTCAATCCATGAGTCAGCTCTCAATCCATGAGTTGGCTGCCATTCCATGAGCCAGCTATCAATCCATGAGTCGACTGTCATTCCTTGAGTCAGCGCTCATTCATTAGTCAACTTTCAATCCATGAGTCAGCTCTCATTCCGTCAGTCAGCTCTCATTTCATGCCTACAGTCCCCTGCCCCTGCAACACCAGCAGTACTACTACCACTTCTCACACTAAATGGTCAATTTCCCGATTCCCTTCCACCACCAGGCATAAACAAGATCCCAGTTTGTCTACCTGACACAGCTTCCCTCCTTTAACTTGCAAAGAGCAAGCCATTGTTTTTCATGACAGAACCAATAATTAATGCACAATGTTAAGTTTTATGACCTTAAGTTAGCTTTATATTTAATTGTGTGTGTATAGACACACACACACACACACACACACACACACACACACACACATATATATATATATATATATATATATATATATATATATATATATATGAACCCACTTTATACCCCTCCTCTTAACTACAATATTAACATTTTCTGCCCGACCTAGTTCCTTCCCTCACTAAAATTTCTTTGAATTTCTAAGCGCTAATGACATGATCTATTATCTATTTGACAAACACACCTCTTCAGTTGTTCAATGTTCAATATCTGTTATTGTGAAATTACCTTTTATAACTTAACAGTTACCTTTATTTCACAAGAAAGTAGTCTAATTAGCAAATGGATGCATAATTGTTAATTTGTATTACTTAATGTTGGCTCTAGATGATAGTCTCTGTTTAAGTGACACCCTGACCTCTTGTTCAAAAATGGGAAAAGGGGGGGTTACAGATGGATGAATCTGTATTACTGAATGTCTGTTTAAAAATGTTTGTAACATGTTGGAGCTTTTCTCCTTGGATCTCCACTGAAAAGGGGTTTTGACTAAACCCAGTCAGACTAGCCCAGTTAACAAAAACAAACTAACTAATTAAATAAATAAATCCTGCTTAGGAGGTGACAGTTTCCTTCTCAAAAATTGTACAGTCTGAAGTAAACTGTTTTGCTGCACATAGGAGATAAAGGTCACATGAGACCAGGAGGACATGATCTGCAAACAACAGGTGCAACTCACATGACTCCAACCTTTCCACTCTTCAGAACAAAACTGCACCTTCATGTCTTGTCTATAAAACTCCTGACAGTGTCCATCACTCCTCAGTAGGCTGTAGTTTATAAACCAGTCCTACAGTTTTAGATATAATGATGACATTCAGTTCTTACATGGTTGTTTGTGAATGAACTTTCTCCAAAATAGTTCCAGCTGTTTGGAATAAAATACCAGAAAATATTAGCAATATAGACCAACTACTGGTTTCCATGAGAACAATCAAAAAACATCTGTTCAAAGAGGGTAAATTCAAGTGCTATAGAGGCACGAGCTAATACAATGGTGCACCAGTTCTTAGGTTCTACTCTACTGGTGGCTCCATTCCAAAATGAGGAGGGTTAGTCTGTTTGATACTACCTTAAGACAACAGGAGTGATAGAAATACAACTACCCCATTTTTTATAGACTTACGCAACATTCACAAGCTAATTTCTAGTCTATAACACTGTGGTAACATCATACAGCATTGTGAATGATGCATTATTTTTACATACAATACTATATATATATATATATATATATATATATATATATATATATATAATAAAGCTGAAATCTTCTACCTTGCATATTTATGCATTAATAATGCATGCATTTTTCTAAATGTTGTTTAATGTTTTGCTTATTCACTGATACCCCTTGGTTGTGTTTTGCACATGCAATCTTTGTCAAATTCCTTAGTGACAATATTGTTTTCTTTGCATTCCCAAGTCTGTTTCTTACTTGTCATTGTCTTTATCACTGCAGCCCATGTTGGGGCTAAAAAGGATCCCCACACCAGTTCACTTACGCAGTTAACACAGTATGTATAAATAATTAAATAAATAAACAGAACAAGGCAAGACTGCCTCTTAGTGAGGCCCTACTGTCAGACAGAAGGAAAGTAACCCCCTTAGTGAGGCCCTACTGTCAGACAGAAGGTAGACAACCCCCTTAGTGAGGCCCTACTGTCAGAGAGAAGGTAGGTATGCACAAAATCTTGGTCTGAAAAAACAGAGCATGAATAGCATGCAGCCAGTGTCCTTAGATGTAATATCATTGTAGTACCTTCCACAAGGCATTCTGATTACATGGTCACATGCCTTCTTCAGAAACAAAAGCAGTGTACACCTTAATGACAAACTCTTTAGCCTTTCCGTATCTAAACAACAGAAGCAGTTGATTAGTGTCCCACTACCAGGACAAAATCTGTACTATTGCTTCCAAATACATAGGTCTACTGGCTGAAGCCTTCCTTCCAGCATTCCAATGTAGGATTTCCAGGGAAAATGTTGTGCACCTTCTTCTGTAACTGGAATGCACTCTCCTTTCCCAATACTGAAAATGGAAGCCACAGGCCCAGGTTGATAACACTCATAGTTTGAGTGGTTTAACTTTATAGCTCCAAGAATTGTAATGCAACTGTAATTATTAACGCCAAGATAAAAAAACATTTAAATGCTCAGAGCCTGGACTGTCTTAGTCCCAGTAAAAGGAAAGAAATTCATGAAATTTGACATTTTAGTTGCAATCCTTTAATCAATAAGAATTCAGAAACAGTCTGCACATGCAAAGATCAGTAGCACAAATCCCAGTATCACAAGTCTGATTGTTGGAAAGAGTACTTCTCTGAGCTAGTGAAGTCAAATTTTCTAAGTATTTACTATGGGTTATTTGCGCCCCCCCCCCCCCCACCCCCACACACACACAAAGGAAGATTGTAAATATAATCATGGTGAAATGTATGCATCTTTAGAAAAGGATGGATGACACTTCTTTGAATCTGTGGCTCTCATAATCAGCCCCTGCAGATTAGTAGTTGCAAAGGATGTCATCATAAAACAGTAGAGTTCCCAGACAGCTCATATGATTCCTCAGATTTACAGTTTATACTACTGCCAGTTTGCTTTAATCCTTATCTGCATTTCTAATCTGTTTTCATTCTGCATATATAATTACATGATATAAAATGTATAATGTAAGCATCATAAAAACTGAAAATGACAGAAACAGGCTGGAAATGACGCCAACAGTCATAGTCTCGTTCTTAAGTTTCTGCTCATAAAATGTAATTCAGCCTCCTCAGCTACTGCGTGCGACAGTAATAGCAGCGTTTGTGATTACAGTTAGCCCTGAGATTCATGGTCACATTGTTCTATTGATGAAAAGGCTGCCTTTTTATTAAGGTTCTTGAGCTACAAGAAACAAGTTTGTAAGTAACAGACTTGAATTACTTAAACTGATTATACTATTGAATTTTCTTTCTTCTAGCAAATACAAAATACCCTATTAATTTTCAAGGTGTCAAAGATTTTCTGAAAGGAGAAGAACAATACTGGAGCACATCAGATTATGAGTGTATACTGTATTTGTAAAGGAAGGCTTTTCCCTCCATAGCGCGTTAGAATGTTAGCCCAGAACCATTGCCATAATTCAGTTATGAGCTATAATTATGACTAACACTTCTGTTACAGTTGACAGAATTTTTTAATTCCTAATATGAATTTTTTCTGTTATGAAAATGTAAGTGAAATATTAAAAAACAGATGAATGATTACTGTATTACATTCTGCAGTGACCTCATTGTCAAACATGCTCTGTGTCAATATCCACTATTGGCTCCTGGCCAAAGCATTGTTATTTTAAGAATCCCTAAATCATGGCTGCCTCGTCATCCATAAAGGAAGTTGTAAAAAAAGAGTATTTACAAAGCAGCAGGATCCCTGCCAAGCAAAGCCCTGCAAATGGTTTGTGCAGTATGCAAAGAGATACTGACTTAGAAAACATTGCTCATCAGTGTAGTTCTGGGCACTTGAGCAGCAAAGATTTTCAGTACTACACGTAAATGTGATACTCTGCAGCTTTGGCCTATAAAAGCTGCTCTGCACGGATATTGCATAGTATTCAGAGATGTTTGTAATAGATAAGACCACTCTAAAGAAGCACAGAAAATACATAAGTGTAAACCCTAGTTGGGTGCTGCCATTGCTGTTAATGAAATAATCTCCACTCCACTGTGTTCTGCTCAGATTGCTATCCACCAAACCTTGGAGTGTATGTATGCTTGGAATAACAGAGCCTCCCTGTACATGAAAAGACCTTGGGTAGTTATAAGGGGAATAAATAATGATGCTTGGTGACCCAGGCTGGCAAAAGCCAAGATACTGGTTTGAATACAATGGTAAGTGACTACTACAGCTGTGTGTGTGTGTGTGTGTGTGTGTGTGTGTGTGTGTGTGTGTGTGTGTGTGTGTGTGTGTGTGTGTGTGTGTGTGTGTGTGTGTGTGTGTGTGTGTGTGTGTGTGTGTGTGTGTGTGTGTGTGTGTGTGTGTGTGTGTGTGTGCGCGCTCTTGCATGTGTGTGTGTGTGTGTGTGTGTGTGTGTGTGTGTGTGTGTGTGTGTGTGGAGCAGCCACACTAACAGTATATTGCCTAGTTCTGGTAAGATATATAAAGTAGGGGATGAGAAAAACTGTGTTAGTACTGCAGAATAACTCTCTACTGAGTGCCTGAGTGCACTGGATTTAAATATTCTTAGGATCATAGATTGTTATTAGGTCAGTGACCACTAGGGTCCTGAGTAACATGGGTGTTTATATGGAGGCAGGGAACATGTTAGTAGGGAGGCAACTAAAGATTTGTAGAGGGGGTGTTAGGATAATACTTTTCTTATTGATGGCCTCTGTCCCCTAAGGGACCTGGGGGCCAGATCAGAGGTAAATTTACGATTGTCCATCCAATTGTCAAGGTTTTCTTTGTAACAGGTTCAGGGATAAACTCTGTTTTACATGGATGGGGAGCCTATTCCATAGTGCAGGGATCCTTTGGAACACATATCTGTCTCCTCAGCAGATTCTGTCTGTCACAAGTGAAGTTCAGATCCCTGGATCTAGTGTTTCTGGTGCTATTTGTATTGCACATGTCCAACAGAGCCATCAGAGCTGGGTCTGAGGAAGCTCTGTAGCCAGGCAAAGATCCCCTCTCAGAAGCCCATAGGACACTGAATACAGAGACTGCGCCTTTAGGCAATCAGTGTAGGACAAGGTATTCATGCCCTGTATTGCCCCTGGTGAAAAAGTTTTGTGGGCATTCCAACTGTTGCAAGTGTGTGGTTAGACATATGAAGGGGAGCATTATATTCAATGATGGATCTGATAAGGGACAAGTAGAATGGTACTGTAAATTCCTTGGATCTGAATGCCATACTTTTACCTATAAGTCTGGCAGTATAGACTGATTTTACATGTTGGCTAAAGGCTAGATTGTTGTCTACATATGTTCCCAGATCTCTTACTACTGAGTCAGCTATTAGGGTTCTTTCATTGAAGGAGTAATTAGGTTTGGTTGACAGTTTCCCAAAAGACATTATAATGCATTTTTGGCACTGAGTTTTCGGCCATTGCTTTGGCAGTTGGCACCAGTTATTTTTCTGTGTTAAACCCTCTTGCAAGATGTTGGTGTCTTGAGGGTAATCTGTAAAAGCTCCCAATTTACAGTCATCTGTGAACTTGGTGATCCAGAGGCTTTGAATGTTAGCCTTTACTTCCTGAGAAGAAGATGCCAAACAGAAGTGGGCCCAACACTGAGCACTGGGGTACTCCACTAGTGACCGGTCTCTTGGTAGAGGTGGCCTCACTTATCCTGACTTTTTGTGTCCTGTCTGTGAGACAGCCAGCAATCCAGTGACTTATGTAGGGATTTATGCCTAGATCATGCCTTAGTGGGGTATTCTATCAAATGCCTTGGCTAGGTCAAGATATGCAACATGGATTGTTTTATCGTTGTCTGTTGCCTTGGTGACCATCTCAAAGAGGTCTATCAAGTTAAGTAAGCATGGCCTTCCCTTAAAGTCAAACTGGGATAGGTCCAGTGACTGTAGGTTGCCAGTGACCATGTGTATCATTTCCATGACAATTCATTCTCCTACTACCAGATCTAGTATGTTTGATCCTGTGGTTGGAGAATGCACTATCTGTTCAAGGGTATTTGTGTTAATAAAGTCCAGGAAATGTTGTGCCTGTGAGTTTGACGGAGTATACATTTCCCAATCTATGGAGGGGTAGTTAGTCACCCCATGAATAGAGTGTTTGGTTGGATTGTGAGTGCCTCTAATAGGTTTAGGTAAGAGTCATGTGACTCTAGGGGCATAGATAGTAGCCTGTAGCTAGCCATGATATGGTGAGACAGACACCTTATCTATGGTGACTTGCCCATGGATGAGCTCCATGTTATCATCCTGTTTAACCAACCTGGAGGCATGTTTGTTGGTAACATAGACTGAGAATCCTCCACCTCTGGACCTAGTCCATGCTGTTGTTGGTCTAAATGTGTGGAAGGTATACATCCTTACACTGCCTTGGTACTTTCAATGGATTTAAACCAAGTCTCAGACTCAGTCACAGCACAGATGTCTACATTCCAGAGTCAGGAGGCTTGTAAAGTGTGACGTTTTTTCTTTTTTTTCTTTTAGGCTTCTGGCATTGAGCAGTAATACCTTAAGCTTGCTTGGATACTTTTTCACTATGTTGGTAGTCTTCTCTTTTTGGCATTGTCTAAAAAAGGCTTTATGTGGGGTGGATACATTTTAGCCAGTCTAAGTCTAAGGGGGACAGGTGCAGCCCATCATTGGCAAAGAAATGTGGTTTGTTGACCATGTTCTTCCATGCTGACAGATATTGGATTCCTCTTGAGTGACACCAAAAACTAAGCCACTTATTAAAATCAATCATTTTGTGTTCATACAGAGAAATTACTAATTTTGGTACACAATTAAATAAATGCTTCAAAATGCTCCAAAACAGTAGTAATCATTGTATAAACAAGTACACGTGCAGATGATCAGGAAAATATTATCCTAGCTTGGATGGCTCTGGATGCAGTTCAATATGATACAGACCAATAAATATTTCCAAAATGAAGATGGTCTGTCTTAGATTGGTCTGGGAAAGAAGTAACAAATTACTTCTATGTTTGAATACTACAGAAGCATACAAGCCCCTGGCAAAGGGAGAATGCAGACTAAAAGATGGGGGGATGAAGACCCTCAAGAGAAGTATCACTGTTCCCTAACAACCTCATCAGTCTTAACATAAGGAGGGCTCCAGGGGAAACACTTGTGCACAGGTAACTGCTTAACTTGAGAAAAAGTACCATGATAATTATTTACACGCTCTAGGGACCTAAACCTTGTCACCACAATAAACAGAAAATGCCGGAGGGATAGATTCCTGTGCCAGTGACTTCCCATACTCTGGAATAAACTTCCTATCTATAGAAAACAAAGCTCCTCATTAGCACTCTTCAAGAAAAATCTTGATGATTGGATGGGAAATAGGAAATTCACCCTGGAGATCACCTCTGTGGCTCTGCTCGACATTGGCACAGGAAAATTATTTTCTTGGGTGGCAAAAGCCAGGGTACCTTTTTGGCTGGGCTTGTATAGGCCCCAGGACTGATAGCCTAGTACCTACCTATGAAACTATGAACCTATTTCAAATAGTCAGTAAGCTACCTGATGAAATTGCATGGTTAACAGCCCGATTTCCAAGGCTCAGGAAAACCTCAAGGATGAGCATTTTCTTCTTTAAACTAGCATTGTGCAAAGCCACATTAATGAGGGTCTGAGGAGATTTTATTAGGTTGGTAGGTGTAGAAGACTGACTAAATAAAACATTATGGGATAGAGAATGTCTTAGCCAATGTATGGGAGCCCTGAGGGGGAAAATGAAGGGCATACCTGACATGGTAGTTTAAACAGCAAATTGTTTTCTTAAATGCTCATAAGACTTTACAACATTTGTTGTCATAGTTTGGGTCCGTTTCAGGAAACAGCACACAGACACACACACACACACACACACACACACACACACACACACACACACACACATACACACACACACACACACACACACACACACACACACACACACACACACACACACACACACACACACACACACACACACAGTAACTGTTTGAAATGTTGGGACCCACTAGAATGAGTCCAGAAATATGGAAAATGAATAGCTGAAAGAACAGACTTACATGTACTATGTCTGAGATGCCATTTCTCTGAATAATCTCTTCACTCGGATGTTTGAAATGTTGGGACCCACTAGATTGAGTCCAGAAATATGGAAAATGAATAGCTGAAAGAACAGACTTACATGTACTATGTCTGAGATGCCATTTCTCTGAATAATCTCTTCACTCGGATTTGGTATATATAAGTTTGGCACATGACAGGGTATGGGGAACTTGACCCCCTGCAATATTTGAGATTTACTCTTATCCTGTGTTTTAGGTCTCCCCCCAGCATATTTGCACTCAACATTTTGAGTGCCCCTGTTTCAATATGGAGCCCACTCTCACACACACACACATAGACACACACACACACACACACACACACACACACACACACACACACACACACACACACACGCACACGCACACACACAAACACATGCAGAACAGTTAACAACCACTTTCTTTAAACTAAGACTTCTCCTTGTGAGAAAAAAATGAATGAGAAGAAAATAAAGCATAGCAAATGTAAGCATTGCAGCTTAACAGTCAGTGGTATCTCATCTCCCTTTCACTCTCACTCACTCTTGTTTACACTCACAAGTGCAAACAAACACACAGACAGATACACATGCTTTTTATTTTTGTTTTACATAGTGTTTCTTTAGGTTTTACACTTAGCTTTGCCCTCACTAAAAAGCTGTTTAGCAAGCATAAAAAATAGTGGATATATTTGCTTTTTACCTCTCTGAGCTTCTTGGCTGCTTAATATGCTACTGTGAAGTGGCAGAATTGTTTTTCAGCAGGCATTACCTTTACATTAACAACCCACTGGAAAATGTTGATTCTCCAATCAAGGTTTAATGTATAGTTTTCTATTCATAGGTTCATAGGTTCATAGGTTCATACTAGGCTATCTGCCCTAGGGCATTTATAAGCCTAGCCAGAGTGTGTGTGGCTTTCACCACCCCTTAGGATGAGAATACTATACCCATTAGTTTGCTGTGCCTCTGTCCAGCAGTGATACAGAGATGATTCCCGGGGTAAACCTACGATCTCCCATCCACTCGTCAAGATTTCTCTTGAACAGAGTCAGTGAGGGGCTCTGCCTCACATGGACTGGGATTCTGTTCCATAGTGTAGGGAGTCTCTGGGTGATGAATCTGTCCCTCCAGCACGTCCTATTTATATCCGTGTTGAGGTTTAAGTCTCTTGCTCTCGTGGCTCTGGTGGATTTGGATTTTTTGAGGTGGAGCATGTCCATTAATTCCGGGTTGGACATGGCCTTGTATGTCAGGCACAGATCACCTCTGAGCAGACGGTATGTGACTGAATAGAGCTGGAGTTTCTTCAGTCGGACATGGTATGACAGATGTTTGAGCCCTTTATCCTTTGGTGAGGAACTTTTGGGGTCTTTCCAACTGCTGCAGGTGCCGGGTAAGGTACATTCCGAATGGGGCATTGTACTCAATCATTGGTCTGATAAGTGAAGAGTACAGGGGTACAATGACCTCTCCTGATTTGGATGTGAATCCCTTCATGATCAGGTGGGCAATGTAGAAGGTCTTCCTAACCACTTTGGCAATGTGAGTGTCAAAAGAGAGGTTACTGTCAACTTGGGTCCCCAGGTCCCTGATAACTTCTTCCGTGTTTAATGGATTACCACCTATGTGGTAATTAGGGTTACCTTGTTTTTCCCAAAGGGTATGACTATACATTTTTGGCATTTAGCTTAAGGCCATGGCTCTGGCACCAGTTATCCATTTCTATGAGACCTTTCTGGAGGATGTCTGTGTCTGATGGAGTGTCAATTATGGTGCCCAGTTTGCAGTCATCTGCAAATTTTGTCAGCCACAATCCCCCTATGTTTGCCTGCACTTCAGAAAAATAAATGTCGAACAAGAGGGGGCCCAGGACTGAGCCCTGTGGGACACCGCTCGTGACCGGCTTAGAGTCTGACATGGCACCAGCAACTCTAACCCTGTGTGTTCTGTCCTTGAGCCAGTTTGCAACCCATCTTGTGACATATGGGTTTACATCTAAGCTGGTGAGCTTTTCTATGATGCCCGAGTGGGGTATTGTGTCGAATGCTTTTGCTAGGTCAAGGTAGGCTGTGTGAACTGCCTTACCCTCATCAATGGCCTTAGTGACTGTTTCGAAAAAGTCGACCAAGTTCAAGAGGCAGGATCTGCCCTTGACAAAGCCAAATTGGGTCTCTAAAAGGGCTTATTATTAATAAACCCCTTACAGGTGATGGCTTAACTGATTACTCAAGCATATCAGTTGCTCTGTCATTTATGCTATTGTATTCATCAGTAAAAGTATGATGATAACATATGAACCAAGTTAATAATTAAAATCTAGTTGATTTCATTCACTGTGGCACTGAATGGTTGTGGTTTAATACCATTACCTATATGGTGAACATAATATAGCTACTGATAATAAGAAACTGGGATGTCTCACAAGCCACAGCCCTCTGATGACTGCTGTCCAAAAAGCATACATAAACATCCTTGTGGGATTCTTGCATGATCAGATTTTGTGCAATTTTTTTTAAACTCAGTTTGTCAAAACTGTATACATTTGTATTGTGTAACCCAGGAGTGCACTACATTTTTTTCACTTTTCTCCACTGTAGCATGTGTGTGTGTGTGTGTGTGTGTGTGTGTGTGTGTGTGTGTGTGTGTGTGTGTGTGTGTGTGTGTGTGTGTGTGTATGTGTGTGTGTGTGCATAGTCAAGACCTACAAAAATAATTGATGGTTTTACACTTTTTCAAGTTCCATTTCTCAAGGGTGTAAAATCAATGAGGTGACACTTGTTTTAGAATGACTTGACAGAACATAGGGAAAGCAATTCAAGTGTGCGATACTTACATTTCCTATGAACAGATTGTGTACATGGTATATTCATATTTATGTAGTAGCTTTGTTATGTTAAAATATCAGACTCAAACTTATATAATTGCCAAAGCTATTGACTTTTGATTGTGAGCATGCCAAATGTATTTTAATTCAAACTTCTGTGATAGAGTTTGATATTTCTTGTTTCTGTATTCGTTGGCACTATTTTTAAGTTGTTGTTGTTTAGAAAGCAATAATGTTTCAGTGAGAAAATTGATTATGCTAATTATTTGTTCATCAAGCATATTATGTTGGATAGCTGTTTACATTTTGAACGATTTCCAGTCATTATATATAACAGTAATGAAAACTAAGAGTATTGATAGTCACCGAAGTACAAGCTGGCATTCTTTCTTATATAGCTCCTCACTAGAGTTATTTTCACTTATAGCCCTCCAAGTTGGTAAACTTGGTATTGTAAGAATAAATTATTGCAGGGTCACTCTAAAACGTAGTTAATTATAAAAAACTTGTGTTCAAATGGTGCTGTTGTTTTATTTTGGGTATCATTATTTTTTGTTATGTTATATAGTTTGCTATTTCTGCAGATATGTGGTTGGTATCCAGGATTGTTGAGTGGTTTGAGTCCAGGAGGCAGATATATCAAGACTTGTTTTCATGACCTATTTTACAGCTAGTCAGAGAATCAGAGTATACTTGTAGTGACAAGTTTAGCCCTTTGCTTTAAGAATATATTAACTTACATCTTACATTTGCCTATTGCTTTACCATACTCCATATCCGTATACTATATTCCCATTCGCACAGAAAAATTAATCATGCAGCTGTGAAGGAAAGTTCCAATGTATTCAGTAAATATTAGACAGATGCTGGGAAGTTGACATTGTGGAGTTTTAATGTCAATCAGTTGTCCACTAAACGAAAATTCTGTTGTCATTTGTTCTAGAATAGGGCTGCAAATATATGTTACCTACAAAAAATCATATTGCTACTTATCAAACCAAATGTGTGATAAACTATGGCGATCACATAGTTTGCTGTTGAGGGGAAGCTATAATTAGAAAGAGAGTTGGATATTACAAATGACTACATTTATCTGTAGTATTCAAGGTATGCCTGAGCTAACAGAATGTAATTTTCCTTATTGCCAAAACCCTTAGATGATACCCACATATGTAACCTCTAAGGATAAATCATCCTTTCTTCATTCACTTTTATAGCTAATTGAAAGTTTACTGATGTTAGCAGAGACTGGATCCTGACGTTAAAATGAAGATTTTATAGAGCTGATCTATCTTTGCTGGTTAATAACAAAGGTACTAGATTTCTTTATGAAATAATGCAAGCTAATGATCTTTATGATCCTTATATATCTATAGAAACCAGTAGTAAACAGCAGACATTTTTCCCAGCATCTCTTAAGTCTTGAACATGTTTGCAATTATTTCTGGTTTCCAAATCAGTGAAGTGCTGTAGTGTGGCCCTAAAAGCTGAATATAGGTCATTCTTAGACTACTCATTAATGTTAGTATTACATTTAATAATAGCTCACCCTCCCATAAACATTGGAGATTTAACCCCAACCTTCTATGTCATCAAGTTATAAGACATAAAACAAAAACAGAGTTGAAATATTTTTTTCTGTCATAATTATTAAATCATATATGGAATAGGTTTATGTGTCTGACACTGAAAGCTACAATTCAGGGACAGGTGAAAAGTCTAGCATCACTTATTAAGTAAAAAAAAAACAAAATAGAAAGCATTCAAAATCTGGATTTGGAGAAATAACTTCAGGCAGATATTAACTTTGTCATTTTACCACTTTGGTTAATCTACACCATCAACACTAGTTGTTTGATACAATCAACCTGTCACATTTTGAACTAATGGTGAATGCAAAATAATCAGGGTCAGAGAAAATCCCTTTAGAGCTTCTGGTTAATTTATTAAAAATAAACAACAGTGCCATAAAGGAAGACTAAGGCACTGTCACACAAACTGTTTATGTATTAGAAGTCTTTTATTCGGGTCTATATTAAATAAGCGAACACTTAAAAAAGCAAATGCTTATTCATCGACCCTAGTTCAGCGAACGCTGAAAATGCCGAACACTCAGAACAGTGATTTTTTTTTCCCCAGGGAAAAAAAAATCACTGTTCCGCAAAAAACAAAAAAAAAAAAACAAAACTTAAAACGGTATTCAATGTGGGGGGTTTCGCCCCCACACCCCCCTACTTAAATATACCAACTCCGAGATCGCACCACAGTGGAGGAAACAGCAAACTCCCGAAACTGGCCCAGCGATTTTTTTTCCCTGAGAAAAAATTTGCTGTTCCGGGTGTTCTGGATTTTCAGCGTTCGCTGAAATAGAGTCAATGAATCAGCATTCGCTTTTTTAAGCATTCACTGATTCAATATAGACTCTTTTTTCTCTTATCATAAAAAAACTTCTCAACCAGTCTTAAAATTTCAGATCAAATAACTGACCAGTGTCTTAATTCATTTCAACCCTCCAAAATCCCAGACAATCTTCCATCCTGTTTTGGTAAGACTCCTACTACAGAAGGGTTGGAGGTAAAGCCTTTACTATAGAACAGGTGAAAGAATATACAAGTGATTCAGATTTAGGGAAAACAGTTGGATGAATGGCTTTTTGATGTATATTTTTATAAATACTTGAAATGTGAATTTTTAGCTCTCCTGACAAGTATCTTTAATCATATTAGGCACAATAGCATTCAAAACAAATACTTTTGCCACATATTAAGTGCATTATGTAACTCTGTCTCTAAATTTAATTAATATTTTACTGGTTTTGGCATTGATGCAAGTGATTGTTATACTCAATTAATGGAAGAAAGAACTGATGATTATATTACAAAATGGCACTGATATGAGTGATTGTTATACTCAGTTCATGGAAGAAAGAATTGATTGTATGACAAAATGCAATAATATTACTGAAGGGATGTTAACAGCCTTAAATAAAATTAAATCTGATAAGTTGAGTGGACTAGATTATATTCCTGGAATTTTGTTGGTGAATATTAAAAAAATGTTTATTGAGTATATTAATTAAGATATTTAACTCTAAGATCTATAATGGATACATCCCAAGATCTTGGAAGAAATCATTAGTTACTCCAATTTTTAAATCTAGAGATAAGATGACACTACACAGTTTTCAGACAGTAAGTGTAGCCCTCATATTATGCAAATGCTTTCAGAGCTATATTAGTAAAATCAAACTTAAAATCATCTTACATTGCTTGATATGTTTTAACATATTTATGAAAGGCCATTCTACACTCAGTATTTTGTCAAGTTTTTAAGATTACATCTCTATAGCTATGGAGATGGGAATTAGTATAGGTATAATCTATTAGGATTTAACCAAAGCACTTGATTTACTATTATTCTATATTATTGGTTTGATACTAGAACAATATAAGGTTAATCAGTATAGCTGGACTAATTGTTGGCTCAGAGGCCAGAAGTCAGAGTAGTGATTCAAGGAAAACATAATAATGAAGATGCTTTCACTAATATTAATAGGTATGTACTATGCTTTTGTAAGTAGACTAGTACAGTTGGTGTCTTACTTAGTGAGAAAAAGTGTAATTTTAAGCATTTTAGTAAAAAAGTTAAGGAGATTTATCACATTGTCCATATTTGATTTATTGGAAATTAGTGAATAGAAGGATCGTGGTAAGATGACAGATTCTTCTTTTTGTTTTGAAAATTATGTGAGAACCATCTATAATAAGGCTTTGAGACAGATGGGTCTGATTCTCAAAAACTTTACAACGAGAGAGATGTTACAGTATTAACTAGTTTATTTTAGGTATATATCAGCCCAATTTTGGAACACAGTATAGTGTACTTTATTCTTAATAACTGACAGCTTAATTAAAAATGCAAAAATAATTCCTGATATTAATCAGTTATGCAATATGGATAGATGTATTTCAGTGGTCTTGACTTTTATTTAACTATAAGGTGTTTAGCAACTCTTTTTTTAAGTCTTTATGGGGTTTGGAAGTACATTATAATTGAAACACAAGTAAGTTCTGTTCAGAGTTGTGTAATAAAAAGAATAGAACCAGTCATTTAACACACAGGATGGTACAATCATGGAATAAATTTCCTGAACATATCAGAGGTGCAGATAGTCTAGGAAAATTGAAAATGTCTTTAGATGATTAGGTTGATGCCATAGTCTTTGATCCAGTAATCAAAGAGATAGGTACCTGAATTCCAACATGCTGAAGACTGGAGTTCCTCCACAGGAAATCACTGTCAGCAAGTTGTGCTGTAAGTGACTCCCTTTGTGAGAAAATCCCTCTCGTTCAAGTAAGTATGCCTCAGAATTGGTATATGTTTGGAGGGTGTTGGCAGCTTGCCCTTATCATCATGTGGTGCAGGAGGAAAAAACATTTTAAAAAGTGTTTCTCAGCAAGAAGTTTTCAGTGAATGCAGTTCAGAGATTCCGATCCTTTGTGCATTTGCTTTTGTCCTGTCATAGTGGAAGCTTCATTGAAAGCTTGAAGGCTTGGACATTTTATATGACTTATAAATTAATATATCCCTTTTTTGTTCTTCTCTTAATATCCCTTCTTCATTAAAACTGCACAAAATTCACTGATCACTGACATGTGATTTCATACTCCGATCACAAAAAATAACTTACTTGCTGATGACATTTTAATTTATCTGGAAGACCCATCCTGATCTCTTAAATGCTAACAAAACATAATTGAAAATGATAGTAAGACATCAAACTACACACTTAACCATTCAGCAACCTTATCTCCGTTAGATCAAAATACAAGTGACATAAAATGTTTGGGAGTGTGCCAGTTTGATTTGTGATGTAAAATGCTTGCAACTAGGATTGTGTCGGTGTGGTTTGTTTTCATTTCTATAACTGTATGATTGCCCACATAGTAACTGATGGTTTAATAAAGATGTTTCTTGTTTTTTAAAAAAAGGCAGATATTGAATAATTTATGTAATGTTGCTTACATTATATTATATCTATAGCAATATATGTGAAGTATAATGTTTGTTATGTAACAGGTAAGCAACGGATGAACTAGGCAGAAGCCAAGCAGAGAAATGCAGCTGCTATAGCAATGAGACACAGTCACCAATTGTTCCAGTAAACAAAATACTCCATAAGGAAAATGCAGGCATCAAGGCAGGAAAAACACAGTCACAAAGTCCTCCAGTAGTAAAAAGCAATCCAGGATATTTATTGTAACAAAAGGTAAGCGCTTTCGCAGTTAAGCTTCATCAGACCAAATACAAAAAGCTAAAATGCACACCATTTAAACACATAGTGATAAAGCACCACCCAATCGTAAAAATACATCAATTAAAAGTCACATCAATTAAAATTAAACTGTTAAAGCTGAAAGACCACATTACCTGCAAATACTGGACAAAAAAGATGCAAAAAATATATATATGGAAATAAAAACATATGTGTGTCATCATCTTCTTTCGGCTGTTCCTGTTAGGGGTCGCCACAGCGGATCACCTGTTTCCATTTCTTCCTGTCCACTGCATCCTGCTCTGTCACACTAACCACCTGCATGTCCTCTCTCACCACATCCATAAACTTCTTTTCCTGTTACCTGGTAGCTTAATCCTTAGCATCTTTTTCCCAATATACTCAGCATCCCTCC
Organism: Protopterus annectens; assembly: GCF_019279795.1. Classification (NCBI taxonomy): domain Eukaryota; kingdom Metazoa; phylum Chordata; order Ceratodontiformes; family Protopteridae; genus Protopterus; species Protopterus annectens. The sequence continues at coordinate 451,606,613 of NC_056729.1, forward strand.
TCAGCACATGTCCAAACCAACATAATCTTGCCTCTCTGGCTTTGTCCCCAAACCTTCCAACCTGGGCTGACCCTCTAATATACTTATTCCTAATCCTGTCTACCCTCATCACACCCAGTGCAAGTTTTAACATCTTTAACTCTGCCACATCCAGCTCAAACTCCTGCCTTTTTGTCAATGCCACTGTCTCCAACCCTTATAACATAGCTGGTCTCACTACCCTCTTGTAGACCTTCCCTTTCACTCTTACAGGTACTCGTCGGTCACAACTCCCTCCTGACACTTTTCTCCACCCACTCCATCCTGCCTGTACTCTCTTCTTCACCTCTCTTCCACACTCACTGTTGCTCTGAACTATTGACCCCAAGTATTTAAACTCATCCACCTTTGCCACCTCTACTCCTTGCATCCTCACCATTCCTCTATCCTCCCTCTCATTCACACACATATATTCTGTCTTAGTCCTGCTGACCTTCATTCCTCTTCTCTCTAGAGCATATCTCCATCTCTCCAGGGTGTTCTCCACCTGTTCCTTACTCTCACTACAGATCACAATGTCATCTGCAAACATCATAGTCCATGGGGACTCCTGTCTGATCTCGTCTGTCAACCTGTCCATCACCATTGCAAATAAGAAAGGGCTCAGAGCTGATCCTTGATGTAACCCCACATCCACCTTAAATGCATCGGTCACTCTCACAGCAGACCTCACCACTGTCACACTACCCTCGTACATATCCTGTACCACTCTTACATACTTCTCTGAGACTCCTGACTTCCTCATACAATACCACAACTCCTCTCTAGGCACCCTGTCATATGCTTTCTCTAAGTCTACAAAAACACAATGCAGCTCCTTCTGACATTCTCTGTACTTCTCCATCAACACTCTCAGAGCAAACACCACATCTGTACTGCTCTTTCCCGACATGAAGCCATACTGCTGTTCACTAATCATCACGTCCTTTCTTAACCTAGCTTCCACTACTCTTTCCCATAACTTCATGCTGTGACTGATCAATTTAATCCCTTTGTAGTTACTACTGCTCTGCACATCACCCTTATTCTTAATAATCAGTACCAAAACACTTTTTCTCCATTCCTCAGGCATCCTCTCACTTTCTAAGATTTCATTAAACAATCTGGTTAAAAAACTCCATTGCCATTTCATCTAAACACCTCCATGCTTCCACAGGTATGTCATCTGGGCCAACAGCCTTTCCATTCTTCATTCTCTTCACAGCTATCCTTACTTCCTCCTTGCTAATCCATTGTACTTCATTATTCACTGTCCCTACATCATCCAACCTTCTCTCCCTCTCATTCTCTTCATTCATCAACCTCTCAAGGTACTCTTTCCATCTCCTCAACACACTCTCCTCACTTGTGAGTATGTTTCTCTCATTATCCTTTATCACCTTTACCTGCTGCACATCTTTCCTAGCTCGGTCCCATTGTCTAGCCAATCAGTACAGGTCCTTTTCTCCCTCCTTAGTGTCCAACCTTTCATACAATTCTTTATATGCCTTATCCTTAGCCATTGCCACCTCTCTCTTTGCCATGCACCTCATCTCCTTATACTCCTGTCTACTTTCTTCATCTCTCTGACAATCCCACTTCTTCTTTGCCAACCTCTTTGCATGTATACTCTTCTGTACTTCCTCATTCCACCACCATGTCTTCTTGTCGTCCTTCCTCTGTCCCGATGTGATACCAAGCACCTTTCTAACCGTCTCCCTTACTAGCTCTGCTGTAGTTACCCAGCTATTTGGTAAATCTTCACTGCCACCCAGTGCCTGTCTTAACTCATCCCTGAACTCCACCTCACAATTACCCTTTTTCAATTTCCACCATTTGATCCTTGGTGCTGCCCTCACACTCCTCCTCCTCTTCTTGATAACCAATGTCATCCTACAAACCACCATCCTATGTTGCCTAACTACACTTTCTCCAGTCACCACTTTACAGTCTCCAATCTCCTTCAAACTGGCCCTCCTACATAAGATATAATCCACCTGTGTGCATCTTCCTCCACTCTTGTATGTCACCCTATGCTCCTCCCTCTTGTTAAAATATGTATTCACCACAGCCATGTCCATCCTTTTCGCAAAATCCATTACCATCTGACCTTCTGCATTCCTTTCCTTAACACCATACCTACCCATCACTTTCTCATCCCCTTTGTTCCCTTCATCAACATGCCCATTGAAATCTGCTCCAATCACCACTCTCTCACCCTTAGGTACAGTCATCACCACTTCATCCAATTCACTCCAAAATTTTTCTTTCTCATCCATTGCACACCCAACTTGTGCAGCATATGCACTAACAACATTCATCATTACACCATCAATTTCCAGCTTCATAAACATCACTCTATCTGACACTCTTTTCACCTCCAAAACACTCTTCGCATACTGTTCCTTCAGAATAACTCCTACGCCATTTCTCCTCCCATCCACACCATGATAAAACAATTTGAACCCACCTCCGATACACCTAGCCTTACTCCCCTTCCATCTGGTCTCTTGCACACACAATATATCCACCTTCCTTCTGTCCATCATATCACCTAGTTCTCTCCCTATACCAGTCATACTGCCAACATTCAAAGTTCCGACCCTCACTACCACAGTCTTAGCCTTTCTCCTCTCTTCCTGCCTTCGGCCATGCCGTCCGCCTCTTCTCCTCCTTTGGCCAGCAGTAGCCCAGTTTCCGCCAACACCCTGTTGGCTAACAGTACTGGTGGCGGTCATTGTAATAAGTATAAATATATACATGTGTAAACACACACATAAAAAAAAATATATATATATATATATATATATATATATATATATATATATATATATATATATATATATATATATATATATACCCATGTATATAAAAATATACACTGCTAATGTTCTCATAAGCAACAATAAAAAACAAATAAAAAACAAATAAATAAATGAATAAATAACCACTACTATTTCCTATTTACTTCTGGAGTCTTCTTTTCTTTAATAAGGGCTTAATAGAAGCCCTCTCGTTCAGACCTCTCCCTCTATCTGCACAAAGGGTGATAATCCAACAAGTATCCCTATGTTCTGTGTGTGTAATAATGTCACCTTCCCTAACACTGGGAGAAATAGTCTCAATGACCCTGAAGTTAAACGTATGAGATTCTCCCAGTCCCAATACGTGTTTAGAGAGTGCGTTGTGTGTAGAGCCCCTTCTAATGTGGTAAATGTGCTCCCTCATCCTATCATGCAGCACCCTGTTCGTCTTACCAACATAGAAGGAGCTGCAAGCATCGCACTCTGCTAAATAAACCACATGGGGAGTCATGCAATTGGCATGAGCATGAAAAGTGTATTCTCTACAGAGATCTAGATGATGAAAAGTGTCAAGGTGTTAATGAAGGAACAAAAATTACTGTCACCACATGGCGTGGTAAAGCCAGGAGTAAAAGCCGTGGTACTTAAACCACTGTTATGGCAAAGTAGCCTCTTCAAATTTTTCCTGTTCTTAAATCGAAACCTAGGTTTATCACCTACAATCTTACCTATATCATCATCTACCTGTAAAATAGGCCAGTGCAGTGCAAATAAGCTAGTGATATATCTATGGTCATTAGTATAAAAAAGAGGAATCCTAGTTTCACCTAACCCCACACTAGGTCCATTACCACTAATTGCACTTGCCTCACATACTGGTCCAAAGTACGGACTTGCTGTGGTAAACCTTAACTGATCTATATTAGACCAGTGTCTATTAGTCTCGCCAAGGCTATACCCCCTGGCTAATAACTTCTTCTCTAAATTGCCCAGCTCTTCCACAAAACCATCCATGGTGGGATTTAATCTGGAGTCCCTCATTCCTTGCCCTTTAATCAGGTTCCAAAAAATATAACCGGGGTGCATACTAGACCTAAACAAAAAGGCATTCCTATGGCAGGTTTTACGATGGACACCAGTATTAATAGTATGATCATGTAATTTCTCAATATAGAGATCTAAAAACTCAACACGAGTAAATGACCAGTTAAATGTAAACTTCAAAAAGCTGGTCAGGCCATTCATGGTCTCATGAAAATCCACTAAATCATCTAACAAGTCTCTCCATAACAAAAACAAATCATCGACGAAATGCCGATAGAATAGGACATGCTCCTTAAAGCCCTCAGTAGCAAACAGGATGGTATTCTCCCAATGCGCAAGAAACATATTGGCGTAGCTATTGGCACACGATGTCCCCATAGCTATGCCATGCTTCTGTAAATACATTTCACCATCAAGGGTGAAGACATTATTTTCAAGGACAATCTCTAAAAAATAGCAAATAAGATCGACCTGTCCTGAAGTATAATCACCATGAAGCAAAAGATATTCATGTATATACTGGATCCCTAACTCATTAGGAATCATGGTGAACATGGACTGTACATCAAAGGTTATAAAAATAACATCTTCAACATCAGTAATACCTCTAGTACATTCATAGAGGTCTAACATAAACTGTTTTGAGTCCCTTAAAACCACTTGATTCAAATTAATGACTGGTCTCAAAAACTTCTCAACATAAAGTGAAAGTGGCTCTGTGACCCACCCTTCACCTGCCACAATAGGTCTCATGGGTGGGTTAGTCAGGTGTTTATGTATCTTAGGCAGACCATGTATAAGTGGAATCAAAGGGTTGACTACCTTTAGAAAAGAAAACATTTCTTCAGTAATAAGACAGTCAGAAAAAACATCAAATATACAATTACTTACAGATGAAATAACCCTGTGTATGTCCTCAATAGTTATCTTATCATAAAAGCTACAGTCACCTAACATGGAGGTCATAGATTGACAGTAATGGGACCTATCCATCACAACAATAAGCCCACCTTTATCTGCTGGACGAATCACAATAAAGTTATTATGTTGTAACTCTTTCAAGGCTTTCCTTTCAACATATGAAACACCCTACAGGTAATTTTTGTTTTATGGTCATTGACCACATTAAGGATAGACATGTACAACTTCATATTCTACATGATAGGCTCACCTATAAAGAGAAAATGTGGATCATCAAACTAGGGGCTCTTTTTTCCCCCTGGTTTGAATGACCATTTTTGAAGTTATTACTATACATGTAAAATTCGAAGAATAAACAGACAGAGTATGTTTGATCAGAACAGTAAGCAACAAAAAGCAACTAATTGCAGTTCAGAAGCCACTGTGTCAATTCAAAGTTTCAAATATGTTCAAACCTTCCGACGTGTAACAAATAATTTGGTTTATTAGATATAAACGTACAACTGCTGACAAGCTTTTTCAAACTAACAAAAAGTTTCAAAGCAAGTTCCAATATTTCAGACCTGATGAAAAAAATTCAAAAAAAAAAAGTTTTTAAAAGAATCCAACAATTCAAACAAACAGGTTTTTGGATTTAAACACAGTGTTTCAAGAGCTTTCGCTGATAAAATCCTCAATAAATAAATCCCAAATAAACATAAAACATATTTCTGAAGACAAGGAAAAATATTAGTCAATTAAATCCTAATTGACAATAAAACAATTGCTTTTTATGTTTTTTATATTTTTCTCACATATCAACATATTATTTATAATATTTTGAATATTTGTATTTATTTTTATATATTTATGTATTAATGAATCAGTGCATTATTATTTGATGCACTAGAGGGCGCTCCATGCATTTCAAATGATTTTCTATAAGTTGGTAGACAGCATGTGTGGTTTTGTCTTTACTTTCTACATCAAGTTTGGTTGCTGAGGAAGGCTCTGCCAGAATCGGTACAACCATGTTGGTGTACGGTTTAGTTTTTTTGCTGTTGTTGTATTTGGAATAAAACTATCATCGCTTGTGTCATGGAGTGGAGTGCTGGCTCTTTTTTTCATTTTGGATTGGTATTTTCAGCCGTGCACCAGCCGTTCGTGCAGGAGGATGTTGGACTTTTTAGCTGTTTAAAACATACTTTAGAGTCTCCTTGTTGATTTTCTGCTGTTTTGAATGTTTTTGAATGTTTTATTTAGTGTCCCACTGCTATTTTTCTTCTGTGTTAAATGTTCTGTAGTGGTTCCTGCCAAAGCTAGGGTAGCTAGTAGCTCTAGCATTGTCCAAATACAGTTTTGCTGCATCTGGGTCTGTTTGTAGTGGCTGTTTGTTTTGAGCACATTTTTCAGGCCACCTTGGAATGGAAGGGGCCTTTGTCCACTCTAGTTAGAAGATTGTGCTGATTGGAACCTGTCTGTTGAAGGGTGGGGTTGGTCTAGCATCCTCATTGGTCCTTTTGAACCTTTTTAACGTTTTTTCAAGCTTCTAGTTTCTGTTATTTAAGCTTTGCATTTGAGCAGGTTTCTGCTTGTTTGCATATCATGCAGCACTGAGCACTGCCACCCAATCGTGCGCCATAGCCAAACAGATTAATTCAACAGTTTTTTCCTTAGATACAGCTGCAGCACATTAGTGTAGCCCTATCCTTAATACTTTCCCATTCAAATAAATACTGCTAGTGAGCTAAAATCTATTAAACCACCAAAAAAAAAAAAAATACAGAAATATCCATCCCCTGAGCTCCTCCTTGATCAAGCCTGAAATGACCCCTTAATGGTAACAGTCTTCAACCTACCGTTATGGACAGTTGGGCCACTCTTGTTTCTCCTGCCAACCTTATTGACTTGGGTCTCTTGAGGCAGTGTAGCAATTACCTCATGCACACCGACAACCGTCTAGTAATAACTCACTCAATTACAGAGTGTGAGAGATGTATCTACACCATGAATCTTGAATACATGCTGTCTTGCACTCAAAACTGTAACACTGGAGAGGTTGTCAAACCCCACCACTACACATGCACATAGTACCAATACTCATACACATAGTATGTATCTGACACAAAAATCAACATACATGTAGGTTTTCTCAAAAAAAAAAAAAAAACTTCCAAGGCACCAGAGACCTCCAAAACACAAGACTGCTGCAACTAACACACTTCCCACAACACCAATGACACATAGCAACACCAGTTTCTCACCTAGCAAGCCCATAAGGCATAACACTGAAAAAACAAATTTTCTAGTCACTGAAGACTTAATAGTGAGACTCACAGATGTCCCACTCAACAGGCTGGACAAGGAGAAAGTCACAGTCATCTCCCTGTCAGGTGCTAGGATTCATCAGACCATGCATGAACTCAGGTGTCTCAGCAACAAACACCATTATGACTCTTTCATAGTTCATTTTGGAGTGAAATACCTGAGACATACTTCACTGGACTATATGAAGAGAGACACAATTGAGCTCTCTGAGTATGTGTCCCAGGCAGGTACATCCCTAGCCTTGAGCAGCAATCCTCACCTACAATAATGCCACAGTATAACAAAAATGATTGATTTCAATAATTGGCTTAGTTTTTGGTGTCACTCAAAGGGGATCCAGTTCCTGTCAGCCTGGGAAGCCATGATTGACAAACCTCGCTGCTTTGCCAGAGATGGTTTGCCCCTGGCACCTCTAGGCTTTCAGCTGCTATCAAAGGCTCTTATCTCCCCCATTGTGCCTTTTTATGCAATGACTCAAAAACAAACTTACCGATATGAAATTTGCCAATCTTAACAAAATAAGGGTCATGCTGCTAAAAGCTAGGAGCTTAAACCAAAAACTGCACGTCCTGGAAGCACTTCTATCACTGGAAGGTGTAGATGTCTGTGCAGTCTCAGAAACCTGATTCAAGGCCTCAGAGAGTAACTCAACCTTGCAAAGATACAATGCCTTCCACATCTTCAGACTGCAAAATGAACATGTGGGAACCAAAGGAAGTGGTGCTTATTGCTATATTAGAGATAAATTCACCTCCCATCTAGTTAGACTGGACAACTCCATGGAGTTACTCCACGTTCAGGTTACGGTGGGTAAGACCCCCATTCAAGTCATAGTCAGTTATAGATCCCCCTCCATGGGTCATGACACACACAAAGCCCACTTGATCAAACTGGAGACAATCCAAATATTACCCAACACTTTGGTTAAGCGGGATTTCAATTATCCCACCATCAACTGGGAAAATACACTAGCCCAAACTCACTAGCACCAACGTTCCTTAACAAATGCCCTGGAACAAATTGTTCACACCCTAACAAGAGGAACAAACATACTAGATCTGTTCCTCAGTACCATGTCAAACAGATGTACTATCATAACTGTCGGACCCTCATTAGTTACATTTGACCACAAATCAGTCACCTTCACACTGATACTAACACCAGAACTCATAATGGGTGAAATCAGACTACAAAAACTGTACCACGCCAAACTATACCCTCCTAGGTGAAGGTATAAATGCATTCTGAGCCCCATCCCCAGCTGTAATTGGTAACTACACTGAAGCTTACACTACAACCCTGTACAATCACTTACATAAGTGTATAGACTTGGCTATACCAGAAAGAATAAAACCCAGAGCCCCAAGTAAAAACAAGCCACCATGGTGGACATCCAGCATCAACAAACTTTACAATAAATGCAGAAAGTTTCTGTCCAGTAAAGCAAAGGCGAGACCCCAACAATGGAAAAGCACCCTCCTCAGCCTCAACAGGCAAATTAGACAACTTGTCAAATCCTCTAAGGGCTTTTTGAGAAAAAACTTAGAAAGTACAGCCAAGGATAAACATAAAGCCTTTTATAGCTATGTATGTAGCCTGAAAGGTAGGGCCCAAGCATGTGCAGAATTAGTGACCAACAGTATCATACACACTGACCCTACACAGATAGCAAACCTGCTAGCAGATAGGTGTGGCAAAAATGTTACTCCCTTATCCCCTCCAAACCTATGAAAAACCTTCCCCCAAACTCCCCATCCACCCTACATATCTGAAGATCAAGTCATCAAAGCCTTGTCCAAGCCAACAAAACACATCCTCTATGGGACCAGACTGCATACCAGGCTATCTTCTAAACAGGCTAAAACATAAACTAGTATCACCATTAAGTACTCTTTTCAATCATAGTCTAACCACAGGCTTTGTTCCTGCGGAATGGAGAAAAGCAACAGTTATTCCCTTCCATAAAGGTGGACTAGCAACAGACTGGGGAATTAAAGACATATAAGCTTGACCACCCTCATCTGTATGGCCAGGGAGCGTATCATTATGAACCTCATAAATAAAAACATAGGCAACCTACAAAACCCTGGATCATACCCAATTTGGCTTCCTCAAGGGCAAATCCTGCCTGTTAATCTCATGGATTTTTTTGAAAATGTGACCAGGGCCATTGAGGAGGACAAATGTGCATACAGCATACCTTGACTTGGCAAAGGCTTTCGACACAATCCCACATTCAGGCATTACCGATAAGTTTAGCAAACTGAATGGAACCCCCTTCATTGTATGATGGGTTGCCAACTGGCTCGCAAACCGGTCACACATTATCAAAGTGGGTGATTCCACATCAACTAGCAGACATGTTACCATTGGGGTTCCACAGGGGTCACTGCAGAGCCCCCGACTGTTTGCTATATGCTTCTCAGAAGATTAGGTCAAAACTAAAGGGATCTGGCTGACCAAGTTTGCAGATGACTGCAAACTGCTTCTAATCACTGAATCTCCAAAATGATGTCAGTATACTCCAGGATGGTGTCACACAGACCAACATCTTTTGTATTAGTCAGGGTCTCAAACTGAATGCAAAGAAATGCATCATCATCATTTCCCTGAGCACAAACAATGTCCCTTCACACTATGAAATCAGTAAAAATACCCAAAGTACCCATGAAGTGGTAAGGTACCTGGGATCCCAGGTTGATCACAACCTTAACTTTGACCACCATGTGTCTGCCATTGTAAGGAAAGCTTTCCATGTAGCTCACTTGATTAGTAAAGGCATTGCCTGGAGAGTGAAAGTAGTTATAACCTCCCTATACTTGGCACTTATCTGGCCCATAATTGAGTATAACGCACCATTCGGTATGTACCGTACTAAGCATCTACAGCAATTAGAAAGACCTCAGAGGTTTCTAAGAAAGAAGATCAAGGGCCTTCAGCATGTGGCTTACACGGACCAACTAAAATCTCTGTCACTATACTCTGTGTTATATAGACTTCTTAAGGGAGACTTATACCTAGCCTACAGAGAAACCCAAGACCGAAACCTAATGAACTTACTGCATTTCCATAAATCAAATGGATCTAGGGCTACCAGTTCCAGGGACTTAAATATGGCCTGCCACTTAAATAGGATATGCTGGAGGGACAGATTTATCTCCCAGTGACTGCCATATTTTGGAACAGGCTAGCAATTCATGTGAAACAGAGCACCTCTATGACACTGTTCAAGAGGAACCTGGATGAGTGGATGAATCACCATAAAGTTTTACCAGGGATAGAGCCCACAACCTTCCTGGACATGGGCAGTCATCACTAAATGCAGCCTTGGGTAGTGACTAGTACCTCTATGTTATTATACTGGGTTGAAATAGCTAAGCTTAAAATAACCTCCGGGTCAATAGCCTAGTAATTTCCTTTGAACCTATGAGCCATGCTAAAAGATAAAGTACCAGGTCATGTTCTTAAGGAGGAAAAATAGCATTAAACATGGAGCTTCTTGCACCTTCCAATACAGCATTAAATCTTTACCCCTATTTAAATCATTTGGGGATAACATTAACTAAACATACACAATTTGTTTCCTACAGTTCAAGGAAATTGCTTATTTTGTCTTCATGATTATCCAGAATTTTACAAAAACACAACTCATCTACTGTCTACAGCTCCATCATTACTGTATTCCCCTACCATGTGCATGTACTTTGCATTATTGGTCTGAGCTTTTAGAGAAGGTTAATATCAAACGTATTGATACAGTTTATGGCCAACAGCCTGTAAATATATTCTGACAACTTTATCAGTCCATGATCCTTCATACTAAGCATTTTATTCCTCATACATTTGCAGCCATTGAGGTTCAAATCATTCCAATGTACCTTCTGTGTAAAATAAGCTGCAGATTTAGTGCATGTCTTATAAGAATGCCCCAAAATGCAATCCATTTAGGCTCAATATCTATCATTATTAAGAAGTAGTTCAATTTTGCAGCCTGAGCATAACTTCTTCAGTTCCCCTTTACAGATCAGAAATGAAATTCAAGTGTAAAAGCAAAGAGTATAGCTAATTATATAGCACCTTTTACATTATGTAACAACGGCTGCACAGGTTTTTGTATCTCTAACATCTTGCAAAAATATATTCAACAATCTTTGTGAAGTCATGGAAATATTATCCTACATTTTACACGCATAAAGAAATTTCCATGCCTTTTTATACGCAAACTAATAAGACTGATGAGTTTTTTCGGATCAAAAGAATTTATGGCTTTACCAAAATGCATTTGTTTGTTAATCATATTGTCTAGATGTGTGCAAGTTGCTGGTTACTTTTGGAAAGATGTATTCCTGGGTTTTTGGTCTTTTATGCTAATGATTGTTATGTATTCTAACACTTATTAAAGCCTACTCACATTTCTTGTTGCAGTTGTTGATTATGCATTTGCCAAAGTTATACTGTTTAATTGTTTTATAACAAAATGCTATTGCTTCTAAAGAAAATAAAACAGGAGATTATCTAAAGATTTGATAGGAAAAGATAAATCAGTAGGTACAGTAAGAAAATGTGAAATGATAGGCGACACATATTTTCATGACTGATTAGCATTTCATTTGTGGTTACAGTATTCCTTTTCTGACTACTTTTTGTCCTATGGTGTGCAAATGGGAAATGGTGCTTGCTTTTAAACTAAATGTTTGTCATTGCTTCCATTGTATTACATTACGGTCGAAACTCCCTTGTCTCTGTTGCTCCAACTTGCTGCACTCTAGTATTATATATGTTTACATCCTGGATACTTTTAAACTGTGCTGTTGCTGCATTGACGATTCACAAAATGCTGAAATTCTAAAGTATTGCTGTTGTGTGTTAAAGGGATTTATATGAGGCTGCTGAAGTAATTTTTTTTCTTATCAGGGTGGGCAATCATATATCTATCTATCTATCTATATATATATATATATATATATATATATATATATATATAAAATAACTGCAAAAAAGTGAGTGTTTTGTTTTCATTTTTTTTGCTTTCAGTCTTTTGGGATCAATGTTTATGAGTTTGATGTTTGTGCACTTAATTACTTCAATGAACAGCTATGTATATATATATACATATATATATATATATATATATATATATATATATATATATATATATATATATATATATATATATATATATATATATATATATATATATATATGCGTATGTGTGTGTGTGTGTGTCTCATCCATTTTGTTGAACATTACTTCCAGTTTTTTTGTTTTTTATTGTTTATTTATTTATTGATTGATTTTTATTTATTTATTTTTTTAGTGTTAAAAATGTTGGTGGTAGAGTTGATGGAATAATGTTATAGTTGAGTTGGCAATTATGAACTGACCCAGATGCCTTTGGCATTGGGTTTGACATCCAAGAAGTAGATACAAAAGAGGAGTGGGCCTAGCACAGAACCCTGGGGGACTTCATTGGTAATGGGCCTCTTTGTGGAGGTGGCCTCACTGATTCTAGCCTCTTGGGTCCTGTCAGTGAGCCAGCTAGCTATTCAGCATGTTATATAAAGGGGTTTATACCTAGTTCCATAAATTTGTTGACAATGCCTGAGTGGTATATTGCATCAAATGCCTTAGTCAGATCTATGTAGGAAGTATGCACAGTTTTCCCCTCATCCATTGCCTTAGTGACTTTTCAAAGAAGTCCACCAGATACAGTAAGCATGACCTTCCTCTGACAAAGCCAGTTTGGGATGGATCCAGTATCTGGAAGTCTCTCATGTCCTTCTTGATAATCGTCATGATAAATCTTTCCATGACTTTGCAAATAACACTAGTCAGACTAATGAGTCTGTAGTTTCTAGCATCTGTTGAAAGTCCTCCCTTATGAAGTGGGATGACTGTTGCAGTCCTCCATTCACATGACAGAAAGCCTGTTTTAAGACTATAATTAAATAATGATGCCAGGGGTCCTGATAACTTGCAGACTGTTCAGGAGAAATCCCGGGATGTCAATGAGGCTCACTGAGGCCATGTTCTTAGCTTTAGTGAGTGCAACCAGTACATGCTACCTGGTCATAGTTGGAGGGATATATTTGAAGGGATATTCTGAGGATGGTGACAGGTGGTTAAAGATGAAATTGAATTTGTCCACTAACAAGTTTGCTATATTGATAGGCTCAGTGAATGTGGCACCATTAACTATCAGTTCAGCACATTGCTGTGTGCTACCCTTGCAGTTTCTGACATACCTGAAGAAGGCCTTATGGTTATCTTTCACCTGGGAGGCAATCTTAACATCAGTGTTGGCTTTGCTTGACCAAATTAGTCCTTTTAGTTGCCTCTTTAGTTTGATGAGAGAGGTATTATTTCCTTTTGTTGTATACCCTGCTTAAGTTGGGATGCCTCCAGGGCAGGTTATTTCTGGGTCTCATCCTAGGCTTACTTCTGGTAGGTACAGCAGCCTCTATGCAGCCATTGACATAGTTGTACAGAGTTTCTGAGAGCATTTCAACATAGGCTGCTATGTTCTTGGGGTTTGCTAGGGCACTGAATTTTGACAAACCATTACTTAATAAAAGGTAATCTGCCTTGGAATAATTCCTTTTACTGGTTTTAATGGGATTACATCACTGATTTTGCTTTTGAAGAAGAAAGCCTTATGGTTGGACCTTACCAAGGAGGGCAAGACATGGGGGGATACAGCATTCTCCTATATTTGTGACCATGCGGTCCAGTATGTTGAAGCCTCTGTTGAGTATATTCATTATTTGGTCAAGGGTGTTTGCATTTACAAAGTCCAGGAATCTATGTGCCTGTTGATTTGAGGCTGTGTAGGATTCCCTGTCTGTAGATGAGTAATTAAAGTCTCTAATGAGTAGGGTGTTGGGTTGGAAGGTTAAGTGTCTGCAATAGGTCCAAGTATGTGAGCTTCTTGGGACAGAGAGGGTAACCTATAGCTGACTCGGATATGGTATGAGATTTTGTCTATGGTGATCTGCATGTGGAGGAACTCCAGCATATCATCCTGTATGACTACTTCTAGAGGTATGCTTGTTGTGCTTGTTACTGATGTATATTGAAATACCTCCACCTTTAGCCCTTGTCTCTGCAGCTACTGATGTAAAAGTCTAGAAGGCACTGAAACCTTGCACTGCTGGGGTAGTCTCTGCCTCTTTAAATCATGTCTCAGTAACTGCAGAGATGTCTATATTCTCAAGTGTGAGGAGGGCTTAGAGGGAGTACATTTTTTTTATTCTGGTTCCAGGAGTTGAGTTGATTTTGCAATGTTGGTAGGTTTGTCAATTTGGCATTACTTAAAAAAAGGCACTATGGGAGTCGATAACGTTTTAGCCATTATTTGAAAGCCTAGAGGAGAAAGGTGCAGATCATCTTTGGCAAAACAAGGTGCAGATCATCTTTGGAAAAACAATGTGGTCTGTTAACCATGTCCTACCAAGTTGACAAATATTGGATCCCCTTAGAATGGCACCAGACAGAGATCCAGTTGTTGTAGAATGTGCATGTATAATGCCTATAAACTAATCCTTTCCAGGAAATGCAACATCCTCTTCTGTTCCACGTGGTTGCAAATACACACAATTAGAAGCATAAAAACACAACTCCACAGCTTCAAAAATTGAATCATTATCCAGAATGAGTGACAAAAGTCGCCAAGTTGCCTGGGACAAAGCATTTTTTTAAGGTTCATTTTATTTAACCATAATGACTGAATTATTACATGCCAGTCCAAAGACATATGAAAATCAGAAACTTCAGTAGCAGTCTCAGCTATATCAAAAACTGACATAAAGTACTGTTTTGCAACAACTAAACACTTCTTTCCATCCTGCAGAAAGTAAGAGAATGTTTCTGGTGCCTGATTGGAGCAATCTGATCAGGGCACCAGAACAATTCTCCTACTATCTGCAGGATACCACCTCAGGTCACTGCCGAAAACAGACTGGTCAGAAAACAAAGGTTTTACTAAATGAGGGCTATTTATTTAAATGTTGGGGATCCCCATCCTTACAGAAAAAAATATGTGAATGTTGAGGACCCATGCACATGCATATAGTCATTTGTCATGTAAAAGATTTAAATACTGTTCAAAAACAAAACTGGTAACCTGTGCTAACTTATTTAAGGAGAAGCTGTTGTCTAGGATTCTGTATAAACAATGATGTAAGATGAGTTCTATAACCATGCAATTAAGTAAATGCTTGTTGCATTCTGAGTGGTGAAATCAGACCCTGCCCCTCAAGTAATAGTGCTCATGTTTATGGTATTCATTCTATAGCAAAGCCAAGGGCACTAGAGCAGCAAAGAATTCAGCACTAATCACAACTAATACTCTGTCATGGATTGCTGCACTGAACATGTTTTAGCCCACTCTAATAGTAAAACAGAAGTTTGGCAGCATCTGTTTCCATTCACTCTTCCCATTTATTGGTTTGGCATGATATGACTTCAGAGACTTCTGCCAGCATCTTTATATATTGGTCAGAGTGCCCTAGTTCAGCTGTCTTCTGTGGTCTCTTGGTGTCTTTCTCAACCTTTGAGGATACCAGGAAATAATAGTTCATCAGGGCAATTATTTCCTCAGTATAATGCATTTGCTGATTAGTATAAAGTGCTTTTGAATGGTAATATTTTTTGTGTGATGAATATTTACCTACCCACAAAACTGACAGTGAGCCGCTGA
Organism: Protopterus annectens; assembly: GCF_019279795.1. Taxonomy (NCBI): domain Eukaryota; kingdom Metazoa; phylum Chordata; order Ceratodontiformes; family Protopteridae; genus Protopterus; species Protopterus annectens. The sequence goes on from NC_056729.1 coordinate 451,622,405, forward strand.
TCTTTTCACAAAGGCCAATGAGATGCAGTGACACCTCCTGTAGGCTGAGCTGACTTCTGAAGTGTTCCCATGCATCTGTACAGGGCGACTGCCAAAAATGGAATCTCAGCTACAAAACAAGAAACATCTGGAGTCTCAGAGCTGATATTTTTATATCTCCCTGCTGGTTACAGCACTGTCCTCAAAGTAAGAGGTCAGTAAACAAAGAAAATATCCAGCTCCAAGCATACAGTTGAAAACACATGAATCATCAATGGATGACTTTAACATCTTCTCTATTAATGCTATCTGTGCTAGCTAAACAAGGAACTGGCAGTCAGAAAGTAATGCAAATACTGGTTTAAACACATGTGCAAAATACTACCCCTTTCACTAGAAGTGCAGAAATTGGACAAAAAAACTTGAGACCATTGCCAGCAAACACAGAAAGAAAAGCACACGCGCGTATGTGTGTGTGTGTGTGTGTGTGTGTGTGTGTGTGTGTGTGTGTGTGTGTGTGTGTGTGTGCGACTATTTATCTAATTTTATCTATGTATACAAATACATTGAGGGAGACACACACACATATACATATGTAATACATTCCTTGCAATTCAGTCAACACACAACAGAGACACAGGTGAAAGTATCTATGTGAAAAGGGTAAGTATACTAGTGAGACCAAAGTGATCAGCATATACTGGTACTGATAAACAACCACCTTCCCTTGAAGCCCTTGTAGAGGGTCTTAAAAGCAGTACCACCAACTCCTCAACATTTATCTGCACATCTGCATGACATTTTACAAGGCTAAACCAATTAATGAAACTCCTCAGAGTCTTCAGACCACTCTGGTTAACAGTGCAACCTATTCCAACTGAGTATGCAATCCTCACAAGTAAGTCAGTGACTGGACACATAGACAGTGAAGTCGTCAAACCCATGAAAGAATTGATATCCATAATCTGTCTTCCTGGGCCAAAATAAGGGATGTATCAAGGAAATGAAAAGACTATTTTGTTTGGCAAAAGAAGCACATTGTTAATAAAATAATAAGGATGTGGAGAGGAGCATGATCGAAGAATGATGGAAGGACATAAGGAGGGAACATCAACCTAATGGGAGAGAGTACACATGACAAATTGCTTGGTACAAGCAGGGAGGGTAGGTAGGATATTAGGAATGGAGGCAGTAGCAATCTGGACCAGGATGGGAAGAGAAGGAAAGGAAGGTCTGGGGAGGAAAGAGAAGGAAAGGAAGGACCCGGATGGGAAGAGAAGGAAAAGGGGGATGATAATGGGAAGAGAAGGAAAGGAGGGACCATGGTGGGAAGAGAGAAGGAAAGGAGGGACCAGGGTGGAGTTGGGCCAGCTCTAAATGGAATGGCCAGGTGACCACGAAAGAAATCAGAGAATTAGTGAGCACAATACTCCGGGAAAATGAGAGAGACAGGAAGGAGATAGAAGAGTCCTGGTGAGAAAGCATAAAAGTAGTAGTTACACAATGAAGGCAGGGAAGGATAAGAAGGGGGGATCAAGAAGAAAGAGAGGAATTGGAAAAAAAAAAACACTAGCAGAAATTCAAACAGAATGATGGAATCAGGCGTGGGGCAGGAATAAAAGAGGATAAAGGAAGGAGCAGTAAAAGTGGAGCCAGAAGGAAGGAAGGAAGGAAAGACTGCAGCAGTCACACACATGGAGTAACAACACTGGAAACAATATTGGTGGATTATAAGATGGGAAACAGAAAAGAGTAAGGTGAAAGAGATAAGAGGAGAAGGGGAGAAATGAAGGAGAACAAGGTGATCAGGCAATGATTCCAGGAATACTATAAAACTACACTGGTAAACAGAAGATGGAAGAGAACAGAGAAATTAGGAACTAGAAAAAGGAGATATGAGATATCAATTACACCAAGAACAGGGACAGATTATGAATCTGGACTTAACAGTGGCAGCATTCAGGAAAACTATATGCAAGATGAAACAAATCTGAAGTACCATTCACACATTCCTGTTTAAGTTTTACAATTTATAAGGGGAAGAACTATGGAAGGTATTAATGTTGGAGTATGAATAATTTAAAATAATAAGCAAAACTGGGTGAATTTGTACTTGTAATGGACTTAGAAAAGTAGCACCAAGTACAGGTGCAGTTATTACCGGAGATAAGGAATGCTGTGCTCAAATAGAGGTACCTTTTGAAAAGTCAACAGGCTTGTAAGTGGAGTACACCAAATTCTGCATATGGTGCGTAATACAGCATGAACTGTGTAAGGAGTGGATGGTGGAGTATACTGTGTCCTGCATATGGTGCTTATTACAGCATGAACTGTGTATGTAAGGGTTGGGTGATGGAGTACATAGAATTCTGCACATGGTGCTTATTACAGCATGAACTGTTTAAGGGGTGGGTTGTGGACTACACTGAATTCTGCATATTGTGCTTATTGTAGCATGAACTGTGTAAGGGGTGTGTTGTGGAGTACACCAAATTCTGCATATGATGCTTAATACAACATGAAATGTGTAAGAGGTTGGTACTTTTGGGGAAGGAATGACAGTTCAAGTTATAGGTGGTGTTATGGTTATGTATGAGGTGAGAATAAGTGGAAAGGCAAAGAAATGTTGTTCTACAGTAATAAGATGTGAATTATATATATTTATATTTACTATGGCAAATATGTTGTATAATATGGCAGACAAATGTGGAATGAAAACTATGTGAAAATGTCTGTGTCAAATGGTACTTCTTAAAAGCTTTGTGAAATATACAACAATGAAAATCATAAAGTTAGAATAAAATGAAATGAAAAACTTTCAAACCAATGTAAAGAGCAAGGGTGACAGTCACTACAAAGGAATGAGGAAAAAAACAAATGTAGGAAGTTTCAGCCCTATCTCACTGATAAACACAGACATTATGATACTGACAAAAGTGGTGTGAGGAAGGCTAGCTAGACTATAGCTAAAATTCATACAATAGGGCACAAATGATTTGTTAGGCAGAGAAAAGCAGAAACAAACTGGTGGAAAGTAATGGAATTCATAGCCTCGCATCAGGCTTTGTGCCCACTGAATGGCGCACAGCAACAGTTATCCCACTCCACAAAGGGGGAGCCACCACTGATCCCGGGAACTATCGACTTATTATCCTGACTAGCCTGGTCTGCAAGGCCATGGAATGTATCATCATGGAACTCATAAACAAAGACATTGGTAACCTCCAAACTCTGGATCCCACCCAGTTCGGGTTTGTGAAAGGCAGATCATGCCTCCTGAACCTGATCGACTTCTTTGAGGCAGTCACCAAAGCCATGGATGATGGTACGGTAGTTCACACAGCCTATCTTGACCTCGCCAAGGCTTTCGACACCATCCCCCATTCTGGAATTATAGCTAAACTCACTAAACTAGGTATAAATCCCTACGTCACAAGATGGGTTTTCAACTGTCTCACTGACAGAATCCACACTGTAAAAGTTGCAGACTCCAAATCTGACCTCAAAGCAGTCATAAGTTGAGTACCACAGGGTTCCTTCCTGGGACCTCTCCTGTTTGGTATCTACTTCTCTGAAATACAGGCTAACACAGAAGGCCTCTGGCTAATGAAGCTTGCAGATGACTGCAAACTAGGAGCCATAGTCAAGTCCCCAAATGATGTGGACATCCTACAGAAGGGTCTCACTGAGACAAATGCCTGGTGTCAGAGCCATGGCCTCAAGCTCAATGCCAAAAAGTGCAGTGCCATCCCCTTTGGTAAAACCTCTGTACCCATGAACTGCCACATAGGCAGCAGTCTACTTAACACCGAATGCGTGATAAGACACCTTGGGACCCAGGTGGACAGTAGTCTTTCCTTTGATAGTCACATCACCACAGTAGTCAGGAAGTCCTTCTACGTGGCACACCTCATCATAAAAGGGTTCTCATCCAGGAAAAAAGAGGTCATTGTTCACCTCTACACGTCACTCATTAGACCCATTATAGAGTACAACGGCCCTTTTGGAATGTACCTCACAAGACATCTGCAGCAGCTGGAAAGGCCACAAAGGTACCTCACAAAGAGGATTACTGGCCTCAAACAAATGCCCTACACTGACAGCCTCAAAAAACTCCAGCTTTACTCCGTAGCATATCGCCTACTCCAAGGTGATCTCTGCCTAACATATAAAGCTATGTCAAACCCAGAACTGTTGGACATGCTACACCTAAAGAAATCCCAATCCCTCTGAGCTACATGCTCCAGGGACCTAAACCTTGTCACCATTATAAACAGGACACGCTAGAGGGATATATTCCTGTCCCAGAGACTTTCTGTACTCTGGAACAAGCTACCCATCTATGCCAAGCAAAGTTCTTCATTAGCACTCTTCAAGAAAAATCTTGATGAGTGGATGGGAAATAGGTAATACACCCCGGAGATCACTTCTGTGTCTCTGCTCGACAGTGGCACAGGAAAATAACTTTCTTGGGTGGCGTAAGCTATGGAACCTTGCTGGCTAGGCTTACATAGGGCCTTGGGCCAATAGCCTAGTATCTACCTATGAACCTATGAACCTATAAAAATGTGAGACGGGAGGAAAAGGAGTAATTGTCCTTGACTTGCAGAAGGCCTACAGTGTGGTTAGGTAGAAATTCTTATGGGAAGAGTTAGAGAGAAGAAAGATTGAGGAGAGATAAAGTAGGGGGGCTCAGGGAAATATATAATAAGGCAGAAATAGAAATAAGGGTAAATAGAGGGTGTCAGAGGTAGCAGAAGTAGGGAGACACACAAGACAGGGGTGCCTAATTTTTCCTAAATTGTTTATGCTTGTTTTGAAGAGCAAACAATGAAATTGAGGGAGAGGCTGAGAGACCAGTTAACAGCATACTAATGTCACAAAAATGTGGACCAAGCCATTAGGAAAGTATTACAAATACTGAAGGAATTTGAAAGGGTATAATGACTTAAATGCAACAAGAATGATGAGGCTACCTCTGGTACTACACACACTAAGGAATCTGCTCACATACACCCTAACATGTAACATCATTTACTGGATAGAAACTAGCAAAAAAGGAGAGTGCTCAAAGTGAAGGAGGTATGATAAAAGGATGGAACGAGAACATCAAGAGCAAAAATGAGAATGTGAAGATAAAACTGGCAGCCATGTTATGGAATCAGAGGAGAAGGCAGGTGGAGATGAAGAATAGGAAGGAGGAAGAAGCGCTAGGAAAAAGACAAAGAATTTTGAATAAACAGGCTAAGAAAAGGTCAGGAACAGAGACAGAGAGAGAAAATGAGCATGACAAGAGACAGAGGAGTAGTACCGACTACCAACTGAAGAATGGGGGTGCTGTAAGCTACTGGCAGACATATAGGCCAAAAACAAAGAAGGCAACAAATCAAGGGGAAAGAACAGAAGAAAGGGAAAAAGAAAAAAGGGAAGCTCCATGGAAAAATGGGAGGACAGAGACAGACAGACATACAGACTTATTTTTAATGTCCCCAAAAGAAAGGAAGAGAAGGCACAAATAAGGGAGATAAGGAAAAAGTGGGGAGGAGAGAAAGGCTGGAATACAAATAAGGAAGAGCTGGATTGACAGATAAGCAAACAGACACAATGGCTACACAGAGCAGGGGATCAGATGCTTTTAATTCTATACAGATGACACTTTACACCAAGAAAATTGGAGAGGGAAGGGAGTAACAAAGGAGAATACTGCATACTGGACATGTGAATACATGTAGGCAGTCATAATTCACATGTAATGAGTACAACCTTGGACAAAAGAAGTCTGCAAAAAGACAATAAGCAAAGAGGAGGACGTTTACAGAAAGAAATGAGACAACATGTGGGCATATATGCTACAGCTAGAGCTACTTTACTGCTTAATGCACTCATCTACAAAATACTAAATAATGCCTACTGTCCATCACTCCTTAGCAGGCTGTAGTTTAGAAACCATTCCTATACTCGTAGAAATAATGATGGTATTCAGTTATACAGGTTCCCATTCACATGTAGCATATGTGAAAGAGCTTTCTCCAAAGTAATTCCAGCAATTTGGAACAATCTCCCAAACAATATTAGGAATACAGACCAACAACTGACTTTCAAGAAAACTAAATATCTGTTTAAAGAAAGTAAATGTAAGTGCTATAGAGACTTGAAAACTCAAAGATCATCTGCTTAATGAAAGTAAAGCAAAGTGCTATAGAGACATGGGCTAATGCAATGGTATACCAATTCCCGGGTTCCACTGTAATGGTAGTTTGATTCCTAAATGTGCAGGTTTAGGCTGTTATATCCTGTTAGATCCTACCTTTGGGCAGCAACAGTGATGCAAGTATAATTTATTCTGCCCCTCCCCATTTATTTTGTGCAACAATGCAGCATTCATAAGTTGATTGCTAGACCATTACACTGTAGCAACATCTTACAGCACTGTGTGCTGTGCTGTATGTTTACATACAGTTTTGTATTTATAATAAAGTTAATATTCTGTATTTAAGGATTAATGTATACATTCTTGTAAATGTTTTTTAGGGTTTACTTATTCACTGTCACAACTTATCTTGATATCATCTATGCAATTGTGGCTTAAACTGGCCCTGGGCCAGTTCAATTAGTCAGTTAACAATGTATAAATAAATGAAAAACTGTATTTGGTAAAGGCCACAGAAGAGAAGAACGTGTAAAGAAAAAGAACTGAGTCTACAATGGCTTCTGGCGAAAGAAGTTAAAACAATAATACCAAGAAAATGGAAGAGAGAACAAGGGTGTCAGAACATGAGCTACAGAAAAAAAGTTAATTGATGTGAAAAGCGGAGGTCTGAAAACAGAGAAAATGAGGAAAGGAAGGAAGTAAAGGATGGAAAAAGAAATAAGAAAAGTCCAGGAGTACTATATTGTATAACAGAGGAATAAATGGGGCAGGGGAGCAGAAGGGAAAAGGAGACGAAAAGGCCACAGAGGGAATAACAGTGCAAAACAACAGCTGACCACTGATGAAACTGAGATGTCTAATACATGAAGATTGCATGTGCATGTTAATTATGACTGATGCGTGAATAAAGAATATATTTAAAATGTTTACCTGCCTTAATTAATGATTCTCAAATATGTCAGTTTTGTTCTGCTAAGCTGAGATAGCCTTAATGATGCATATTTATACAGGTAAGGTAAGGTAATTTGAGTACAGTGTTTCAATTGCTCCGTGCAAACAGTTATGTAGACAGAATTAAATGGTTTCAGTTCTGCAGCAGTGCAATAAAGTTTTTTTTTTTTTTTTTTAATTAATGATTTTTTTTAATTCTCTGTTGGTCTAGTATTCCAGCAAGCTAGATCTGCTACAATGCATGCCATATATGTTATTAGTTTTGTTGTAGTTATAGCTTAGAATAATTAGTATAAATGCACAAGGTTCCTGGCAGCAATGTTATGCAAACGCTCAGAAAAATCTAAGATTAGTTTATTTATGATAATAACACATGCCAAAAGAGACCTCATACCTTAAAGCTGAGATTAGAAAAACAGCCAGCTAAGTCAGCTGTGATCTGTTAATGCTGTACTATCTGTTACATTTCTGAAAGCTATACACTTCATATAATGAAGAAGGTAGATGTCACTTTCAAAATATATTCCAGCTATTTGCCAAATACATGTCCTACTAGTCTTTTACATTTCAGAAACTCAAAGTACAAGGATTGAGTTCTTCTCTTGTTACTTATCAGGCTATTTTACTTTTTTATGTTACATTTTTTTTTAATTTATCATTTTAAAGCTGCATGTTACAGGCGTCATATTTATTGTTCACACTATAAACATATTGGTAAAGCTTTTACAACTTGTTCAGAAACTGAAATGTGGCTTATGAACCGTTCAAAGAATGGAGTGTGTTTCCCCTATGGTATTTTGAATTATTTTGTCACAAAATTCGAGATGGATAACATTTTTTTTTTTATTTTTATTTTATTTTACATTTGTTGACCGGGCTAGTCCAACTGGATACATGTCCATTTTCAGTAGAGGCCCGGGGAGAAAAGCTCCAGAAAAAAACGTACAGAAAAATTAAAAGTAATATAAGTCTACAAAAGGCATCAACATACAATATTACAACATTCAGTTAAAGTTTACATAAAAAAAATTGTAAAATTGAATTAAATAGTCAAATATGGAAAATAGTACTCAAGACTCATAAGCATTAGTATTTAATTTTAGTTTTTTAGTATTTAACATTAGATAAGTAGATGAATTAGCACTTGTCTTTTATGTGTGTGCTTGCTGGGGAGGTGCAGACACACCCTCTACTATATTTGCAGCAGGCTAAAATGTATTTGTATTGACAACCTTTCTGTCACCAGTCAGTCACAGTTGTTGTCAGCAGTCCAGGTCAACTATCATTGTGTCTCTGAGCTACTGCTGGCAATGACTGGAAATGCTTAGCTATAAGGAATACTGACCATCTTTCATAAATGTGGGAAGGGGAGACATACCGCCTACTCATGTCCTAGACATGCTGCAAAGCATTACTGTAGCCATTTTTAATTTCTACTACCAAGTCGACCAGTCAGTGTGCCCTACAGTTGCAGCCACCAGCATAACATAATACATAGCTGTAATGAGTATTGTCCTTGCATTTCCATTTGTGCTTGTACCTGTACAGGGATCACAGCCACTGTTACTCCATGCAACAAGCTGTAATGCAGATGGCACTGATGTTCTACTTTTCTGGAGAAATACCAATGTTTCCAAATATGGTCTGTCTGAGTATTGGAAAAAAGGGATTTTCATGGAATTTGACATTTCAAGCCAGAACACACATTAACCACAACCTCTACTTCTCATATTTAGCTCTTACAACATTGTTAACTTGCTTTATTTAAAACTGTGGATTTATAATCTGTTTTAATTTTGTTTTTGTATAAATGAAAATTACTTGGAGGGGCATGTCTATATTGCAAAGGGTACTGTTGCTCAGGAACAGACTCCCAGTCCATATAAAACAAAGTTCATCCCTGTCTATATTTGAGCATAACCTAAATCCATGGATGGAAAACAGAAAATTGACCCCAGGACTGCCCCCTTTACTACTAATGGAAAGAGGCAGATCCTTAATGCTTTATTCCATACATGGATCCCCCTAAATTATCTATGCTATGATCCCATTCATTCTCATTACAGCTAACAAATAATTATCAACTATGGGGTGAGTAAAACTAATCTGTAACCAAATGGGGTAGGTTATATGGACCACAAAATAAAGGAAAACTGGCTGGGCTTAAAGTGGCCTACAAGGGCAACTAACCTAGTACTTGCATATGAACCAATAAAAAACGCAAGAATAACTGTAGGGTTTCATGTCATGAAAATGGAATTTCATTTTTTGAGAACTGTCAGTGTCCTTAACATATGTTATCACTGACACTTTTCTTTCCACTATCCAGTGAGTCAGTGTAAACACAGATTATAGTCACTGTGACTTTCTATCATGGCTGATACTGAGTACAAATATATAGCTACAGCCCTGTGTTTTGTTGCTGTTTGGAGGGGGGGCATGTCTTTGTTGCTATTTTTGTTGTCGTCAACACTCTGCACTGCATTCTTTTGGCCACTTACTCTTTACACTACCCAGTTAATCTTGAAATCAACAATAAAGAATTCTGTAATATGCATACATCCTGAGTTAATCATCTTTGCTTGCTCGCACAGTTCTGAATATCACCAGTGTTTGCACATTAATTCTACTATCCCAGAATGATAGCTCTGAAAGAAATCATGCAAAATGTGCCCTGCTTTAGTAGGCCTAAGCTGTAAACGATTCAGCCTGAGTTGGCCATTTCAAGAGTTGTCTGTGGTTATCACACAAGTTAACATCCTACTAGCTGTAGTCTAGTTGTTGCCCTGAAAATTGTTGCCCCCCCCCCCAATCCAGAGAGTGGCAGAATGTTAGCACTGCATGAAAGGACATAGACACAAGCCAGCACCCTACTAGCTGTGATTTAGCTGTTTTCCAGAAAATTGTGCCCTCAGTTTCTGACAGAATGCCAGTACCACCTGGAACTGATATTTTTTGTCAGCTAATAAGATCAGTCACAAGCCAACACACTACTAGATGTGCTCTAGATAGTGCACCCCATATTGTATGCATTTTATGGTCTATTATTTTCTGACTTGATGAAACTGGTCCATCTATGTAATGACCCTGTGGGCACCTTCCCTTGTGCTAATCAAAATAGCTCTGCATTTGTGACACAGTGACCATCTGTAGCTGTGTCACATCTTATATGTTCTGCCCCACAGATGCTCTATGCTCTATAGTAGCTGCTCCATTGTAAGACATGGTGAATCTAAACTTTATATTTGATCACTTCTCCTGCCACAGCTCCTTAAACTGTGGTGTATATTTCAGCTGTGCTGAGCAGCTTAGTTTTTAGCACTTTATTGCGGACACCCTCAATCTTTTTAGTGACTGTGCACCACTGTGCCACAACCTAACTACATGCACATTTGTATTTGTTTTAATTTTTACTATAAAGTACAGGCACACTCAATACAAACGTTTGCTTCTGCATGATTAATTGTGCTGCAGGACTGGTTCTTGTGTGAATGAGTGTTTGTGTAACCATGATTAGTGATCCACTTCCTTTTCCTCCTGCCCTATCACCATAACTCCTCCCACTAATGAACTGCACAGTAAACCTAATACCAAAATGAAACAAGGTATATTACTCTAGAGAAATGGTTTCTTTATTTTCTACTAATGTGAAAGAAACACTAAATCTGTTAAACATAAACACCACTGAAACAATTTCATAGCCAGTCTCATACCAAAGTAAAGTCAGCTAAAATCAAAATCTAAACCAACTATACTAGAAGTAGTGACTATAGTAACAGAGATAAAACAACTGGAACTGAGATCTTTAGAAAAGGGTAGGAGCAAATTACATAGGAAAAAATGGGAATTGTGGGAACAATACATACAAGGGAGGAATGAGGTTTAAAAGGCGGCAGGACTTATATGAGCTATGTAATGTTTGAATGCGAAAGACAGGGTACATTATAAGTGATGTATAATGTTTGCAACTGAGAGTGTGTCAGTAGGTTTATGATGTAAAATGATTGTGACTAGTATTGTGTCAGTGTGGTTTGTTTTCATTTATATAAATGTATGATTGCCTATGTAGTAAGTGATGGTTTAATAAGGATGCTTTTTGTTTAAAAAAGGCAGGAATTTAATCATTTATGTAATATTGCTTAGATTTTATGATATATATCAATATATGTGAAGTATAATCTTTATTATGTTAATATAGTTTGATTACTTCAATATGAATGTAAATTTGCCTATGTCACTAATAATAATTCAATATTTACTCTGAGAGTGTTGTTGGAGAAATACAGTGAAGGTCAGAAGGAGTTGCATTGTGTCTTTGTCGACTTAGAGAAAGCATATAACAGGGTGCCTAGAGAGGAGTTGTGGCATTGTATGAGGAAGTTGGGAGTTGCAGAGAAGTATGTAAGAGTGGTACAGGATATGTACGAGGGTAGTGTGACATTGGTGAGGACGGCGGTGGGAGTGACAGATGCATTTAAGGTGGAGGTGGGATTACATCAAGGATCAGCTCTGAGCCCTTTCATATTTGCAGTGGTGATGGACAGGTTGACAGATTAGATCAGACAGGAGGCCCCATGGACTATGATGTTTGCAGATGACATTGTGATATGTAGTGAGAGTAGGGACCAGGTTTAGGAAAACCTGGAGAGGTGGAGATATGCTTTAGAGAGGAGAGGAATGAAGGTCAGCAGGACTAAAACAGAATATATGTGTGTGAATGAAAGGGAGGATAGAGGAATGGTGAGGATGCAGGGAGTAGAGGTGGCAAAGGTGGATGAGTTTAAGTACTTGGGATCAACAGTTCAGAGTAATGGTGAGTGTGGAAGAGAGGTGAAGAAGAGAGTACAGCCAGGGTGGAATGGGTGGAGAAGAGTGTCAGGAGTGATTTGTGACAGACGGGTACCAGTAAGAGTGAAAGGGAAGGTCTACAAGAGGGTAGTGAGACCAGCTATGTTATATGGGTTGGAGACGGTAGCATTGTCGAAAAGGCAGGAGTCAGAGCTGGATGTGGCAGAGTTAAAGATGTTAAGATTTGCACTGGGTGTGACTAGGAAGGACAGGATTAGGAATCAGTATATTAGAGGGTCAGCTCAGGTTGGATAGTTTGGAGACAAAGCAAGAGAGGCGAGACTGCGTTGGTTTGGACATGTGCTGAGGGGGGATGCTGGGTATATTGGGAAAAGGATGCTAAGGATGGAGCTGCCAGGTAAGAGGAAAAGAGGAAGGCCTAAGATAAAGTTTATGGATGTGGTGAGAGAGGACATGCAGGCGGTTGGTGTGAAAAAGCATGATGCAGAGGGCAGGAAGAAATGGAAACAGATGATCCACTGTGGTGACCCCTAACAGGAACAGCTGAAAGAAGGTGATGACTAATGATAATTCAATAATGGTGTTTGAAAAAAAAAATAAAGTTAGTTAAACAACTATAGTAAAATGCTTGCTATATATTCTACTACATTCAAGGGATACTACTAATGTCCTGTCAGGACCATGAATTAAACATTCACAGTATAATCACATCTTTTTCTTACTGTCAAAATGCCAAGCATTGCACAAACTCCCCATCTTCTTTAATTTCTCTGAATTCAGTCCTGTCTACATTTGCTGTCCATTTTCCATAAACCAGGCAAAGCATTTTAGAGGCTCTACATATGGTTGTGTTATGTGTGTGTCTATGGGGGAGGAATGCATGCACACCCATTGTTATATCTGCAACAAGTTAAAATGTATTTGTAATGCAACTTTTGCCCCCTCCAATCAGTCACAGTTACAGTTAACAGCCCAGATTAACTGTCATTGTGCCTTTGAGCTACTGCTGACAATGACTAGAAATGTATAGCTATGAGGAACACTATCTGTCTTTCATAGTTGTGGGGAAGGGGAGACACAACTCACACTCATTTTCCATCCCATATACTTAACACTACAAATCCCAGTAATACAAAACTACCTCCTCCGATGCCAGTTTTAGTTAACATATCTCTAATATGCCCCTCATAAAATGCTCCAAACCACAACTATTCACTTATACCAGCAGCATTCATCCTCTGTACTATATTAATCCTTTCTAATTATCTCCTTTATGAAACACTACATGCTAACAACCACAAAGTAATGCAGTACAAACAATACTTATCCATTTTATCACTCATATTCAAAGTACCATACATAATACTAAAGAGAATGAAAAAAAATTCCTACTTACGCTATTACATCCTAAACAAAAAGCTATTCATACACATTGCAACACCCTTAAGATGTTCACAGACCTTCTATGCCTATGTGGAGACATCAATATCAGCCCTGGACCACAGGTTTCACCAAACCAAAACACTTCTGACTTCGCCATGACACCACCTTCTATTACAAAGAGCCTAAAAATTGAATTCTTCAGTTATGGAAATCTCATGAGCAAGTTAAATCATGTCTAATGTTGGCTTTCACAAAATTATATAGACATCTGTACTCTAACCAAAATCTGGCTCTAACTGCATACAAATTAACTACACATCTACTTCACCGACTATAACATCATTCCTTTACACAGACCAAGGACCCATATATTTTTGGTTAACTTTAGCTTGTCTGTGTAGCGATCAATGTAGAACTTATGTTCTTATTAGGAAGCAAAACTTTCAATATTTGAAGATGTACATATGTTTGTGTGTTATTATTAAGTTCATAGGTTTTAGGAGGGTTTTTTTTTGGGGGGGGGGTTGTTTGTTCTGTTTGAGGGCTTCAAAAAAACAAAAAAGTCATGTAAGATGTGGCATAGGCGCAAATGGATATGACATGAAACAACTGTATAAAAGACCAACCTGCTGAACAGTATATACATGTAACATAAAAGTTGGAACGAGACAATTAGCAAAAGAGCAGTTATATATAAAAGGTGGTAATAATAACTATATAAGAAAATGATGCTTACTCTAATGTCTTTTAATCTGAATGGTCTTACGGATAAATATAAAAAGAAGGTCTAGTGAGCTATATTAAAACTGTAGAGTGCAAATAGCTGTGCTACAGGAGACACATCTGGAAAGAACTGAATATGTAGATTTGATAAAGAGAGGTTTACAGGATGGTTATTCAGCAGAATATCCAGGGCAAAGGAAAAGAAGAGTACTTGTTTTAATTGCAAGAGGAGCTCCAATAGTGATAGAAGAGGAAAAAAGATAATAATGGAAGATACATAGTACTAAGGGGCTACTGGCTAGGGAGGGGGATTATACTGGCATGTATTTACATCCCCACTAAAACTGCTATAATGGAGCTTAAGAAAATTCTGGGAGAAATAATCAGTTTTCAGCATGATATTACTTATAGGTGGAGACTGGAATTTGGTTTGCAACAGTGAAGATGTGTCTAGGGGGCATAGAAGGCAAAATATAACAAGTGAGGGTAGATTTTTGAAGAAATTTATGAAAATGTTTGGAGTGGAAGATGTGAATTCAGTACTAGGAGTTTGGAGTGAGTTTACAAATTACTCACCGAAATACAAAAACTGGGCTAGGCTAGGTAGATTTTGTATCTCACAGAAACATGTGCATTTAATTGAATGTCTTGAAAAGCACACAATAACTATTTCAGATCATGCGCCAATAATATCTAAAATAAATACACAAGGTAAATGAAATAAAAATGAGACATTGGCACTTGCCACCTATCAGTTGAAAAGAGAGGAATTTAAAGAATTGGTTGTGGAACTAATTCAGGAGCTACTACAGAAGACAGGATTATCTTCTGAAAACATAACTAAGTACTGGGATAAAATTAAAGTGGAGTTTAAAACTAGCTTGGAAATAAAAGAAAGGGAGATTTGGTTAAACAGTAACAAGAATTATTCAGATGGACTGACAAATGTTAAACTATTGCAAAATAGGGGGAATCTCTCAGAACACGAAAAGGTACAGCTGCAGAATGCTAAACAGAAAATAAGGGATTACTTCAATATTATGCACAACTTCAGAAAGACTGATGTTAAGCAACTGTTTTTTTTAATAATAATTCTAGTGCACAAAAACTGTTAGCATAACAACTCAGGCAACAGAAAGTGGAAAGGACAGTCACCAAGCTTAGGGAGCCTAGAACATGGAAGATAACAAGAGACTCTGTAAAAGTATTAGAAATACTTTGGAAATTTTATGAAAATTTGTATAAAGCAGAGAAATATGGAAATCAAGTAAAGGTACAAATGGAAATGATTATGCTAGAATTAAATATGCCAAAGTTAGAGGTAGATGAGGCTGAGTTACTAACAGCATAGGAAGGGATGAGATAAAAAAACAATCTACAGAAAAATCCTCAGAAATAGGTGGTATTCCTGTGGAAGTTTAGAAGTTAGGAGGGAAAAAACTGATAAAGATCTGGAAGGTTTTGTTTAACAGTATTTTAAGAGGAGGAGAAGTACCAGCATCCTGGAAGAAGGTGGAGGTAATGGTATTTTTTAAAGAGGGTATAAATCCATCGGATCCAGCTTTATACAGGCCCATTTCAATACTAATGATTATAAAGTGTTTATGTCTATAATAGATAAAAGAATGTCAAAAGTGATCCCAAAATTGATAGATATGGATCAGTGTGGTTTTGTGGAGGGGAGGCAAACATTTGACAATATTAACAGAACACTGATGACCCAAAGGGAAGCAGAATGTAAGAAAGTAGCACTTTTATTGGTGGGTCTTGATGCAGAGAAAATATTTGACAGAGTAGACCAGGATTTCATGAGCAGGGTACCGGAAGCATTTGCTTTCCCTGATGCAATTATAAGGATGATTAGAAGAATATATGAGGGATCAGAGGCATGAATTAAAGTGGGTGGGGTCCTCTCTAACAATTTCTGCTTGAGTAGAGGAACCAGACAGGGTTGTCCACTTTCCCCTTTGTTGTTTGCATTATATTTAGAAACATTTACAAAGAAAATAAGGGACTCAGAAATTCAAGGATATAATTGGTATAAAAGTCAGGAAAAGCTGGCTCTGTTTGTAGATGATATTATTTTATACATGACAAAACCAGAAAGGGACATTACAGTGTTGTGGAACATTTTATGACAGTTTCAAATCTTCTCAGGAGACAAAATTAATGAAGCTAAAACAAAGGCAAAAGCTGTAAATTATGCACCCACACACAAATTGGTCCAACAATATACATATTTATGGGGACATGATAAAATTAAATATTTACAAGTATGGATTAGAAATGACTCTGTGGTGGCAGCTAAGGATATGGGGGAAGAGACTTAGAAGATAATACAAAAATTGAGAATCTGGAAGTTTTATGTCATATGGATACTAAGATACAAGCCATTAAAATGTTTTTAGCCCCTTTAGTCTTATACATAGGTCAGACATACTTTCACCAAACAGAGGAGAAGTTGTGGATAGCAATTAAAAAAGAGTTGAATGATTTTATCTGGGAAGGGAATACAGCAAGGGTCAAGTGGAATAAGATGAACAAGGTTCACTAGGATTACCTAATTTAAGGGTGTATTTTAGAGCAACACAGTTAAGGTTCTTATAAATAGCACAAGCAGAAAACTATAACTCAAAGTGGAAAGGAATGATGCTGACACAGGGAAGAAGCTCGAGAAATAAGGAGAGATTGGGATTTTGGATGCAGACTCCTATGGAGAATAACCGAAATCATACAGAGTATTATATTCATAAAATAGCAGAGAGTATTCTAAGAACCAAACCAGCACGAGAATGTAGAAAAGAGATTTTGCCGATAGGGATGACTGTGGTTAGGGATACAGATAATAGGCAAGAGGGGGCTGGAATTTAGTGGAGAAAACTGGCAAAGGAACCAAGGTTTTGGGAGCAAATAACTAGAAAGGGAAAGGTAATAGAATGAGAAGACGCCAAAAATTTACTTGGACTACTGGTTTGAGATTGCCTTTCCTATCAAGGATTGATATCAGAGTATAAGCAAAGAGAAAGAAATAGGGGGCTCCTAAATGAAAGACCAGCACTGGTAGAGTTTTTAATAGAATCTAGAACAGAAGCTGTTGTTAAAAAAGGAATAATTAGTAAAGCATATAAAATATTGCATGATAATTATAAGAGTCAATCAGAGGAGCTTAGAAAGGATTGGGAAAAGAGACTGGATAAGCAATTCACAAAGAGACAATGCGGGGATATATGTATATCTCCCAAATATGCAACAAAGTCTAGAAGATTTAGGATATTTACCTGGAAGTGTTTACATAGGTATTTTTATACCCCAAGTAGACTCCAGAGCATTTTTCCTCAGGTAGATAGCAAATGGAGGTGTGACGGGCAAGAAACAGGTAGCTGAGAACATATTTGTTGGGAGTATAATGAGCTGCCAGACTTTAGGGATCCCCTGCAGACCACTCTGTCAGAGATCCTCAGTGAGAAGATTGGACTGACTAGGGAGTTATGCTACAGAATTAGAATTACCTAGACATAGTAAAGCCTTGCTGAGTCTAACTATGGAGGCTGCCAAAAAAGCAATTACTCGAAAATGTAAATCAAAGTCTAGACCAACTTTACTAGAAGTAGTGAATATAGTAACAGCAATAAAACAACTGGAATTGGGATCTTTAGAAAAGAGAAGCAGCAACTACATAGGAAAAAAATGGGAATTGTGGGAACAATATATGCAGAGCAGGAACGAGGTTTAAGATGCAGGATTTGAACGAGCCATATACTGCTTAACTGACAATGACTAGATGTTGTGTAAGTGATGTATAATGTTTGCAACTACAGTTGTTTCAATGGTATCTGTGATGTAAACTGTAACTAAAGTGGTATCATTTTGCATGTTTTTCATCTATATAAATGTAAGATTGCCTTTGTCATATGTGAAAATTGAATAAAGATGTTTGAAAAAAAAAACATATTGGAAGCAGCTGCATGGTACTTATCAGATTTACCCTAAACTCACAATACCACTGCCACCTCATTCAGCACAGATGAATTCTGGTTTTACAGGTTAATTATAGATCTCTTACTACCGAGATAGTCACAACTGGCAGTAGCGACTGTTGACTTTCCCCAGCTGTCTCTCACAATTGTCTACTTTCTCCTGACTGTCTCACAGACTCCAGAGGCGCTCCCTATTGAAATGTTGATATTCAAAATGCAACATGCAGAAAAGCCAAAAAAAGAGACAATCTAGAGAACAACGAATCTCAAAAATTGTTCTTCTTCTTAATCCTTCTTTTTGGGGGGGCACCCAGAACCCCCATGAAGGGGGCAAGTCCCTCCCATACAACCAAACTTATATACTTATACATACCAACTCCAAGATCACCATACTTCTTAGAAAAGAGAATATTCTGAGAAACAGCATCTCAGACTTACTTTATAAAAGTCTGTTCTTCTGGCCATTCATTCTCTACATTTTGGGACTTGTTCTAGTGAGTCCTGACATTTCAAATGGTTATCCTAAAGGTTTATAGAAAGTCTTTTATGGCACACCTATCAAAAGATGCACCTTCTTATCTTAGGTGACTACTGTGCCAGTTTCGCTAAACATAATACACATAATAACTTCCTGTCCAACCTTCACATCTACAAACTGATAAAAGAATTTAAAATGTCTAAACAAATAATGAATAATGACACTCTCTTGGACATCCTCAGATACAACCAGTCTTTTTCCAATTCTTTACTCCCCAAACAAATACCACAGCCAACTCACAAAATGCAGAGAATGCAATTAACAATATAAACTACTCTATTTTGTACACCATCGCAAATGTCAACAAAGCGGCTTCCTTTCTAACTGAAGCCCTAATTTGTATTTATTTATTTAGTTAATTATTTATGTAGTTAGTTAGTTACATATTTACTTACTTTTTTCTTTATTTGGGTAGTGCATTGATCACTATAGACCAAATTCAGGGACAGATTTACTGCAATAAGCTCAGATTCCATAAATTAGCATATATACATTGGCTGGCACCTGAACTCTGGCATATTTTCACAGTGACAGCACTAGGAAATCCTGGAAACAAGCACAATCTCCCCTTGTCCATGGCACTTGCATAACTATGTAACCAAGCCAAAAAAAAAAAACAGATACGGTAGAAACATTTATCTAAATAGCAGACAGACCGCTACTTTTTCTAACCTCAGACATTTCTAGAAGAAGGTTAATTGCCTAATTTAATGCTCCAAAACTCAGCAAATCTTGCATATTTTAAATTGTTCTAATTTTGTAAGTAAATATACCAATATATTTCCAGTAACTACTCTAGATAATGCCCGCCAAACCTCCATCACTAGAATCATACCTGCCATTTTTTTATCTCAAGAAAATCTCTAAAAAGAGATGCCAATGTGCAATTACAATTATTAACCAATAAAAGCCTATCTGGCTGAGATGGACTGCTCCCCTGGTTCCTTAAGAAATATGTGGACATTATATTCCAATACATCTGTCACACAATCAACCTCTCACTCTCACAACCTCACTTACTTTCGCATGTACCTCACTACACACCTGCTACAACTGGAGAAGCCACAAAAGTACCTCACAAAGAGGATCCCAGGCCTTAAACATTTGTTGTATATGGACAGACTTAAAAAACTTCAAATATTCTCTGTCTCATATGGCCTACTTAGAGGCGATCTCTGCTTGACTTACAAAGCCATGTCTGACCCAGCTCTGTTAGAAATGCTACATCTAAAGAAATCCTAATTCCTCTACACCACACATTCCAGAGACCTCAGCCTCATTACCACAATCAACAAAACATGCTGGAGAGACAAGTTCATAACCCAGAGACTGCCCATGCTATGGAATAGACTTCCCATACATGTCAAGCAGAGCACCTCACTGGCCCTCTTCAAAAGAAATCTTGATGAGTGGATGGGAAATAGAAAATTCACCACAGGGATCACTCCAGTGGCTTTACTCGACAGGGGCACTGGGAATTAAGGTTGAGTGTCATGATGCCAGGGTAATCCTATGGGCTAGGCTTGTAAAGGCTCCAGGGCCCTTAGCCTAGTACACACCTATGAACCTATGAACAAATATTCTGTGACATGGTAGAAAGCTATAGTCATCCCATCTCTAAAACTGCTAGGCAATCCCATTCCTCAGATTTCCAACCTATTTATCTCTTACCCTGCCTAGATAAACTACTTGAAAAAATTTCATATAATCAGCTTATTGTATTCCTTTACCTGTAAAGTATTCTTTTCTCTTAACAGTATGACTTTATAAAATGCAGAAACACCCAGACAGACCTTCCCATACTAGATGCCAAAACACTCACTAATACAAACAAATGATACCTTACTACAGCCCTAGCTGTTCATTTATCCAGAGCCTTTGATCCAGTCAATCATATGCTTCTACTTAACTCAGTAACATTCTCAAGCTGGCTGATTCACCTTAAACTAGTTCATCTGTTAACTTTCACATATAACTTTCTTGATAAAATATAATAGCTCCATCATATCACCACAATAAATCCCTGCAGTGGTTCACTAAAGTTATATCTTTGCACCTACATCCTCAACACCTTTATTAAACTCCCATTTCACTAGCATAAAACATCTAATGTCATCCTTTATGGCGACAACATACATACATACATATAAACATGCATACATAAATATATAAATACAAATACTACAAGCATGGGCATTAATGCCCTAATAGTCTGCCAATAAACACAAACACTTTTACCAATAATAAGTGTCAAGGCTGTCCTTAAAAATATCTAAACTAGTACTTGCTTTAATGTAATTTGGTACTCTGTTCTGAGGCAGCTTCTGTTTCAGAGAACCAATTAGTACACCTCTCATTCACATAGACTCTTCTACATACATTGTCTGATGATTCTCTACTACTTTTTAATAACCTCAAACATTCTTTTGATAGTTGTCTCTAAATGCTCTATATACCTGAATAAGATCTCCTCTTACATATCTATAAGACATACTGTACACATTCAGATATTTTCGTCTATCATAATAACTTCAATTTTTACATCCATGGATGCCCTTGGTATATTTCCGCTGTAGTCTTTCCAGTTTACTCATGCTTGTTTTCTTATAAGGTTTCCATATTGTTATTCCATGCTCAAGTTTGGGTCTAACATAACTAACAAACAATGACTTCATCTTGCTGATTTCCTAGACTTTACAAATCTTTTCATACAACCAACTGGCTGATATGATTAGAAAAACTCAAAGATGGATCTAGCCATATACCCAGGTCCTTAAATGTATCTGCAGTTTCAATCACTGTGTGCTGTATTAAATATTCACTTTCAGTTTATGTCTCCCAAATCTCATATGCTTAGTTTTTGATGTATTTATCAGAATATTATTTTCCTGTGCCAAAATGGTCAATTTATTCAAGTTCTTTTGCAGACATGCCTTATCTGTAACACATGTAATCAGTTTACCCAATTTCAGGTCATCAGCATATAGACTATAGAACACTTTAGATTAAAAAGTTTGATCTGAAAGATACAATATAAACAAGTAAGGGCCTTGAACAGAGCCCTGTGGGACACCCTGACTGTAACCAAGAATTTCACCTGTCCAGTTGCTGTATGATACTTGACATATCCTGTTTGTAAGCCATGCAGCTATCCATCTTATCAAGAGTACATCAGTACCTAGTTGTTCTAATTTATTGATCAACGTCTTGTGGTTTACCATTAAAATTTCAAATGCAAAACATTTTTTAAGCAAAAGACTGAACTAAAATGTCAAAAACAAAAACATCTAGCCTAAATAACGTCAGAAACATGATGATCAGCATTCAACATACCAGACTTCTGGTTTCAAAAGTCTGTATGTCCTTTTACATTTTAGCAGGGGGCAAGCCCACCTGTTCCTCCCATGTGGGGAGCTGCACCCTCCCACACCCCCTGCAAATTATATATACCAATTCTTAGACTGCACTACAGTGAGAAAAAAGGTAAATTCCACGATACTCACTATAGCGCAATCTCCATTCACAATGCTGAACTCATAAAAACATTCATTATTATTATTATTTCATATTATTCCAGTTTGGCATTGTGAAACTTTGAAAAAATACTTTTCACCACATGCTGTTTGAGAATGAGCCTTCGAAGTTTTGATGGCAAACCGTGTTTTGTGTATAACCCTGTCAAATGCTGAAGTTAAATTTATATAAATTACATCACAGCACAATGTTTCATTCATAGCTGTAATTATATTGTTATAGAACATCATGTTACAAGTGTTAATAGATCTATTTTCAACATATGCATGCTGATATATGCTTTCAAGTCCCAACCTATTCAATTGTGACAATAACTTGTCTAATATTACCTTCTCCATTATTTTTCCACAACATGAAAGTAGACTTAAGGGTCTATATGACTCAGCATTTTTCCTACTTCCCTTTCCCTTAAAGACAGGTTTAATAAGTGATGTCTCCAATCTTGAGGAATCTCCCCATTTTTATATGACTTAGTAAATAATAGATATAATGGTACTGTAAGTTATTGCTGAAGTGTTCTCAGGTCATTGTTACTAATTCCATCTCCTTGCTGTGCTTTGTCTGGATCCAGTTTGTACAGTTTATTTTTAATATAATCTAATTTGATTCCAGTTTCTGCAGTTACCTGGATGTCACTAGGACAACTTATCACCCCCTTTGTGGAGCCAAACCGTTTTGTATAATATTTTGTAAATATATCTGTGACACCTGTGCACTGGTCCAGCAATCAATTAGCCTCAATCCTCACCACTAACACCAGTGAGGGGCATCGACATTGGGAAGGATAAGAAGTACACACACAGTAAAGTACAATTTCCCTTAAGAGCACACAGAGATCACAGTTAGTCTGGGGCTGGTTTCTCACTTTCTCTCCAGATTCCCACTAAGACTCCCCACTGGCACAGCCATTGAGTGGGGTCCTTAGCCAGGGTCCCAAGCCATGTCCTCCTAGCACTCTCTCTGTCTAACCAGTGCTTCATGTCCCTGCCCAAATAGCTGTCACACACACACACACACACACACACACACACACACACACACACACACACACACACACACACACACACTTTGAGATATGATTTATATACAACCATATAGACACTCCTGGGGAAGGCTGGCACAGGTTCACTAGCTGTGCTCTTTCTGTCCAGGCTATAAGGTAGTAATCACTGCCACCAGGACCCTTACTTATCAGCTACTAAAAAGTCCCTTACCAAATGGTGTCCAATTATTACTGTGCAATATTATTATCCAAATGGTAAGTGCGACTGAGCAGCAAGAGTTACCTGGAGTGGCTTTGTACAGTATCACTATATACATGCAATGTACTTGAGAGCTTAAATTATCTCTACACAAAACAGCCACAGTTGAAAAGTTTAAAATATTTAATAATAAATAATAAAAACACAAGACAATACTTCTTACTATGCAGTAAGAGTTCAGAGATTACAGGAAAAGGCTTAACATAATACAGTAGAATATTTCTGACATCAGTACCAAAAACAGCTAGTCTAAACTTACTATTTTCCATCTATTTCTTAAGAGAAACACTAAAGTCTAAGATCTTACTTACATACAGACAGAGCAAAGCAAGTGTTGGTGAGTGGTCAGTTCTGAAGACAAATAAAAAATGCTCTCTCTCTGTCTCTGAAAAAGTCCTTTAAATTGATAATACCTCCTGCTGACAAATTTTAGATTACATCATCCTTAACATTTCTCTGCTTTCCCAGGCTAAAAGAACTCCACTTTGACATTGCTTTGATCTTGCACCTGGTCAGGGAATCACAGTAATTAAAAACATTATATATGTAAAATCTAGCAATTAACTCTGGTCTCAAAACAACAGAAAGAATCTGCTGGTTCAGACATCACAGCTCTGGGTTTGAGATGAAGCAGTCACACAAGGCTTGACTTATTAGCTTTCTTCCAGCAGAGTGCACTGCTGTTACATTTTTAACATTCAACATTTAACACCATTTTTCCATTTAAGAGAACAAGCCTGTGGCTTATATTAATATTTACAAATGATAGAATTATCTACAAAATTCTATCTGGCTAGGCTGGCAGCATTCATATATCTTCACAATATCTATAATCTGTTGTGTCTGAGAATAGATTTTAGAGTCTACATAGTTTATCAGTCTATATGTCTTTATTCTTCCATATCTTATTTATCTATAAAAAGGTTTCCTATTATGCTCAATATCGTTAGATAAATTTTCCTTCAAATTTTCTTGATCTTGTCTCACATTTTGCTTAATTTGTTTGTCCAGCTTGTTTATTTTAGTTTTCAAAGTTGTACTTCAACATCTCTTCAATTTTTTATATGTTTTGTCTCTCACCTTAATCAGGTAGCTTATTCTTATGGAAATATATCCCCCTGACCTTGTATATCTAGATCTTGATGTTAAACATTTTTTTTTTTTGCACTCAAACAATTTCTCTTTTAAAACTTTCCACATTCCATCTGCAGTTTTCCCACTGAACACCTCACTCGAGTTAGTTTTACATAGTGACTGTTTTGCTTATATATAATCGGTAATTAATCTCCAGTGCATTGGCTTAGATTTCAGTTTGGCAGAATTATCTAGCAACAGATTGACCTTTATAACCCATTGATCACTGCACATCAATGGTGGCAAATTTCACTTGAAGTAACAGTAATTTCTTTAGAAATACAAACAATATCTAGTATAATCCGTTCTCTGGTAGGTTTCTTACAATCTGAAACAATTGTTGTTCCTTAACATATTTAGTGAATAATTTCCTTACTAATGTTGAATCAATATTATTCCAATCTGTTCCTGGTAAATTTAAGTTCCCAGCTAATATTATTCTTCCCTCCTGAGTTTCATGCAAGAAATGTATGAATTCCTCTAGGCCATCAGCATTTGACTTTGGTGGTTTATACACTCCAACAATTGTTATATGTTCCGGGGTCATTTTTATTGTCATAGGTACACAGTCTATAGTATTGGTGTTATTACTGAACATGTAGTAATCACATGTTGCATAACTATCTTTAATCCCTATAATAATATTATACCTGATTTTTTTGTTAGAATGCCTGTTACAGTAAAACATTTATACCCTTACAGAACTGGTTTCCAATCATTGTTCCTTAACCCTGTTTCTGAAACAATAACAACATCAATCTCATGGAAACGTAGCAAATTCTGCAATTAAAAACTTTATTATTAATGCTCCTAGCATTAACAACCATCAGAACTGCATCAAATGTCACTATATGTGAACTGTTAAATGTTCAACCAGGCTAAAATCTTGCCTAGTTTTTGTCAAATATTGCAAAATATTTGCTGCAAAAATTCTCTTCCTTGATTTTTTTAAAACTGGATATTTTTCCATGTACATAATTTACCCAAAAAATCTTTTCATTCACAGTGACCTGAGTATCCTTTCTATGTGTTATTTGTGGAAAAATATGTCCTAACACCAGTACAAGCTATACTATCTAAGAGGGCTGCAAGTTCCCTACTAACAGTCAGAGAGTCCTTACAGATAAGATCATTTGTACCAACATGAATTAAAACAGATCCATACTTCCTTACATTAAGGAGTTGCAAAGCTCATCTCACATCTTCTATTTTTGCTCCTGGCAAGCATAAGAATATTTGATGTTCATTATCTTCTGTGCAAATGTAAGTATCATTTTTTCTAAAAACAGAATTTTCAATTACAAGAATATCTTTTTTGACCAGATCTGAAGAATCTTCAACTTCTAATACAATATCTGCTCTATCGCTACAAAGGAATGATCTTCATCACCATTAGTCTTATTAATTCCATTGTTTTCATTATGTATTAAATTTGCCAGCATACAATTCTCATCCAGTTGGCATTGTAAAACCATAGCTTGAGCCATGTAGTCAACATCTGTCTTTCTCCTCTTTTTTCTTACAGTAATGTTCTTCAATCCTTCCATAGTCAGTTTTGATTTCTTCCTTTTAAACTGTCCCTTGTTTCACTTCTCTTTTAGAAAATGATGCCTTTTTCTGTAGACTCAAGGTTTCCTGATAGAAAAATGTTATCATTGCCTGTCGTGTGTGTTACATAACAAAGCAGTGTCCTTTTTACCATGAATTCTCTTTACTTTACAGTCATTTATCAGTTTCTTTTTCTTCCTTGGTATTTGTTGTGAGCATCTTCCTTTCTTTCTTTTTTGTTTCCTGCTAAACACTCTGAATCCTCAGATTGCTGAATACTTGCATCCAGAATTCCAAAATTGTCAAGGCATCATCTTGTTTCATAAGGGCTGAATGATCTTTACAGACAATAGACATGTCATTTCCTAAATGTGTTCTATTTGCTCTTTACCTAACATTACTTATCTAACCAGTCCAATCATTAATATATACAACAACAGTTCTCCAAGCCTCGCCAATTGCACAAGTGCAATTATTGTTAGTAACTCTATATTTACTTCTAATAATGGTAAGCAAATCATCCAACAGTTTACATGAGGAACACAGATCACCAGTGTTATCAGGTGTTATCAGGTGTTACCGGGTGTTACCTTTAAATATGCATAGCATTTATTATATAAACCCACCTGACAATACACCTAACACTAACTCCTCCTTTGTTTTTATAAGCTTAACACTACTAACTACCACAACTGTCACAAGAACCCTTCTGAATTCTCTAGTTCCAATCCTTTTACAGCTAACCTACAACTGCCTAACTATTGATCTTTCACAAGTTGACTGCTGCTTAAACTCATCATGTAATTCCAGCTTGGACTTGCTGCACAGTAAACATGTAAATATTCAACATTCACATGTTTTGTTTTATGTAAACATTATAGAGTTATGTTTTATTTTACATTCATTTCATTATTGCATTCTTAGTTGCTAGACTTGTACTATTCTTGTTTTCACATTACTTACTTAACAAACAAACATACATAAATAAATTAAATTGCTGGAGTTATGGCAAATATAACTATATATCATATGTTTTCATTCATTACTAGGTATCAAAGCAAGATTATAACTGTACTACCAATCTGCACAAGATAGTAACAAAAATGGCATAGAAAGGAGATGAGTAACATGCACACATCTTGAGCTATTCACCTGTGCTTATTTGTTCCAAGTCTTGTGAATACTATCAATATTTAGAGATTGCTAATATGCCAAGAGTGGTAACTCAGCATCAGGGAGAAAGGTGTTATCTGCAATCTGTTATGTACTAATATGTGTGTGCACTAAAGCAGTCAGTCTGAGATACTTGGAAAGACTGGAAAGTTAAAGGAATGCAATATTTAGTCATATTTGCCTTAATAATGCACTAATGGACTTTGCAACAATCATGTTAGATGCACCCATGCATGTATTAGCTGCTAGTAAAAAAATGACATAAAAAGGAAGTGTGTAACATGCACATATTCAAAGCTGTACATCTTTCTTTTTCTCCACTGTTATGAAAACGTGTAATATTTGCATATTTATAGCAGTATTTCACGAATGGTACCCTCAGCATTGAACAGCATATGGAAAATTATATGACTTGGCATACATGCACAGTAAAAAAACATTTGCATGTTCAGGGTTAGTACAATTCAAAAGTACAATGAGTTGTGAAAAGTGTAATGTATTTTCCATACTTTTATTCATAATGTAATCATGGGGTGTGTGTCATGTGAGCGAGGCCTATGCAAGCATTGGGTGTCAGTCAAAATAACAGTAACAGATATAGTGCAGTAACTGCTTGAAGTACAAGTTATTAATACTGAAACTCTTCTAATACTTAGAGACTATACCCAGAATTACAGGCTGTACATTAAGGAAAAAGATGGCTTCTGCAATCTGACATTATTTGGTATGCATGCAAAGGGCAACTATCACCATAGGATGTTAATGGCTTGAGTTATTGAAGAGTATTTTAAAAACAGTTATAAATATTATGAAATATTTTCTATATTTACATTAGTAACAAAATGTCATGTTAGGGCTCTGCAAGCAGTGAGTATTATTAAAAAAACTGTTTGTACAACAAGGTGGAGTATAGGTTTAGTAAAACAGGAACATTACCAATCATTTCATATCTGAATGAATATCAAAAATGAGAAGACCTACAGGCAAATAAATCATGCATTCCTATATGCAACTGTAAGATACATAGCTTGCCACTGGTACTTGCCATCTTAAATGCATGACTTTGCAGATTAACATTTTTGTTCTGAAGAAGTACTGTATGCATAATTTGCATATTTTTGTTAATGACACAAATCATCAGTATATTACCCAATCTTTTCTTATACCATTGGAAAGTGGTTAAAGAGATTAACAAATTTGCTGCTGACACCTTACACCTATCATGCCCTCTTACAGAGACACAACATTTTGTTTGACTATACTAGTAATTCTGAACATAAATGCCATGCCCCTTTATTAAAACGGCAATGCAAAATTAGAATCACAAAAGAAACCTTTGATAATGAAACCGTTTCATAGCTTATTGTCTAAAAACATTCTTGTTCCCCTGCCTTTTTCTTTGTAACTTGCTTCATTTTGGAAAAATTGAAAATCACATAAGGCACATGTTTAATAAAGGATTCTGGAGAAAAATTTTCAGGAAGCAAGTTTATTCTTTCTCTTGATTATGCTAACAAAATTGAAAAGTCCTCTTCTTTGCACCCATACAATTTATCTGGAAGCTGAATAAACAAAAGTAATTAAGCCCTCACTGAGCCTCTCTTCTTGCCTGAAGTTATGGAGCAGAATCTCGTGAGCTGGTTGCTCAGAGAGGAGGCAAGTAGGTCTGCTTGAGGAACTACCCACAGAGAGAGCAAATTTTGCAAAACCCCCTGATCTAGTTTCCATTCATGAGGGTGCCTTGCTCTGCTCAACTTGCCTGCCACACAGTTTTGTTCAGACAGTATGTAGAGTGCTGTGAGGCTATATCCCAAACTAATATGACATAATGCAAAGGGGGTATGATCTTGGTTTCCCTTGGCTTGTTGGTATACCACAAGGTGGTGGTGTTGTCTGTAACAACCTGAAGTGGTTCAGTAGGAAAAAAAGATGCTTCAGAGAGTTGATTGCCTTGATCAGAGCAAGCATTGTTTTTATATTTATGTTCTGTATATCCTTGGTGTCCCACACATCTTGCATTTTATCCATCCTGAAATTTTTCCCCAAGCAAAGCCCAAGGTGTTTGTGGAGACTGGCTGCTTTGGAGCATGGAGAGAGAAGGAGTGACCTGGGCCTAGGGAAATTTGTTGTTTCCACCAAATTATTTCTCCTCTGAAAAATGCCAGAAGAGGCAATTGAAAAGACAAAGAATGTTGGTGCTGGGACCAAAGTGACTTCAGATACGATTGTATCTTTCTCATGTGGGTACTTGCCAGGAGTACCCTGAGAATCACAGATGCTATGAGACCCAGAATTCTGAGGTATTCCCTAAAAATGACTACATTTTGAGTGGAAACCCTTAGAAATTAATTTAGATCTAGTTCTATTTTTCATGTGGAAGAAAAAATTGTTGAACTGAGGTGTTTAGCTGATACTCGAGAAATGCAATCCTGTGTGAAGAAGTCAAAAAAAGAATTTAGAATATTCTCTTGGAATCCCAGCTTGTGTAAGAGATCTCTCAGCCTAGTAAGAGAACCATGACAACTGCAAAGTTAAGCAATTCATCTATAACTGGAGTGAGACACTTTGTGAATAGTCTTGATGCAGTGATAGTCCAAAGGGTAAGGCAGAAAACTGATAATATGATCCAGGCACCTAAATCCTTAAGCAACACTTTAAATCTTGTTGAATGGGGATGTGATGATAAGTATCTTTGAAATCTAATGTAACCAGGGAACTTAAATGAGAAAGAAGTAACAGGTTTTGAAGTGGCAGCATTTTGAACTTCAGCACTATCACAAACAGGTTTAGGAAAGAAAGATCCAGAAATGGTCTCCAAGCTTCTTTCTTTGGCAATAAAAACATCCTTGAAAAAAACTTTCCCAAGTTGGGAAACAGTAACTGGTTCTATCATCAGTCCCAGAGGCAGGATGTGTTGAAGGGCAGGGGAAAACAGGTCTATATTACAAGACTGAATGCTTACTTGATCAAACATCTCAACATCAAACTTGTAATATCAAAAGCAAAAAACAGTGAATGGCTGATTTAACGCTGGGAAAGATTTCCCTTGGCCATTTGCTGGATTTTGCCATTTTGTCTACGGTAGAGGGATCTCAGAGTTGGTATATTTAGTTAAGGGAGGTGTGGGGCACACAGCCCCCCACATCAGGGGGTGTGGGGGGCAAAGCCTCGCACTTAGTTTTGGTGTAAAGTGTTTTTTTTTCGTGGCTGACCGATGTGTTTTCCTGTGCCATTTGACATTTTTGGGTTCGATATTACAAGTTCAATGTTTAGGTGTTTGATCACCTAAGCATTCAATCATGTAATATAGATGTGGGGAAAACAGAGGAGTGTGGTCCAGTGGTTGACAAATTTCTCCTGGAAAGGAAGGATTAACACCCACTGCCATCTATAACCTTGATGAATGACCTCCAGAACCCATTTGTGTGTAACTATCTATTGCTAAAGAGAAAAGTGGAGATTCAGACTGTCTGGAAGAGAAAGGTGACTGCCTGGGTGGGAGAGGAGAACAAGGTCCCTTAAACAGTCCTTCTGACTTATTGAACTGTGCTAGGCTTTGGGGGATTATTTTTGGAACCCTCTTGCCATTTCTTTTTAAATGTTTTTTTCCCACATGTTGGTGAGATTGTTTAATTTATTTTTGCTGAAACTGGATGAAGGGTTAGAGAATCCTTAGAAAATTTGAAAAACTAAGGCTGAAAAATCAGAGATTCCCTCTATCAACTTACCCTTTTCATATCACTTTTTGATCGCCTCTGCACAGAAGATCCAAAAATTAAATTCTAAAGGAAAATGTTGAATTTTTCACATCATCTTGAAGGTTTTTAGAATTCAGCCAAACAAACCTCCTCAAAACAGTATCAGTGGCCATAGCCCTGGAAGAATTATTATCTGAATTATAGGCGTACACTGAAAACAGTGAGTTGTGACTTCCGAAATGGAATAAAGAATACCACTTAAAGCAGATTTTTCATCACAAGACGAAATTGGAAACAAAATATTCCACATAATTTAACAATTAGTCATAATAAACATTAACAAACAAGCCTGACAATTCAAAATTCTGAAAATCAAAGTTGCAGAAGTATTCACTTTTTTTCTCAATACTTAAGCAATAATTTTCCCATCCTTATCAGAATGAGTAAGATTCGAATTAATCAAATGTTTAGCAGATGTAGGATTAACCAAAGCAATAGCTACTGGGCCAGGTCTGGGAAGAGTGCATAAAAAATGTAAAAGAATGAGAAACTGGACTAACATGAAAATTGTGGACAGTTTCACATACATCCTCCAGAACTGACAGAAATGGACAAATGTGTGTGCATGTTCTGGAAATTCTTTCTGTAACAGCTCATAGTATTTTCTGAGAGACTAAGAAACCTCAGTGTTCTCTCACAGAAAACACTAGCATATTTTGAAAATAGTCAGATACCCCCCCAAAGTGAATTAGAAATGGAGCTCTCAAGTGAACCTGAAACAAACAACCGAGGAGAAAACCCTAAATCTGTCCCTTTTATCTTCTTGTCCTGATTCAGAATCTTGAATCTCTTCAGGAAAACAAGTGTCTCTCTTTCTTTTACCAGAAATAACATTATAAGAAGGATCAGTAGCTTGAATTAAACCCTCAGCCAGATCCAATAAACTACTCCTGTCTAAGGAAATCTGAGGAGGAGGAGATATGTGTTTAGCTTTTTGTTTCTTTTTGACTGGAAAATGGGGCCAAAAGTGTTATTAATGGCAGTAGCAGCACACCAGCTTCCCCAGGGATGTGCACAACATTCTGACCAAACAGGGAGGTCTTCCCTGTTCCCTCCCCTAGGACCAATGAGAGTGACTCTTCCTTGCTCACTGAAGGGACCCCAACAGTGCAAATGACATGGCTAACTCCCAGCCCATAATGGCTGCAGGTACTTCACCAGGAGCATCCAGGGTAAAAGATGAGTGAGGGACGAGGCATGCACCTGCAGCAGAGGCACATTGCTACCCTAATGTGGGGGCAAAGCCTGTCTGTTTAACATTTTATTTTTGTTGCTGGAAGAAGGACTAACTGGGAGACTAGCAGTTTGTTCCCAAGGTCAAGCTGAAAATGGTGTCTCTTTCCTGTAGAAAACAAGCAACAAGAGACAGCAAAAATGAAAAGTCCTTAAACGTCACTTTTTTACACAAAAGTACAGTAAAAAGCACTCTTTAAAATACTTTGTCATCCCCCAAAAGTAAAATTAACACAACTTCTCCACAGAAAACATGTTTTTTGATTACTATAAATAACATACAAACTAACAAAAAAAGTGCACCTCTCATTTAAAAGTGCAGTTAAGTTGCGTGACAGCCTATTAAAACATAAACTCTTATCTTAAAAAAAACTTTCCTTAAGAGTAAAGTGCAATAAAACATTTTTTTTAGTGGGGAAGGTTCTTCCCCAAAAGGAACTTACCTACACAACAAAGGAAAAGCACAGCCTTACCATTGAGCCTTAAAAACCTGCAGAGGAGTGCTCTCTTCAACAGGAAGAAAGCTCTGGAGGGCTTGGTGCCCAAAGTTGTCTGTTTAGTCAGTTCAGTTCAAGCTAACTGATGGTCTGGATAAATGGAAGGTGCCCTGAAGCTTTGGACCATGGCCAGCTGTTATATCCTTGGCAAGATATAACCCATATAGCTTAGGCTTCGGTGGCAGTAATCAATATGACAGATATTAGCTGTTGTAACATCCCTTCATAGATGAGCCCCAACACAGACCCTAAAATATAATACTGATGTTGAACAGCTGAGATTTTTTATGATGTATGAATCTTGAAAAAAAAATGTTTTGTATATCTCTAATATTTTATTACAGAAAGAAGCAAGGCTTATTTTCACTTTTATAACTATGTATCCTAATGGCATGAATAACAAATTGAATCAGAAATACTTATTATGAAATGGAAATTGTCACCCACCTCCTTTTTCTGTTGGTGGGCAGTGGATTTTATTTTTATTAGCACCAGAAACAACAGCATAAAGAATACAACAAAACTATAGATGATAATAAGCATTGCAACAGAAAATAAATATATTGGTTGGCTAATATATTGTATTTGTTTATAGGTTCATAGATAAGTACAAGGGTAGCTGCCCTTCTGGGTCATTTCAAGCCTAGTAAGTTTTCCAAAGGTGAAAATCAACCTCTGTACTTTGTGTCTAGGAAGTAAATACCTTAACCATCATGCAAACCCTCCCCATAAAACATTTTTAAATACATCTGGACAGGAACCTTGGCAGTATTCCAAAACAGTTATACATTCCTGAGTATTATCTAAGCACAACAAATAGAAGCTGTAGTTTGGATGGGATAAGATGTAAACTGCATTGCTAGCAGGGCTTGCCTGTTTAACTTGTGGCTGAGTTCATGAAAGTGGAGAGTAAGGCTAGCAAGTCGTTAGTTGTAAACAAATACAGGTTTTTCAAGAAACTGATACGTTAATGAAAATTTGCTGACATTAATAAAAACCTGACTGGCTACTACAGCAACTGTCTACCTAAATACAAAACTGCATACACTTACACTCATCTATAACTTTGATAATAACTGCAATACAACAACAATACAGATGACTGCCAACACTAATAAGGCTATACTGATAAGCTAAAAATATGTGATAGATTATTGTTGGGAGAAGGAAGTGGGGTTATGGGCAGCATAGAAACATTTAACATAATATAAGGCATCCTGTTGGGGAGAGAGAGTAAGACTAGTGGTACTGGGATCCATGCCGGGGGGGGGGGGGATGTGCATTCTCTAAAGGTGTTTTATTGTGATAAATTTATCCCCAAATCTTTCCACATAGGGGGGATGTAATCCAAAAGGGGAAGCTTGCATCTTCGTGAGGCGGATACATTTTCTCATATGCCATCTTTACTCATAAGGCTTGAATATCTCCTTAGGAACTTTTCATATTTACGCACTGAGAGCTTAGTAAGGGATTTCCATTATGAGATGATATATTATCTGCTTGTTGCTGAAAACTGAAGTAGCCATATTTTTTGCAACGTGGACATGCTGATACTGTGTGCAGTGTTGCCACGGATCTGAGCATGCTGATACTGTGTGTAGTGTTGCCACGGATCTGGGCATGCTGATACTGTGTGTAGTGTTGCCACAGATCTGGGCATGTTGATACTGTGTGTAGTGTTGCCACGGATTTGGGCATGCTGATATTGTATGTAGTGTTGCCACAGATCTGGGCATGCTGATACTGTGTATCTGGGCATGCTGATACTGTGTGTAGTGTTGCCACAGATCCATAGGGCTGGTGATAACGGTACTGCTACATGTTACACTTGTTAGAGCAGGTCCTGGACTCTGTTCTATAAATCGGCATCTGTGAGACATCCCCAAAATTTATGCCATGGGTCAGCTTTATGTGCAGCACAGCTGGAGCAGCTCCCTGTGGTCATCATGCTACTGTGATGCAGCCCATCATGTGTCCAGTACCCACTCAAGACTATCCTCATATTGTAGGCTTGCAGTCTAGGCATATAAGCAAGTAAGTTCCAGACTTATTTGTAGTCGGCATGAGGGGTTACAGATCCAGTGAACTGAAACATAACACATGACTTGTTTATTTGAGGAGTGAATTGAGTGAGAAGAGACATGCTGAACAAAAGATAAAACCTGGAAGACTTAGGGTCTCCAGATGATGTGGATGCCTATGCTGTCTGCAAGAGAACAAGTTATAGTCTCATGGGAGGGTTGGAGATTTCCTCCATGTACGGAGAGAATGCTATGGTGTACCTTAGCTGGGGGTATTTACAGAAGTCCTGTCTTGGTATGTTGAACATATCTTGTAGTTCCCTGAAAGGTGCAAAATATGAAGTCCCATTTGTAGAGACTAAGATATGTTCTATTTTTCTGAATCCCTTTCTGCATCCAGTCCTTCCAAAATAGTGCAGATCCTTCAACGTTAAGATGGGGACCCCCCCCCAAAGTGTTGCTGAAAGGAATCATAGTTCCAAATGTGCGTGAAGCAGCTAGAAGCATTTTATGGCTTCCCAGGTGTGAAGTATAAGGTGCCAGGAATGTAAATGTGGAGGTAATGATCACCAGTAGCAGGTCAGTGCCACATGCATATTGCTATTCATCCATTTTGCCATACAATAGGCCCACACAGGTTGATAAACTACTTGCAGCATAATGAGAAGGGCATGATAGTTAGAGCTTTTGCCAATTTCCTTGGACTGCATAATACTACACCACCTGATTTTCTGGAGAGAAGAGGGAATGCTGTAGGAGCTGAGATCCTTCCCCATTCCATACAAATTGCATTATGAGTTTTCCCAATTTTGTTAGCCATTTAGTTGTTGCTAGCACTGGGAGGTGTCAGAGTATATAACTTAGTTTCAGGTAAAAGCATATATTCAAAGTCTAAATCTTTCCCCATCATAAAAGTGTAAGTCTTCTCCATGAATGAGACATAAGATAGAGTTCTTCCCATAGAGGTTTAATTTTTTGACACAATATCCAGACAATTAGTGCTTAATATTAAACCAAGATTTAGGAGGGGAACTGTACCAGTCTAGTTTGGGTTCCCATTCTCTCTCTCTCTTTCAGTTGGTGTGCACTTTCACTGGCTAGGAATAAGACAGACTTGGATAAGCTAATCCTATGGCAAGGGGTTACAAAAAAAGTTGAAGAAAGTCCAACATGACTGGTAGATCTTCCTGTGAATTCTCTGTAAATAAGATGCAGTTGTCAGCAAAAAAACATATGAGATTCTACCCATTAGTTCTCATCCATGGGGGGAGTTGCACCTTTGAACTGCAAGGAAAAGGGGCTCAATAGCAAGAAGAAATAAAGTCAGGAAGAATTGGTTACCTTGTCTGGTGCCCTTGCCATGGGAAGGGGTGGGGAAATTGTGCAGTCTGTCAAAACTGTAGCAAATGGGTCTTTGTAGAAGGCTTGAATACCTTTTACAATATTGTCTGGGAAGTTGTATTTCTTTAAGATGCCCCACAGATTGCCCCTTCTGATAGAGTCCAACACTTTCTCAAAGTCAATTAATGTTGCAAATGCCAGCTGAGGATGTTTCCTGACTACAAAGAAATACAGCATTACGGCCTCTGATGTAATCGGCAATAGACCTGCCTTTTATAAACCCAGCCTGTGGGAAGGAAATGAGGTGAGGCAGGTGAGGTTTCTTCTTCTCAATTAACATCCCAATGTAACATTTAGTTTTTGTATTAATCAAAGAAATGGGCCTATAATTCACACGATCTTATTGCATTAGCCATGTTTTGGGATCATAATAATATGATTTTCCCTCACAAGAGTACTGAAGGGAGTCTTCTTTCTTAATGCTGTTAAATAGGTTTCTAAGAGCACTCGGTATTGTTGAAAATATTAACTTACACACACACACACACACACACACACACACACACACATATATATATATATATATATATATATATATATATATATATATATATATATTGATTTTGAGGCCATCAAGACCAGGGGCTTTGCCTGAGGGTGACATTCTGAGTACCTTGTGGATGTCCAAGAAAATAACTTCCAATGGCAATGCTAGCCTGTCCTGCTCTACTAATTTCTGATGGAACTCAAGATTATCTAAAAGAATTTGTCTGTTAGCCAAATGTGGGTTTCTGCCCCTTTCTTGCTCTGAGTTTGCATAAACAGAGGTATAGCAGGTTTAAAAAGGTTTGTTGATATTGCTTGGATTTGAAATTACTTGATGTCTTCCATAATACAACATATTTTGTTCCTGGATCTCCTTTGCTTCAAGAAATGGGCCAATAATCTGCCTGGTTTATCTATGAAGACACAGGATTTTAGGGCTGCCCATTTTACATAAAGGGTTGTTTTATTTAGCATAAGCTCATTTAGGCATCACTTACCTTTTTGTATGCATTTATAAGAACTTTGTTTTTACGGAAGAGGTCTTTACTTTGTTATAAGCTGTTTGCAGCTATGACTCCTTTAGTTTGATCTCCCCACCCAGTTTGTTCAGTAATTTTACTTTAGCTAAGGAACAAATATCCTTGAGAGTTAACTAAAATGATTCCCACCACATAAATATAGACAGTGAACAAAAAGGGTTGTGAGTTAGAAAAAGGTGTTTCTCCTGTTGAATAAATTCATGCTTATGTGGATATTCCAATATTAGGGAGTCCATCCTCCAGGCTTTAGTTGTTGAGGTTTGGAATGGGTTCCATTCCAGAGTTAATTGTATAGCCTCATGTTCAATTAATGAGCACAGGAACACTACAAGATCCACGGTTGCATCTATTAATTTAGGGAATATGAGGAATTAGTCTGTATGACTTCCTGCCTTGGGTGAAGGAGAGATAAAATTATATCCTAGGCCTGTTGGGGACTGCAGTCGCCAAATAGCCTTTCAACAATTGAATTTTCCATTACAATGAAGTCACTCACCTGCAGTCAGGATGGGGATTCAACTCTCTGACATAAAACCTGATGGACAGTGGACTTAGCATTGCTATAAATCAAATATCTGTAGTTACTGTGATTTAACCGAGAAGGCAGTATGCTGAGGTCCTAGCTCTGTTTACAGTTCTTAAATAAAGTTTGAGTTTTATTTCTTATTTGGATCCAAACATGGTTTGCTCTATGAGAGATTGATGTTATAGTTAGTAGTCTGATGTAAGATGTTGTGCAGCTGTGTCTCTACCACTTGGGGTCTGACAGACCTTATCAAGGACAAAGAAAGAGAAGCTATGCTGTCCACTGTTATCTTTCATGTTTCGCTAAGGCATTCCTAACTTTATTTCTTAGATATGAAATATTTTCAATAATCTATTTCTTCAGTTTCCTATTTGGCTTGCCTATATAGAATCATTTACAATAGTTGAAAATAGCAAGACAGATCATGTTGATGCTATCACAGTCAGAATAAAAATTACAGGCAAATATTTTGAATTCACATGATGTTGGTATGACTTTATTGTATCTTTATTTTTTAAGTTTGTTGATTGGGTAAGTGAGCTAGTCTAAGGACAATTTCTATCACAAATACAGACATAAAGTACAAATACATATATAGAAGTCATATGTAAACTTATAAATGCTATAGAGGTTAGACTATGAGTACGTTTGTAAGCAGGAAGAAATACATAAGAAAATAATTGATCAAGGGATATACACAAGACATTAATAAGTACATATTTATGAGACATACATTCATATTTTCTAACCAGGCAAAGATTTAGTTTATAATGAATGATGACAAATGCTACAGCCACAAAATAAGTATTTGTTATAGAGATAAATAAGTTATGTGCTTGAATGTGATGGTAAAAGAATGGGGCATGAAACTTAATAAATATTCTAATGAATAAGCTTAAGACTAATAAACATAATTTTTGTTTTCTTAAATAAAGTAACAGCAAAGAGTTTTTAATTGAAAAGTAGTACACAGTTCAATATCTGAAAGAAATATTCAGCCATTGCACATTAAACAAGAGCAGTTAAATTGTTTTCATAGCTATAGCTTCAATTGCTTATGAAACTGAGAAAAGTTGTCAAGAATTTTAATGTTCTCAAGGGAAAGAGTTCTAGGATGCGGGGGCCAGTTTTGAGAAAGCTTTTTCATCTTGACAGGGTAAAGAGTGGTCTGCAGAGCTGTAGAGCATTAAGGTTGGGAAAATGACTGTTTATTAATGTGGGTATCAGGTTTGCAGCAAAGAACAGAGCAGCAGGAGTTATGTAGAGACTTATGGGTGAGGGAGGTAAGGACGAAATAGGCTGTTTGATTATTTGGGAGCCAGCTGGCTTTCTCAGTGAAAATACAATGACGTTCTTGTTTTGGGCAAGGTAAAGTAAGCTAAAGGTCTATAAATGTGCAATTGATAGAAGGATAAGTACTCGGTCAATTATTGTAGTGTTCATTTACAGGCAATGCAAAAGAATAGCAACATTACCTCTTGAGATTTGTTTTTTGGCATTTATTAACCAGGTATGTCCACTAGGTATAGATACCTCTTATTTGGGGCAACCGAGAAACACTGAATGGTCAAGTAACTTCCTCAAAATCACACAGTGGGCAACTGGAGGTGAAATGGATCAAAGCCTGTATCCTTAACTTCAGGGAGTAGTTCAGTAACAGCTCAAAGCCTCTGTTCTACATGCCAGAGAAACATTCTTCATATTTTTAAACGCTAAACTTGGTGCTTGTCTGACCATCTTTGCTATTTTTGATAATGTACTTAAACTGTCAGTTTTTTTAATGGTATCACATACTATACTGATGTTCCTTGAATATGTCAAATAACTGCACAGCATATTCTGAGCCAACCAAATAGCTCCTAGGATAAGCAGTAGAAAAACAAGGTTTGATGTTGGGTATTTGACAACATCAACCTTAGCTGTACTGACCTCATTCAATTCATATCTGCATTTAATCAATACCTGCAATGGTCAATTCATTCTGATTGCATGCAATTACTAGAAAGTATCATATCTGATCACAAATAATATTCTTAAAAGCATATCCAGGTTGCATGCTTGTGTGTTCTTACTATGTATTTCTTCATGGTTTTTATTAATAAATACCAGTGTCAATATCACCCAACTTGAATTTCAAGGACTGGATAGACTTCATGAATTTGTAACTTATTTAAATAGAGGCAATGTTGTTGCCCCATTTCAGAAATGATCTATCCGTAAAGTTAACATAGGAGAAAAACTGACTCTCTATTCATTATTTCCGAATGCAGAGACAAGGTCCTTTTCTGCCAGAATAATACTCTTGCAAGGATTTGCACAAGAAGTATCTATGCCCACACCTGTTCATTGTACATACAGAGTATCATGGAATAAAAAAACATTGTTCTCAAGGACAAGCTCCAGATGGGGACACAAAAGATTAATATAACTGCTTGCGTTTGTATCATAAGCATTATAGATCGCTATAAAGAATATATATAGCTTAAAAAAGTACAATCAGAGAAATTATTCTGTTTCTGACAGCGGTATAATGTGTAAAACTGTTTAGTATCAGATAAAACTGTGCCTACATAGTCTTAAAAGATCTCAGCTTATAATCAAGAAATACAGAGATAGGTTCAATTAGCAATGCAGCTGGGAAGTACTGCAAAGCCCTGTGTGTGTGTGTGTGTGTGTGTGTGTGTGTGTGTGTGTGTGTGTGTGTGTGTGTGTGTGTGTGTGTGTGTGTGTGTGTGTGTGTGTGGCTGCCAGTCTGTGTAGGTGCCTCTGCAACAACATTGCATGAGCTGATAGGGGAAATGCTAATGCAGTAACTGTTGTGTTCAGTTCAGCCATGCTAATGAACGTCTGTTCCATGCAGCTATTGCACATCTTGGAATAATTTTATATACGTATAGAAGTGCTAGAGCTCACCATCAAAGCCCTAATAGGGCAATAGTAATAACTTTTCCTGTACTTTCACAGCATTTCATTTGTGGAATTCAAATAGTCACTATGGCTTAAAACTACTGCCCACCCCCTTTGTCAGCTGGCTTAATTTCAATAGATGTATCCACATTTAAGTTAATTCTTCTCAGCCAGTGTAAGACTATAAAACATACTTTTCTAGCAGTTCGTGTCTTACTTTCTAGTAATGACGATGAAAAGCATTAAAAGTCATAACAAGGGAACTGTTAATAGGCATACAAGTGCTGTTTCTTAAACTTCTCTTCTGTTATTTTAGGTGGAAAATCATTTCCAGACTTAAATTCCTAATAAAAAGTCTGAAGTCTAATTTTTATATATGTCTCCTTTAAATATGTTACTTTTATGTGAATTTGTTCACAATACATGGTGCCTTTAACATGTACGCGTGGACGGATGAATCATGTAATCTTATGCAATATTTAAATGTGTTAGATGACTCTTTTGTAAACACTTGAAAAAGGAGTATGGTTTGAATGAAAGTATCTGCTTTTTCTCTTAGCAATGGTTTTTGAGTTTGGTTCTGAACTATCTTTTGTTTTTCTTTGAGAGCCTTTATTTTAGTTATTATCCAGATTTCTCCCTTGTGTCTGAAGTGGTTTGAATGAGATGCAGTCTTTCACTGGTACTGTAGCTAGAATAAAATGGATAGGTTAAAGAAGGACAGACATATCTCACCTGGAACATGTAGGTTGACATAATACCATTTACTGGAATTCATTAATATCAAGACAGTAATGTTGAGATTCCTTTTATTAGAACAGGACAGTGCCTTTACTATGTGAAGTACATAGGTTCATAGGTTCATATGTTCATAGATGATTAATCACCCTAGGGGCATTTTTAAGCCTAGCTATGGTTTTTCAAGTTGTATCTGACATGATTTAATACCCTGGGGTCATTTTCATGGGTTTGATATAGACTTGGATAAAGGGTGTTCAAGCATTTACAGGCTGCCTCTGTCCATAAGAGACATAAGTACCAGACCAAGGGTAAATTTTTGATTCCCAGCTCCACTGGTCCAATTTACTCTTGAATTTGGTTAGGGAAGAACTCTGCTTCACATTGATGGGAAGCCTGTTCAAGAGGAGGTGCATACCTATTCCATCCAACTTGTCCTGTTTATGCTGCAGATGATTAAGTCCATATATCACATATGTCTGATGCTATTACTTTTGCAGATTTGTGACAGGTCCATCAGAGTATGATCAAAGCATGCCTTATAAGCCAGGCATAGATCACCTCGCAACATTCTGTAGGAAACCGAGTACAGGGATAAGGCTTTGAGGTGGTTCATGTAGGATATGTTGTTTATGCCTTGTATTATGTTTTTGAGGAACCAATGTGGATGCTCCAGTTGTTGCAAATGTCTGGTCAGATACATACTGAAGGATGTGTTGCACTCAATGATTAGTTGGATGAGGGCCGAGAACAGTGGAACAATGACAGTCTTGGACCTAGATACCATGTCCTTGCCTATAAGTTGTGTAACATAGAACAATTTCATTACTACTATACCCACATCATGGTAAAAGGCCAGGTTACTTTTGACATACATTCCCAAATCCCTAGCCACCTGTCTACTCTCGGAGTGCTTTATCAGTGTGGTAACTTCAGTGGTGGCCATCTTTTGAAAGGATACTATCATGCATTTCTTTGGATTAAGTTTTTGACCATGGCTCCTACATCAGTTATTTGTTTGTCAGGCCTTCTTGAAAAATATTTGTGTCTTTAGGGATCTTTGATGACTGTATTTAGTTTGCAGTCACTGCCAAACTTGGTCAACCAGAGACTCTTAATGTTGACCTTGACTTCAGATAAGTAGATGTAAAAAAGGAGTAGGTCTAGCTCTGAGCCCTGAGGCACTCCAATAGTGACTGGCCTGTTTGTGGAGGTAGCATCCCCTATTCTAACTTCTTGGATCCTATCTATGAGCCAGCTATCTATCCATTGGGTGACATACGGTTTATGCCTAATTTAGTGAGTTTATCTACAATACCTAGGTGAGGTATTGGTTTTGGTACCTTGGCCAGGTTGAGGAAAGTAGTGGACAATGTGCACCATTTTGTCCTCACCCATGACTTTAGTGACCTTCTCAGAAATCCACCAGGTTGAGAAGGCTTGACCTGCCCATGCCTAACCAAACCAGGTTGGAAGCAATGTCTGCATAGGTTTATAGATTCATAGGTTGATACTAGACTACAGGCCCTAGGGCTTGTACAAATCTAGCCATAACAATTCCCTGGCTATTTCTTCCCACAACATTTACTTCCCTGGACCCCTGTCTAGCAGGGTGACTGACGTGATCAATGGAGTAAATTTCCTATCTCCCATCCAATTGTCAAGTTTCCTTTTGAAGAAGGCCAAGGAGGAGATCTGCTTGACATGTATGGGCACTCTTTTCCAGAGTATGGGGAGTCTCTGAGTCAGGAACCTATCCCTCCAGCATGTTTTGTTCATTGTGATGACAAGGTTTAGGTCCCTGGAAGGTATGGCTCTGATAGATTGGGATTTCTTTAAGTGTAGCATGTCCAACAGCTTTTGGTTTGACATAGCCTTGTATGTTAAGCAGAGATCGCCTCTGAGTAGATGATATGCGACAGAGTATAGCTAGAGTTTTTTTAGTCGGTGAGCATAGGGCATCTGCATTAGGCCTGTGATTCTTTTAGTGAGGTGTTTCTGCGGCCTTTCCAGTTGTTGTAGAGGCCTTGTGAGGTACATACCAAATGAGGCATTGTACTCTATGATGGGTCTAATGAGGGATGAGTACAGTGGGACAATGACCTCCTTTTTTCTGGATGAAAAGCTCTTAGTGATGAGATGTGCCACATAGACTGATTTCCTGACTGTTGTGGTGATGTGGTTATCGAAGGTGAGACCGCTGTCCACCTCTGTTCCTAAGTCTCTTATCACACTTTCGGTGTTTAGTGTACTGCCACCTATGTGGTAATTCATGGGTACATGTTTTTTCCCAAAGGTGATAACTATACTATGCACTTCTTGGCATTGAGCTTGAGCCCATGGCTCTGGCACCAAGCATCTGTTTCTGTAAGGCGCTTTTGTAGAATATCCACATCATTTGGGGATTCAATAATGGCTCCCAGTTAGCAGTCATCTGTGAACTTTGTTAGCCAGAGTCCCTTAGTGTTGGCCTGTATTTCAGAGAAGTAGATGCCAAACAAGAGCAGCGTCAGGACTGAACCCTGAGGTACTCCACTTGTCACTTGTCTGGAGCTGGATTTGTAGTCGGCTACTTTTATAGTGTGGGATCCGTCAGTAAGCCAGTTGACAACCCATCAAGTGATATAGGGATTTATGCCCAGCTTAGTAAGTTTATCTATGATTCCAGAGTGGGGGGTGGTGTCAAAGGCCTTGGCGAGGTCCAGATTAGCTGTTTGGACCACCTTACCCTCGCCCATGCTCTTGAGATTGATTCGAAGAAGTCAATCAGGTTCAGGAGACATGATCGGCCCTTCACGAACTCAAACTTTGTGGGGTCCTGTGTTTGAAGGTTGCCAATATCTTTGCTTGTAAATTCCATGATAATGCATTCCATGACCTTGCAGATCAAGCTTGTCAGACTGATGGGATGGTAGTTCCCAGGATCCAAGGTGGATCCCCCTTGTGGAGTGGGATAACTGTAGCTGTGTGCAACTCAGTGGGCACGAAGCCTGAGGTGAGGCTATGATTAAACATGACACTTGGTGAGTTGCCAGTTCATTTTGTAGTTCATGTAGTACACAGCCCAGGATGTCGTCTGGTTTCATGGATGCTGCATTCTTAGCTTTGGAGAGTGCAGTTATTACCTGTGTGGCCCTGATTATCAGAATTTGGCAATCTTTCAGTATTGAGATGGGCCCTTTAGGGGGTGTTCGGGGGGTGAAGTTGGCACTGAATCAATCTGCCAGGATATCGGCAGTGTCCTTGGGATCAGTATATTTAATGCCATTCTGTTGTAGCTCAGAGCAGATCTGAGCATTGTCATTTAGATTCTTGACATAGCTATAGAATGCCTTGTAATTGTCTTTGGAATCTTTGGCAATTTTATTTTCATAACTAGCTTTGGAGGATTTTATGAGGAATCTCAGCATCTTAGTGAGGCTGGTAAGAGAGTTTTTTGCATCCTGGGATTTTCCTCTTTTCTGCAACCATTTTTTCCTTTGTTGTAAAGTTTGTTTATGGCAAGGGACCACCAGATTGGCTTCCTTTTTTTGGAGGAGAGCATCTTAGTTCTATTTGGGATGGCATGATTCATGCACGAGTGGATGTGCTCATACAGTGCTTTAGTGTAGGATTCGGCAGTCAAACTTTCAGTTCCTGTCTGCAT
Organism: Protopterus annectens; assembly: GCF_019279795.1. Lineage (NCBI taxonomy): Eukaryota > Metazoa > Chordata > Ceratodontiformes > Protopteridae > Protopterus > Protopterus annectens. Next base: position 451,667,319 of record NC_056729.1, read on the forward strand.
GGGTGTCATGAAGTTTGTCACTTCTGACTTGAGTAGCATGAAGTTGGCCTTGGAGAAGTTTTTTACGGATGTTTCCTTACTGAGTGGTGGGGAGAAGTTTTTTACAGATGTTTCCTTACTGGGTGGTGGGAGTAGGATGTGGATATCAAAGGTGATTAGCTTATGGTCAGACCTAACCAACGAGGGATTGACCATTGGTGTGGAGCATCGATTCCCCATGTTGGTAATGACCAGGTCCAGGATATTGAAGCCCCTGGTGGGACTATGGATTAGCTGATCCAGGGCATTGGAATTTATGAATTCCAAGAACCGTTGGGCAAATGTGTTGGTACATGAGTAGTTTTCCCAGTCAATGGCAGGGTAGTTGAAATAACCCAGTATTAGGGTGTTTGGTTGTATCTTAATATTCTTCAGTATGTTTAGAAAGGTGTAGTGAGAATCTTGGGGCATGGTGGGGAGATCTGTATTAAGCTACTATTTGCATTGCAGTCTTACCTAGTGTTAGTTGCACCTGGAGATATGTGCATGCATTGTGTTGGGCAACTAGCCTGGAGTTGTGAATACCCTTGGTGAATATGGGCACTTCTCCACCTTTAGTGTTTGCTTCCTATGTCATAGTTGCCCAGATCTGTAGATGGCCTGCCCTTATGCAGAGGGATAACAGTTGCAGTTTTCCATTTAGTTAACATGAAGCCTGTCTGGAGGTTACAATTAAATAATGATTCTAGTAGGCCTGATAGGTCATGTGTTATGCTACCTAGGAAGCAACCTGGGATATTATCAGGGCTCATCAATTCAGTGTTCCTGTCCTGAGAGAGAGCATTGAAGACCAGTTACCTAGTGGTTATTATAGCAATAACCCACATCTGGGTGTGGGTAATGCTGGATTTACTCACGGTTGGTGTGGTTTGGTCACGAGGGCGAAGCCCGAGTGGCCAAACAAAGCCAACCGTGGGTAAATCCAGCATTACCCACACCCAGAAGTGGGTTATTGCTATTATACAATGATATTATTTGAGAAAAAAATAATTACTTTTCTTAAATAATGGCATTGTATAATGCCCCCTGGCTGCCCTTCCGCAGTTGTCTGGTATTCTGCAGCAATTCTGATGTACTGCACATGCGTATGCCTACACAGTACATCAGAGCTGTGGGCAAAAGCAACGGAGAAAGCAAGATCTCTGTTGCTTTTTACAAACTGTTTTGCTATGTTAAATGGGTTCATTAGTTTCCCTGAGTTGCCTGTTTAAATTGACATGGGAGTTATTACCTTGTTGAGTATAGCTCAATTTACTTCTGGATATGATTTTCTTTCCATTGTTGTACAACCTATGGATGTTGGGATTCCACCTGGTTGTCTTATTTTTTGAGGTTTTCCTGTGCTTACATGGGTACAGTTGTCTCTATGCAGCTATTTATATGACCATACAGGATTACTGTGAACAGGTCTTCACAGGTAGCAGTGTTCTCATTGTTTTGGGGTTCTTGGAATTTTCTTAAGGCATCACTTAATAATGGGAAGTTAGCCTTAGAAGGCCCTAGGTTAGCTGGTGTCTCAAGTTATTTTTTATTTTAAAGGAGATAGCTTTGTGGTTCAAACTGACTAGTGAGGATATTATACTTGAAGGGGCAACATTCCCTTATGTTTATGTAGACCAGATCAAGGTTGTTAGCACCACTACTGGGGGTACAGACCAGCAGGTCCAGGATGTTTGTCTTTCTTGATGAAGTCCAGTGATCTCTGGGTCTACATACTTTAGGGAAGTCAGTGTTTATTAATGGTCTTAGGGTCCAAACACTGGATTAACAAACTTAAGAACTATGAATCCTGCCCTCTGTGTTCATATTCGTTGCCAGCAAGAGACTGAAATATAATGAATGAGGACTCAGTTGTTATCAGATATGTGTTAATAAATTACATTTTTATATTAGTTTACTGCAGAAGGGATCAGAGATCTAGTCATCAGGTCAGGAATAAACTAGTTGGGCATTTCAGTGTGGCAAAGGTTGGACTGTATTAAGGCAGGAAAATTTGTAGGCAAGGATTGTTGCAGGAAAATTGTGCTAATTTGTGTAGTACTCTGCATCACATATTAGATGTTCAGGTAAAAATAGGTTAATAAGCTATGTGCTCATCAAATTACACAAAATGTACACATTTGTTACCATGCTGACTGGTATGATAACAATCTACGTTCAAGTTCCTGCTTTTATGCCACAAGGTGAAGAAATATTAACCCACCAGCATTCACTCCACATGCCTTTTCTTATAACATCTGTCTGGGATGAGAACAACTAGATATTCCCCCATGAATTTCAATATGTTTTGAAACAAAGGAAACATTTGTTGGTTATTCTTACTTCAATCAATTAAGACCTACTGGGTATAAATAAATAATTTTGCTACAGACATGGAAGCATTGATTAGGAAAAGTTACCCACTCTGAGACTTGAGGTATGTATATCATTACTGCAGAATCAAGCCTTGGACAAAATATAGAATTCCTTCAGCTTTTCATTGTCTTCACCCAGTTGTAATACTATCTACCAGTCCTTTCCTGTTCCTTGTTGCTAGATATCAAACTCATCTGGAAAATTCTGATACACAAATAGTTCCATTTTTGGCATAACTGTACAATCTAGTGAAACTCCAGCCAGGTGGGACAGCAACTATTATTTTATTTTTTGGGAGGGTCTTCAGCTTTCAGCTTTATTCAGACCAGAGAAGATAACAAAAACACAACTACCAGTTTATCTTTTTCATCGTCATCGTTATTATTATTATTATTGTTGTTATTATTATTATTATTATTATTATTATTATTATTATTATTATTATTATTATTATTATTATTATTATTATTATTATCATTATTACTATTACTGGGGATCTTCTTCATCTTTCAGCTTTATTCAGACTCACTCTAAATGTTGCATACTTGGCAGACATTTTAATGAGATGTTTTTTAGCATTCACCTCCCCCTTTTCCTCATTTCAATTCACTGCTGATCTGTTGTACTGAAGTGTGGCAACAAGCATTAAGCCATACCAAAGCCCTATCAAAGGGAAACAACCTGATATGTATATATATATATATATATATATATATATATATATATATATATATATGTGTGTGTGTGTGTGTGTGTGTGTGTTCATGTTTCAGCTATATATATATATATATATATATATATATATATATATATATATATATGTGATGTTATATATATATATATATATATATATATATATATATATATATATATAATGTGTGTGTGTGTGTGTGTATATATATATATATATATATATATATATATATATATATATATATATATATATATATATATTTACTATCAAAAGGACAATCGGACTTCGTTTGAATTCTGTATGTCCGATCATCCAATTTGACATCCTGAAATAACGAAAAAAAAATGTTGAAATGCGCAACAGCGAATGCTAGTGTGCATTCACTGTTGTGCATTTCAGCATTTTGAATGCAGATCGCACTATAGTGGGGAGTGGAAATGTATCCTTACCCTCACTGTAGTGTGATCTCTGAGTTTGTATGCATAAATAGCAGGGGATGTGGGGGGGGGGCTGCAGCCCCCTTGTAAAAGCATTTTGTTATTGTTGACCGAAAGTGTAGTATTTTCAGTAAAGTTGACATTTCTGAGATGTCGACTTTACCGAAATGCTGCTTTCTACATTTATTTTGTTCGTTCTTGTGATTTCCAGTATTCTGATTCAGAAATCTGAACACTCACACAATGTCAGTGTGAGAATATGATAGTAAACCTATATATATAGATATATATATATATATATATATATATATATATATATATATATATATAAATCTTGCTTTTTTCCCACTTTTCTGAGATTTAAAAAAGTTCAGTTACAGGCTTGCTGTTCTTGAACTGTTTGTAAGTTTCTGTGAGGCCATTTTAAGTCTCTGTTGATCAGTGGCAGTGAAAACATTGAGGTTACTGACTTGAAACTGTAGTTTTATTGGCCATTTTGGGTCAATTCCAAAACTTGATTTCTGCATTAGTAACGGTATTTAGAGCACAACCTAGAGCTGTTTACTGAATTTCCTGCTTGCACTTATTTTTAAAATCGTTTTTCTCAAAACTTGCATTTTATCTGTCTTTGGCCTAGCACTCTTGTGTGGGGTCATTTACTGCACTGTTATAACTTGTTGATACTTGTGAACCTCTGCTCTCTCTGAAAAAACAAAAACAAAAAATCTTGCTTTTTCCCCACTTTTCTGAGATTTAAAAAAGTTCAGTTACAGGCTTGCTGTTCTTGAACTGTTTGTAAGTTTCTGTGAGGCCATTTTTTGCTTGGGCTAAAGGGAAGTCTCTCTGTTGATCAGTGGCAGTGAAAAGCATTGAGCAGCCTGCCTGCCCCTGTGGGAGTGGTTACTGACTTGAAACTGTAGTTTTATTGGCCATTTTGGATCAATTTCAAAACTCCTTCATCTTCCTCTCTTAAAACCTGCTTGCCTCGTGGTTTTGGCATCTTTTCAGGCTTGTTGGCTGTTGGTGAAGCACCCACCAAGAGGAGAAAACACTGAGAGAAGAAAGGAGCCACTTTTGAGATTTTAAGTATTTTTCCTCTATTTGCTAAGTTTTTCTGCATAGCCACCTATTTTGAGCATTTTCTGGCTTGTTAAACTTGATTTCTGCATTAGTAACTGTATTTAGAGCACAACCTAGAGCTGTTTACTGAATTTCCTGTTTGCACTTATTTTTAAAATTGTTTTTCCTCAAAACTTGCATTTTATCTGTCTTTGGCCTAGCACTCTTGTGTGGGGTCATTTACTGCACTGTTATAACTTGTTGATACTTGTGAACCTCTGCTATCTCTGAAAAAACAAAAAAAAAATCTTGCTTTTTTTCCTCTTTTCTGAGATTTAAAAAAGTTCAGTTACAGGCTTGCTGTTCTTGAACTGTTTGTAAGTTTCTGTGAGGCTATTTTTTGCTTGGGCTAAAGGGAAATCTCTCTGTTGATCAGTGGCAGTGAAAAACATTGAGCAGCCTGCCTGCCCCTGTTGGAGTGGTTACTGACTTGAAACTGTAGTTTTGTTGGCCATTTTGGGTCAATTCCAAAACTCCTTCATCTTCCTCTCTTAAAACCCTCTTTTGCGCTGTTTTGCGCGGTTTTGTGCATAGCGCAACAGCGGGCAGCGCAGCCTAATTGGGTTTAAACTATTCCTGGCTCCACAAAGTCTGCTCTTCACTTCTTCCCTTAGAACTGCTCTATCTTTCAATTTAAACACCATATTCTCATTCTAAGGCCCTTCACTGGTCCAATTAAGTAATCCTACAAGTTAGCACTATTAAACCATAAGCACTACTTACTCTTATACTCTCTACAATTATCCTGTCCTCTATTGGTCCGTCTTAAATTCAGTTTCCCTATATTACTCTAGCATGTCCAAAGGTCAGTCAATGGTTTCCTCTCCAGTCCAGCTGGTGAATCTGGGAATTTTGAGGCAATGTTACAACTGTCTCATGTACATGGACAACCCTCTCCTCCTCCAAACAGGTTCAAATATATGTGAAAGATGCAACTATTTAGGCAAACTGGAGGCTGAGCTCTCTCATCTCAAAACTGGTGTAACCAGTCAGGAGGAGAAGGTAACCTCACACAACACAATTCCAGTATCACATAGTCCCACCACATCAGCGAACCAAACACATAAATACACAAAAACATACTTGGAGGCTCTAAATAAAAATCTACCTAAGCAACAGAGACCTCCAAAGCAGACATCCTAGCAAACGCTACCTCAAAACAAAACACACACAACACATAACCCACAAAGTCAGTGTGCCAAGCAGCCACAGCCCTTAAGGCTGAATAACACACCTGATACTCTTGTAATAGGTGACTCTATTGTCAGACACACTGACGTCCCGCTCACCAGGCTGAATAAAGAGAAGGTCATGGTGAGCTGCCTGTCGGGTGCTAGGATCCACCACATAACGCAAGCACTCAGGTCACTCCAAAGCAAATACAAATATGACTCAGTCATTTTACATGCTGGTGTGAATGACCTGAGACGTACCTCCCTGGACTACATGAAATGAGACATAGAGGAGCTCTCTGATCATGTAGCCCAGGCTGGTATGACCCTGACCTTGAGCAGCATCTTACCCTCACCTAGAATGATACCACAGTACAAAGACAAAATGATCGATTTTAACAATTGGCTAACATTTTGTTGTCATTCAAATGGGATCCAGTGTCTGTCAGCCTGGGATGACATGCTCGACAAGCCACGTTGCTTCACTAAGGACGGCTTGCACCTGTCACCACTGGGCTTTCGGATATTGGCAAAGGCTCTTGCCACCCCCATAGTGCCTTTTTTAGGCAAGGCTCAAAAGTCAAACCCACCCCCATAGACAGCACAAGGAACAAGAAACTAAGGGTAATGCTGCTAAATGCCAGAAGTCTTAACCTCAAGATGCATGCACTCAAAGCTCTCCTCAGTATGGAGAACATTGATATCTGTGCAGTGACAGAAACCTGGTTCAAGGCTCCAGAGAGCACCCCAGCACTACCAGGCTATACCTCATATCATGCTTTTCAGCCCCAAAACCTGGACCGAACCACAAAAGGAGGGGGAGTTTCCATATTTATCAAGGATATCCACACCTCCAGGTTAGTGGCATTGCACAAAGTATTGGAGACCATCCATGTGCAACTAACAGTGGGCAAGACTGCTTTTCAGTTTATAGCATCCTACAGACCACCCTCTCAAAGTCAGGAATCCCACTCGGCTTTCCTGAAAACATTGGAGAACATGAAGATCTCTCCAACACCATTATATTGGGCGACTTCAACTACCCAAACATTGACTGGGAGCACTACTCAAGCCCCAGCACCTTAGCCCAAAGGTTCCTGGAAATTATAAACTCAAATGCTATTGAACAACTAGTCACCACTCCCACAAGAGGGGACAACATACTAGACCTGATCATTACCAACATGGGGACTCTATGCTCCACACCAGAAGTATATCCCTCATTGGTAAGATCAGACCATAAATTAATTTCACTGGATGTCCACATCCCGACCCCACCCCCAGCCCAGAAAACCACAGTGAAAAACTTCTCAAAAGTGAACTTCTCACTTCTCAAAACCGAAGTGGAATCCTTCAAGTCCCCAGGGCCAGTGGAAACTTCAGCCCAAACTGCAGAATCCTATATAAATGCATTCTATGGACATCTCCAGGAATGCATGGATCATGCTATCCCAAACAAAACCAAGACCCAATCATCCAAAGGCAGGCATCCAGTCTGGTGGACCCCTGCCATAAATAAACTGTACAACAGAAGGAGGAAGCTACTACATGATAGAGCAAAATCCCTAATAGGGAAGGCATCTCTGATCAGTGCTAGCAAAAATTTACGATCCCTCATAAAATCCTCCAAGGCCAGCTTCGAGAGAAAAATTGCACCGGACACCAAAGACAATCATAAGGCTTTTTTCAGTTATGTTAGAAACCTGGGATGCAACTCCCAGACTTGTTCTGAGTTGATTCTAAGCGACAAAAAATACACTGAACCCACAGACATCGCCAATATCCTGGCAGACAGGTTCAGTGCAAACCTCTCCACCCCCTCCCCCCAAAAGAGCAAGTATCTATCCCAGCAGAGGGCTGCCTCCCAAACATCTCTGATGCTCAGCTGTGGGCTGCCCTCTCCAAAGCAAAAAACACTGCTTCCATGGGACCAGATGGCATCCCAGGTTGCATCCTACATGAACTCCAAGAGGAACTAATCCCTCAAATAAAACATCTATACAATCTCAGCCTCACTACAGGATATGTGACCAAAGAATGGCGTACAGCAACAGTGGTTCCACTCCACAAAGGTTGAGATTCTACGGACCCTGGAAACTATCACCCCATAAGCCTGACTAGCTTAGTCTGCAAGGCTATGGAGAGGATCATCATGGAGCTCATAAACAAAGACATTGGGGACCTACAGACACTAGATCCAACCCAGTTCGGCTTTGTCAAGGGCAGATCCTTTCTTTTGAACCTGGTTGACTTCTTCGAAACAGTCACCAAAGCCATAGATAAAGAGAAGGTAGTCCACACAGCCTATCTGGACCTTGCAAAGGCATTTGACACAATACCCCACTCGGGCATCATAGATAAGCTATCCAGCTTAAATATAAACCCCTATGTCACAAGATGGGTCGAAACTGGCTCAAAGACAGAACCCACAGAGTGAGAGTTGCTGGAGCCATGTCAGACTCGAAACCAGTCACAAGTGGTGTCCCACAGGGTTCTGTCCTGGGACCACTCTTGTTCGGTATATACTTTTCTGAGGTACAGGCAAACATGGGAGGACTATGGCTCACCAAGTTCGCAGACGACTGCAAACTGGGCCATAATCAACTCTCCAGCTGACACAAACATCCTTCAAAAAGGTCTCACAGAGACAGATAACTGGTGCCAGCACCATGGTTTAAAGCTAAATGCCAAAAAATGTATAGTCATACCCTTTGGCAAAACAATGTGCCCACAAATTACCACATAGGCGGAAACCCATTAAGTACAGAGAAAGTTATTAGGGACCTGGGGACCCAAGTTGATAGCAATCTCTCCTTTGAAAACCACATTGCCAAAGTGGTTAGAAAGACCTTCTACATAGCCCACCTCATCACGAAGGGTTTCACATCTAGATCAAGAGAGGTAATCATGCCCCTTTATTCATCCCTCATCAGGCCCATCATAGAATACAATGCCCCTTTTGGGATGTACCTTACCCGACACCTGCAGCAATTAGAAAGACCCCAAAAGTATCTCACCAAGAGGATCAAGGGTCTCAAACAGATGCCATATGCTGCTCGGTTAAAAAACTCCAGCTCTACTCAGTTGCATACCGCCTACTTCGAGGCGATCTATGCCTGACATACAAAGCTATGTCAAATCCAGAATTAATGGACATGTTCCACCTCAGTAAATCTAAATCCCTTAGAGCCACACGCTCGAGGGACTTGAACCTCATCACAGAAATAAATAGAACTTGCTGGAGGGACAGGTTCATAACCCAGAGGCTCCCTTCGCTCTGGAATAGAATTCCAGTTCATGTGAGGCAGAGCACCTCACTGAATCTCTTCAAGAAGAATCTCGATAGGTGGATGGGGGATCGTAGGTTTGTCCCAGGGATTACTCCCGTGTCACTATTAGACAGAGGCACAGTAAACTAAACCTTAAAATGGGCACAGTATACTCAAATCAAGGGGTGGCGTAAGCCATACAGAATCGGGCTAGGCTTATAATTGCCCGAGGGCAGATAGCCTAGTATGAACCTATGAACCTATATATATATATATATGAATTATGAACATATAAGCTGGAAGTTGTTGATGTGAGTTTCATTATAAAGTTTTCTATTTCTAAAACACCTGCTTGGCAAACTCAGTAGATATTATTGTTCTTTTAACCTTCTGTATTGGAAAACCCTAGGGACACTCATAAACTTTATATGAAGCTTTTATTCTTGCATATATTTTGATGTTGTTATGTTTTCTTGCTTTCACTAAATGTGGTTAAGTGGGTTCTTCAATGAGCACACTTGAAATTCATGGCCTCAAAAGCAGGGACTTGGAAGTCTTGTAACCCATATAGGGTCCACTCATGATCAAACTTGAGAATGGGTTCGAGCAAGCACCTGCAGCACCATATACATATGATTGTATAGGCATGTTTGTGTGCTTTAGATGTCTAGTAGCATATAATCTAGACATTATAAAATAATAATAACTATAGTGCTTATGCAAAGTGCTAATTCCCATGAACCTTATTTTTACATGCTGTCATGGAACATGTCTAGATCTGAATCTGAAACATGTATGTTGACATGTAAAATTAGCCACTTCAGTGGGTCATCTGCAGTGCTTATATGCTTAGTAAATGCATAAGCCTTCAGGAAGGAGTAAGTTGGGCTAGGGCTGTAGATTAGGGCAGTAATCAGAATAGGGTATTAATTTTAAGAAGTGAGAGGAGGATTTTAGAATTAAGGAAAGGGAAGAGAGTTTTAGGGTTAGGGATCGGGAAGGGAGTTTAGGGGATAGGGTGTGGCAAGGGTGTTTATGGTTAGGGATGGATTGTTGAATATAGGTCTCAAGTGGGAGGTTCAAGTTTTTGATTTAGAGAGTGAAAGTGGGCTTTGGAATTAGGAATGGACTGTGGAGCATTAGGTTTAGGGAGTGATCAGGGACTTTAGGTTTAGGGAGGGGACAGAAGTTTTATGGCTAGAAAGGAAGGACTCAGGTTAGGAACTCTGAGAAAGGTTTACAGTTAAGGTTAAGGCTCTAATATGGCTATACAGTTTAAGAGGGTAGGATGTTAGGAGGCAAAGTAGTTAAGATCAAGCTAGTGGGAGTTTGAGCACTTGCCTTTTCAAGTAAGTGTCAGTGAGCAAGTGCGTTTTGCACTACAAGTGCACAAGCACTTCTAGTTGACCCACTAAAGTGGCTAGTTTTATATTTCACATAGATGTTTCAGATCCAGATCTAGACATGTTCCATGACAGCAGGTAAAAATAAAAAAAAATAAAAAAAAAATAGAAACAGCTCAGGGTACTATTGTTTTGCTGTGTACCATATAATAACTAGAATACATGCTATTAGATATCTAAAGCACAGATATGTGACTACATAATCATACGTATATATGCACATGCATGCGCACGTGCACACGCGTGCACACACGCACTCACACACACACACACACACACACACACACACACACACACACACACACACACACACACTCAGGCACAGACATATACAAATTATCTGCTTTTGAATTCTTATAATTTCTGTAGTGTTTCTAGGTGGTTTTATTTATTTATTTATTTTATTGTAAAGAGGTTATGCATAAAGAAATATTGGCTTGAACTAAATCTTCCAGTCATTTCAAAAAGTATTGTAGAATACTGATTGAAAATGAACAGCTAAGTTCTATTCAGAAATGTTTAATGGGACATGCTGTATGCAAATTTATTTTATTGTTTTTTTTCTGTCATTCTTTATTTTGAGATTGCTTTCAGTTTCATTTCAGTAGCATTTAAGGACATTTGACTGTGAAAATCATAAAAGCTACAGTTGTATTGTAGTACACACTCAGTGAAACTATTTTATGAGGCAAAAATATAATTTGAGCAGGGGCGGTCAGAATGAAACTAGTGTTCTAACATCTGCAGACCTGGCAGAGGTTTACATGCAGGAAGAGGAGTTGCCAAGAACAGCAGGAACACATTTTATGATGTGCAATGAAATGCCAGTGCCCTCTGAAATTCCTCCAAAAGGGCTATCTGAGTACAAATGTATATTATTTATATATTGAAGCTACAAGTACATTTTAATTAAGCAAATGAGCTTTCCCAGCAGCTGTAAATACACATATATAATGTTAATTGTACTAGGGAAATACACTCAACTATACACACACACACACACACACACACACACACACACACACACACACACACACACACACACAGATATAGATATAAATATAGAAATAGATATAGATATGGACCTATCTAGCCCAAACAGAGAGATAGATATAGATATATTAATGCAAAATCCTTTAAGAAGGATTCAGCCTTGATATTGGCTTGTTCAGTGTTTAAAATACTTACAGTTAAACAAAAATAAATCATACAGGCTAACTCAAAGATTTGTTAATAAAAGTTAATTATATTCTATGTATTTTTCTCACTTTTACTATATAACTACTCTTCTAAATCTTGCTGGGATCTTTCTTTTATACATATATTTTCTTTGTATTATTGCCAGCAAAGGCTATGGTACATTTTTCTACAATCAGTGGGAAAAAGATATGTCTTCTCTTTGTTATCTGTAGAGCTTATAGGGAGTTTTGTAGTTGGTTTTCAAAGTTTGATAATTGATTAGTATACAGAGCATTTTTAGCATCTTTTTTAGCACATATACCACTATAATTATGCTTGAAAAACAGTAAAAGACAAACTTCTTAAGCCCATTTCTCTTATAAGAAAGGTGAGTAAAAAATTCTAACACTTGTACTGGGGAGTGACAGGGACAATGCCATATGGCAAAGAACAGAGTCAGAAGTTAAATAGTTTTCAAAGCGGTTAGGCACTTCACTTTAACACATTTTTATGTGTAGCAGAAGAAAGTGTCTAACAGCTTTTAAAGCTGTTCATTCTTCCAAAGTTCACGTTTTTTCAGCCTGTTGTCTTTTGGCAGGATAAGTGTTTTACACGCTTTTAATGGCTTTAAAAGCTTGTAAAACAGTGCAGTTTTTCATATTGTTTCTTGTTTTCTGTAACCGGTACCACATGGAGCAGATAAAGTTCCATGCACTACAAAGAATGATGCTTGGGTCTAATGATCATAATCCTTATTAATTGTTCTCAACATTGATGTCAAGATTCATATCTCAACTGTCTCTCTCAAGGTGAACTTCAAGGCAATCATTTTGAGAAAACATAATACATTGGTTATGATCGGAGACCCAATCATCATCTTCTGTATGGATCCACAACTATTGTACATGTCTATCATTTTATCTTTTGTTATGCTTGAAATTCGAAACTCAAAAACAACCTTCCTTATATAAAATATGGCCGGCTCAGCAGCTGGTTGGATGATAACTTTATGAAACTGCAGCTACCATCAGTCAACTTTTCAGGAAATTCCAGTGAAGCCTTTACAGTTGCTGCATTTTATTATATTAGAAGCAACTAACATTTGCCTAACATGGGATCCTCTGGTCCACTAACTCCTGAGCTGGTAGATATGCAAAGCATATAGTAGTTATAGGGTACGGGTTTCAGGGAAGCAGACACTATTAGTATGACTGTACACTTGACAGTGAAATTTTACTAACAGGAGGAAGAAGATCAGATTTTCAAGCACTGTCCAAAGTGCAAAAGGAAAATCTTTCACTAATTGTTTACATACTTGGTTTCCATTGTTGTCAAAATGTCTCCCTAACGAAATGTCAGGACTTGGATTCCTGAAAAAAACTGCAAAACAGAGAATTAAAATACAGGAGAAGAGTGAATATCAAACATTGCTCTTCTCTTTTGAACATATTTTTTGAAGGGGGCAAGCCCTCACGCTTATATATACCACTTCTGAGATCACCATAACTTGGAGAAAGTATATTCTAAGAAATGTCAGTCTGTAAATTAGTGCATGAAATCTGCATTTTGGCCTTTCAGACTGCACATTTCAGGGCTCGGCAATATGAGTCCTGCCTTTTCAAATGGTTACCTGAATAAATATTTTTTTTTGGGCCAGCTTTACAAATTCCATAACACACATGTTATGAAAAGCTTATGTACATACAAAATACTGAACAAACACTCATATAGTAATATAATATAGCACTCATTCAGTTCTTTGACTACACATCAGTCTACAAGAGTACTGATGACAGAGTAGCCATATTACAGCTGAACAAGTCAATCAGTAATAGAAAATTTCGATTGGGTGGTGCTGTCTGTGACCAATTAGTGAAAAAAATACAGTTTTTAAAAGTGATTATTGCAATGGTGTAACTGTACCTTTCTACTGCATTGCAGCAATTTGCCATCTGAATTACATTAAGTATGTTTGCTCAGGCCATTCTTCCAATGAAAAGAATTAGGATTATGTATTTTCAGCAATTCTAAATACTGATGCAGATTCAATAAAGCCTACATGTTCCACGAAGACCGTGTGCGCACTGTGGCATGACGTGAACATGATAGCTCACCGTTTTGTATTCAGTAAGTGGCTCTACACAGCCTGTAGAGCCACACAAACACGGTAAACATTGTGGCTCACTAATTACAGCATAAGCAGCTGAATTCTGTGCTACTCAATTAATCCAAGATGGAGGAGCTATTCAACAAGCTATAAAGCAATCATGTAGACTCAGTGCTGGTTTTCCATGTGAATTCCAAAACCTATTAGAATGCAGCCACGGAAACTAGTCCACACAGAAAGAATGTTAGGGGCTGCTGTTGTTCTTATTCATGTGTATGTGCAGCAGGCCAACGTCTGTGCTGCTGCTGCTAATAGACCAGAGCCAAGAAGGAAAAGGGTTTTTAGATCCCATTTAAATTTTCACAATCTGCATGAGGTGGACATTGTACAATTACTAGAGGGTGCATACAGACACACTAAATGAACTCTGCAACCTCTGTTGTCCTCAACTGAGAGCAAGGGCAAACCAAGGGGGAACCAATACCAGTGGAGACTAACGTATGTGTAGAACTTAGAATATTAGCTACGGGAACCTTCCAGAGACCAACAGGGGACATACTATGCTACAGCATGCCAGTGACTACATATATTTTCTCTATTCACCTGAAGACAGAGCCACAACTATGCAAGAGTTCTACCCTGTAGCATACTATCTTAAAATACTGGGTGCCATAAATGGTACACATGTAGAAATCAAAACACCACCTGGAGAACAGGGAAGGGTGTACATAAATTGAAAGGGCTTCCACTCTATTAACTGCCAGGTCATATGTAATGCTAAGGGAATCGCCCTGAATGTATGTGCTGGCAACCCAGGCAGTTACCATGACTCACATATTTGACACAACTGTCAGTTGTATGAGATGTTTTCTAGAGAGGATATCCACAGGGTCATTTACTGGGGGATGCAGGTAATGCACTGCACTGGAACCATGGCTGATGATGCCCATCAGAAATACACACACACCAAATGAAGAATGCTATCATGAGGCACATGCTCAAACAAGAAATATAGACCATGTGTTTGAGCTGCTGAAGTCACAGTTCTGGTGTCTAGATTCATTTGAGGAGCCCTGCAGTACAATCTCTGTACATGTGCTGAAATCTTTACTGTCTGTCCCATGCTTCACAACATTGTCCTGGGAAAACAGCTTCAGCAGGAACACCAAGTGGAAGGGCTACACATCCCATCACCACTGACAAGGTCACCACTGCCACACGCAGGTGAGGAGTCAGAGTCAAGCAGCTGCAGTGGGTATAGGCAGACATAGGCTTGCAATATGACCTTGCACTAGCCAAGAGGCAATGGACAGCACACACACTCACCACCTAAGGGGCTAAAGCCTTCATCCTACACACATACATGCAGTAACATTGATGCCAGGCAATGCTCACAGCCTGTACTTACCCATGTAATGGCTGTGTACTGCTAGCATTGCACAGAGTCAGCTCCAAAATTAAAACTCTTGCAACTGCCGGATGTCCATGGTAACTGTCGAAACTGGAATAGAAAAATAAATGTCTAAGAATACAAATGAATGGCATATCCTTGCACACTGCTACTTTCTAATGTAAGTAAGTATAAGGTGGGTGATTTTTTACAGCAATGACATCAAGATGTGACAGCAGT
The DNA here is from genome assembly GCF_019279795.1 of Protopterus annectens. NCBI lineage: Eukaryota > Metazoa > Chordata > Ceratodontiformes > Protopteridae > Protopterus > Protopterus annectens. The sequence goes on from NC_056729.1 coordinate 451,682,723, forward strand.
GACTTATATGAATGCATGTGTCCTCTATCAACTAATAGGCCCCATGCATCAAAGATTCACACATTCTTTCATCTCAAAAGTACAGATTTCACAGAATGTCCATGGCTTGGCCTCATACTTTTGTACTGGCAAATTGTTAGAGTGAAGTTAGAAAATTATGACACACGTTTCAGTTTCAGTCTTCATATTCCTCAGACAAATCATATAATAATGTTATTCTATCAACTCTCTAAGTTTGCAAGACCAAAATATTTAAAATGTCTCCCTATTGCTGGGCCTTTTCCCCATTGTTATTTATAGCCTGGTCCAGCTTTGTTGGTCTAAGAGATTGGGAGGGATGTACATATTACAAAAAACCTGTACGAAAGACGTACAATTTGCAAAACACCATCACAAACACATATATACTAAGCACTAAATCAGCTATGCACCCTCAGCACCAGACAAAATACTTATGTATCCCTGAAATCAAAAGAGGATATGGCACAGTTATCATCATTTGCACTTGCTGTTTTGTGTGTTTGTGGATGGAGGGGTGGGCTAGGCTGACACAAAAGTTAGTGAGTGCATGTGAGTAAGAAAGAGAAACAGGCAGACATTTGGATAAAGTATCAAATGGCCACTGAGACAGAATGAGCTGTAAGCCACATGACTGATCCATGTAACTGGTGTGTGTGTGTGTGTGTGTGTGTGTGTGTGTGTGTGTGTGTGTGTGTGTGTGTGTGTGTGTGTGTGTGTGTGTGTGTGTGTGTCTGTATGGGCACTCCAGGTGAAATTACACAGCCAGATTCTGTGCTAGGTCTATGTTCTGTCAGACAGCTGTGAGCTATGCATGGTAGAGGTGACAGTTTATTGTCATCATCCCTGACTGTGAGAAGTGGCTCTGCCAAGAGTTGTACTGGCACGTTCATACAGATGGTCAGATGCACTGATGCTACTTCAATGTGACTGATATCTGTCAGATGAACTGTCCTCACGAGTACTCCCAGGATCATGACCCCATGGCCTACCATTTCTGGGAGTGGACACCTCAACCACTGATGGAGCAGTGAAAGTAGTGTCACTATAGGAGTGTGATCAGGCACAGCCACATTGGCTAACATCTAATGATGTGGCTGACCTACGCCCACATGGATGCCATCCACCTTCCAGCAGATGTTCCATCACAGACACAACCCATTCCAGCATGTCATTCATCCGATCTACTGAAGGGCAGCACAGTGGAAGTAGTCATGCATGTTAGCCTGTGCCACATCTACAGCCATAAGCATTTCCTTGCAGATCCTATTGAATTGTGCCTGCACCTCCATAATGACCCTAAACATATGTTGAGTGGCATGAAAAGACATACCAGGATCAGGTGGATGGTTGGTAGACAGCAGGTCTCCTCTGAGCACCCCTAACAACCCTCTAATGTGGCACCTCACCTACACTTTGGCTACAACTAGGGTCAACAGGCACTGAAGCTGCAGTAACCACACTACCCTGATAAAATGTCTCACCCTCCACCTGTCCAATATTGGAGGGCTCATTGGAATAGGTTTGCATAGGCCTATTGGCTGTGTCAGATGGAACTACAGGGGATAGCTGAATATCAACCTCAGTGTCACATTCAATCTCTGCAGTCCCCCCCTGACTGTGCCTATGTTTGACCACAATAATATGTTCATATGTTCATAGGTAGGTACTAGGCTATTAGCCCTAGGGCCTATATAAGCCTAGCCAAACAGTACCCTGGCTTTTGCCACCCAAGAAAATTATTTTCCTGTGCCCCTGTCAAACAGAGCCACAAAAGTGTTCCCCGGGGTGAATTTCCTCTCTCCCATTCAACCATCAAGATTTTTCTTGAAGAGTGCTAATGAGGAGCTTTATTTGATATAGACAGGTAGTTTGTTCCACTATATGGGAAGTCTCTGAGACAGGAATCTATCCCTCCAGCATGTTCTGTTTATTGTGGTGACAAGGTTTAGGTCCCTAGAGTGTGTAGCTCAGAGGGATTGGGATTTCTTTACGTGGAGCATGTCTAACAGCTCTGGGTTTGACATAGCTTTGTATGTTAGACAGAGATCACCTCTGAGAAGGCAATATGCAACAGAGTAAAGCTGGAGTTTTTTTAGACGGTCTGCGTAGGGCATCTGTTTGAAGCTGGTAATCCTCTTTGTGTGGTATTTCTGTGGCCTTTCCAGTTGTTGTAGATGTCTTGTGAGGTTCATACCAAAAGGGGCGTTGTACTCTATAATGGGTCTAATGAGTGATGAGTAGAGGGGAACAATGACCTCTTTTATCCTGGACGAGAAACCTTTTGCGATGAGGTGTGCCATGTAGAAGGATTTCCTGACTACTTTGGCGATGTGATTATCAAAGAAGAGACTGCTATCCACCTGTGTCCCAAGATCTCTTATCACACTTTTGGTGTTAAGTAGACTACCGCCTATGTGGTAGTTCATGGGTACAGAGTCTGCCAATACTCTGACATCAGGTGGTAAGAGTCCTACACTTCCATGGTCAGGATCATCTGTGATAATAAACAACAAACACAACAAAGAAATTAATACCCACACTACTGCAATTTAATATATGCTAGCAAACTAATTCTGATGCCACTGTTACAAATGGTAAGGCAATACACACAGTCCTGTTCTCACATACCTCACACATACAGATAAATGCATATTTCTGTCAAATGCTCATCATTACTGAAATAAAAATGTTTGGATTATCATGTACCGATGACTCCACATTTGCTAAGGAGGATTATTCTGGAAAAAGTTTAGCAAAATATAAGGACACTATCACCACAGAAGGAACAATTTGTTGGCTTTATATGTCCATTAACAATACTTTTAACTGAAACTTGGGTAACGCATCCACCCCAAGTACATGTGTAATGAACGAGAATGTGTTAACTGTAGCAATTTATAAAGTTTCCCCAAAAGATGTATTATTGCTTTCAGTATTTTGCTATACACAAAATTGTTAAAAACTGACATAGGTAAGCCTACCAGGAAGCTCCTCCTGAGACATACTTGTCCTTCCTGAAACAGCAGCACCAACATCAATCACATGCTGTTGTGCACATTCCACTGAGATCTCTGGATCCCTGAGAGTGGACAGGAATTCTTCATTTGGTGTCAGTGGTGGCTCTGTGGCAGACCCCCCCAGTAGCCAGCTGTCCATGTGCCACTGCAGCTGCTCTCTTCCAGGCCAGTGAAATCATATTAGTGGCCCTATGACGCACCTGATCATATGTCCTGTTGCTCCCCAAAAAGGCATTGACATCATTCACTATCTAGTTCCAAATCTGCATTCTGTCAGACATATCCCCATGTCCTCTCTCAAGCAGAAACATACCATGTCGCAGAAATACTTGGACAATGACATAATTCTCAGAGTCACTGAAGGGGGATTTGTGGGGATTGGGATGCTTGGTACCATAGTCCTAAGTAACAAAAGACACAAATGAAGGATACTACACATAAATATCACATAAATAAAAGTCCTGCTTAGACATAACATGTATTATTAGTTTTTTCAATAATACCCACTGGAGAAGCACAAAATTTCAGTTACTAAAATATAAAAAAGGTTATCGCCAGGATTCAAGAAACTTCCTTGCAATACTTTATTCTTGCATGGAAGGGATTGTTCCAGTGCAGCACAGCAGTGTGCCATGCATATTCATGAAGGCATGCTGCTGCACTGTAATACGGACACAGTTCTGTATACGAGCACAGGGGGTGTGTCTGAGAATAGTGCTCTCAAAATACACACGCACCCTGCACTCCATAATTGCCATACAGCAAGATAAATGTAGCGAGAGTGTCCGCTGACACCAGTAACACTCAACCTCACAAGAAATCTGGACAAAGCCATAAAAACAAAGGGACAAATAGGGACAAATGTGAGATATTGCTCTCACAAATTTATAAAGTTGATAGAATGACAGGCTTCACGTTAGCATGAATTATCCAAAGGGTATGAAGTGTAAAACTCAAATGTCTGACATTATTCAATAACTGCAGTCTTTAATGCTTTGCCACAATTGTATGACAAATGGACCAAAAATATAAGGCAAAAATCTGGACATTCTGTGAAGATCTGTACAGGTGAGTGGTATGTAAGACACTGTTAGTGTCCATGGAGCATACCTCCGGGTTCTGGTGCATAGCGAGCTCTGCAAGGAATTGGGAGATCTGCTATGTCAGCTTGAGGTCCATGTGGCACATTTAGAGGGTCAGCCTGCCCCTCTTGCTCAGCCTCCAGCACAGCCACCTTCGGAGCCGTGAAGGTGCAGTGGTGACTGCCCATGGGTGAGGACTACAGTCCCATTTGGGAGCTTGTGGGCTTCCGATTACCAAACATCCATCCCTGTCCAAGGTGTTCACCCCCATATGTCATATACCACACCTGTATTCTGTCTTGTCTGTCTTGTTTGTCTTCCTACCTAATATACCTCCCCAAATATGCCCACTATCCTTCGCCAACATCCCACTCTCACCTTAAAAAAAGGGGCAATTTGTTGCCCCCAAAATAATGTTGCCCCATACATAGCTGTCCATTTTGCACACGTGTCCACTGCACACATGTAATCTGGTCTAATTGGCTTCACAGCACATTATTGTTGTCCTCACCCCTCTCTCAGGGGTTTGAGTGCCCAGATTTACCACAAAATTCAGTATATATGCACAGCTGTTGCTTTAGAAGAAATGGACAGCTGTGGACCTTCTCTACACCCATCCTGCACATCCCTAGCTATCTGTCATATTGTTTTTCCCTCTTCATGCCCCCTTCATCACCACTTTCCTATCACCCATTTTTTCTTTTCTTTTAAAGAAATTAGCATGGGGGTAAGTGGGGGTAAGCAGTAGTAGGCAGGACTAAGCCTGATTGTGTGGTGCTAAGTGATGTCTACACAGAGTAAGCACTTTTAAGGCTAACTGTCTGTCAGCATAGTTAACTGGAAGTTAGCATTGCTTACCACTGTGCAAACCCGCACAAACCCACATACAACTGCTTAAAAGAGCCTTAATCACTCTGCATCCAACAGCCCTTGTTCTGCCCAGCAACAAAGTAATCAGCCATTGCAAGTCCTGAACTCAGGACCCTGCACACCTTTGCCACAGCAATTTATCACTAAGCCATCTGAGCTGTAAACATGTCTAATGTTTTTCAAACATATCATTCAGCACAGTCATTCAACAGTAGGGAAAAGGTTTGTTAACATTAGTCAAGTTTTGTACATATATATAAATGTATATGTGTAAGGAGATATATAAATATATATATATATATATATATATATATATATATATATATATATATGTGTGTGTGTGTGTGTGTGTGTGTGTGTGTGTGTGTGTGTAAACATTACTATGTAATATATGTAGAGATATGTATCTTGTATGTATATATGGGTTCCTATTAAATGATCAAAGATGTATTTTTTTGAATGAACCTTAATCAAACTTGAAAGCATAAAAAGGCAAAATAGCGAAACGACATATAAGCAAATTATTTCCCTGGGAAAGAAATCTCATGGCCAATTTCATTACTTTGCCATTTTCGTGACTGTAGTGTGATCTCAGACTTGGTATATTTAAGTAGGGGGATTGTGGGGGCGAAGTCTTTTTTTTTTTTTCCTTTGAAAAAAATCACTGTTCTAAGCATTTGAGATTGTAAGCTTTTGCTTACATGGGTTTGATAAATCATTGTATGCTTTTTTAAGCGTTCGATGATTTAACATAGACCCTGTGTATGTGTATATATATATATATATATATATATATATATATATAAATATATATATATATATATATATATATATATATATATATATATATATATATATATATATATATATATATATATATATATATATATATATATATATATATATATATATACACACACATATAGATATGTATGTAGTGCAGTCAGACATCAGATCCACACTCTGAACCTTTTACTGCAACATATCTGTCCAAGGGCTGTCTAAATGGGGGTGAAGGGGCCCAAACTAGGGACCTCTTATAAATATTGCCCTTATCCTTCCTCCCCAGCAGCAACTGTTCTGCCTTACAACAAAATAATAAGGCCTACCAACTCTTGAACCCAGGGACCTATAAACTACAATCAAAGCAATATGCCATTACACCATCTGAGCCCTATGAAACAGAGATGACATTCCAAACATATCAGTTAGTAGTCAATCAACAGTAGGGAAATGAGTCTGTAGAATCAGTCAGGTTCTCTATACATACATGAATATATGTATGGAAATGCATATATGTGGACAAATCTATACATAATATACATATATGTAGAGATATACATCCACATTTATATCTACACATAATACACATATATGTAGAGATATACATCCACATTTATATCTACATATATGCATACACACACACACAGATATATATATATATATATATATATATATATATATATATATATATATATATATATATATATATATATGTACAGAAATACATGACAGCTACAAACACGTGCAATCTGAGGGTCATGCTGCTTCACACTAAAAGTCTAAATTTAAAAATTCGCTCACTGGAAGTATTCCTTAAAATGGGAAACAATGACATCTGTGCTGTAACAGAGACCTGGTTAAAGGTAGCAGGAAGCACCCCTGCACTACCATCCTATAACTCATTGCACAACTTTTGGCAGCAGAACTTGGACTGAAGCTCCAAAGGTGGTGGTATTTCCATATTCATTAAGGATGCACACACCATCAGAGTGGTAGACCAACATTATGCATTGCAGATCCTGCAGGTGTAGCTAACACTGGGTAAGACAGTGGTTCAGGATGTAGCCTGCTATAGGTCCCCAAACATGTCCCAAGACTCACACTCCATGTCCCTAAACACCCTGGAGAATATTAGTATCCAACCTAGCACTCTCATACTGGTTGGCTTCAACTACCCAACCATTTACTGGGAAGCTACTCATGTATCGATGCACATGCTCATCACATCAACCTGGTCCTTGCTAACATGGGTGACTGTTGCCCTACACCAATAGTCATCTCCTCCTTTGTTGGAAGCAGGACTATTCGACCCCAGACAGTTCACCCCATACAGTTCGACCCCGATTCATTTCAATGTAATTTCATGTATTAATTTATATGTAATTTTTTTAGTGGACAGTTCAACTCCAGACTATTTGACCCCAACCATATTCTAAAATATACCTTATCATTATTCAATAATAACACTTTTTTTTGTATGTTTTTTTCTTTTCATTTCGGTTAATTTACTACCTGGAAGTTCTCAGCTCTAGCTAGCCTTCTTGTCTTATCTGTGTTAACTTCCTTATTACATCTGTCATTCTTGTTCCGGTCATTGTTTTAATAAGTCTTTTTCAGATTTCTTTCTTTCAATAATAACACTTTTTTTGTATGTTTTTTTCTTTGCATTTCGGTTAATTTACTACTCGGAAGTTTGCAGCTCTAGCTAGCCTCCTTATCTCATCTGTGTTAAGTTCCTTATTACATCTGTCATTCTTTTTCCGGTCATTTTTTTAATAAGTTTTTTTCAGCTTTCTTTTGTGATTTTCTTTCAATAATAACACTTTTTTGTATGTTTTTGCTGTTTACATTTAGGCGGCCACGGTGGTGCAGTGATTAGCATTGCAGCTCACAGCTAGAGGTTCTCCTTTGATCTCGGCTGGGGTGCCTTCTGTACATCTGTCATGTCCTCCCTGTGGTTGTGTGGGTTTCCTCTGGGTTTTTCCTCCCACATCCCAAAGACATGCTGCAGGTGGATTGGGACACAACTAGCCCTATGGGTGTGCGTGTGTGGTGTGCCTTCTGTGAAAGGTTGTAGGGGGGGGCTGGGCTTCGACACCGTAAAACTCCACTGCATTTCAATGTGCGGACAGGTGATCCGCTGTGATTCTAACCGGGATAAATTGATAGAAGAAGAACTTTTTGCTCGTTAATTTGCTGTTTACAGGTACATTGTTTTTTCAGCTTACTCAAGGATATATGATGTTTAAACGTTAGACCTGCACTGATGTATAACATTCTCTTTATGGAGTGTTCGGGGATAAGTTATGACTATATACTGTTTTTATTCATATGGCACATTCTTTCCTCAGATATGGCATCTTTTAATATTAAGGTTTCTGCCTTAATGTTTTTATACAGGATTCCTTGAGCTACTTGATCCGGAAGTATTCCTTAAGTACAGTGAATGTTCTGTCTTTAGCGTGTTTGATGTGTTTGTTTTTGTCAGTTAGCTTTTTTTTTTGGCATCATGTACATTCTAATGTAAACTCATACACTACATGTTTGATAGCCATTCTGTACAACTTCACTTTTCCTTTTTTTCTGGTACTGATTAAACATTTTTACAATGTGGAGTTTCAAGAATAACTCACTTGTCTATACCTTGGCACTGATTTTTGAATACTCCAAGTTATTTTTGTTTGGAAATCACGATCAATGCAAGTTGTTCGTGATTTGTGAGTGTATAAGTAAAGCAACACACTCTCAGAAGCAAATTAATTTCCTGTGCTTTCCTTTTGAGTTATTTGCAATGTACACAGTATGATAGTTTGCGTGGTTGCAGTTTTCTGGGGTCAAATCGGTCGGGGGTGAATTGTCCAGGGGTGAATCATCTGGGGACGAATTGGTGGGGTCAAAATGTCCTGTACCCCGGTTGTTATATCTGAACACAAATTAATCACCTTTGGAAATCCACAGCCCTCCCACCCCCACCTCCCCTGCACAGGTAACCACCATGAAAAGCCTTTCCCAGACTTACTATGGCCTCATAAAAACAGAGGTGCCTAACCTCATGGCAGCCACGCAAATGAAGACTACTTGCATGACTGCTGAATCAAACAACAATGCAATATGAGCACGTACACAAATGCATGGATACCACAATACCCAATAGAACCAGGACCCTCACCTCCAAAAAATGGAAGCCAATCTGATGGTCCCTGGCCATAAAGAAACTGTACAACAGAAGGAGGGAGCCAATATGTGATAAGGTGAAGTCCCAAAACTGGAAAAAACTCTTATCATCCCAATTAAAAGTTGAGATCCCACATCAAATACTACAAAATTAGCTGTGAAAACAGAATTGGAGCATATAGTAAAAACAATCACAAGGCCTCATACAGTTATGTAAAGAATTTCCATGGCAATACCAAGATTTGTTCTGAGCTGCTAGATAATGGTACCTCCTAGACTGAGCTAACAAATATTGCCAATATACTGGCTGACATATTGAGTGCAAACTTTACCCCTTCCCTCAAAGGACCAATCACAATACCAGTACTGCCAGGCACCCAGTATTACTGCTGCACAGGTTAAAACACCACTGTCCAAAGCCAAGAATACAACTTCTATGGGACATGATAATATCACTGGCTGTGTTCTACATGAACTACAGAGTGACCTGGCACCTCACCTGTTTTCCCTCTTCAAGCACAGCTTCACCTCAAGCTTTGTTCCATCTGAATTGTGCACTGCTGCATTCACCCCTCTCCACAAATGAGGTGCGACTACAGACCCTGGGAATTGCCACCCCAACTGTCTGACAAGTCTGTTATGCAAAGCTATGGAATGCATCATCATGCAACTAATAAACAGGGATATGGGAATCTGCAGACTCAGGATCCCACACAGTTTAATTTTGTGAAGTGTAGGTCATACCTACTCAATCAACTTGGTCAACTCCATGGCGTCAGCCACCTGATTTGTGGATGAAGGCAAGGTGGCACATACAGCATACCTTGATCTGGCTAAAACCTTTGATAGCATTCCCCACTCAGGAATCAAGCAAAAACTCACTAAGCTAAGCATCATCCCCTATATCACTAGGTGGGTTGCAAACTGAGTCACAGATAGGACTCACAGTGTGGAAATAGCTGACTCCAAGTCCGACTGCTAAGCAGTCATAAGTGGGGTCCCACAGGTTTCTGACTTGGGTCCCCTCATGTTTGGTATCAACTTCTCTGAAGTCCATACCAACATGAAGTGACTCTGGCTGACAAGGTTTGCAGACAATTGCAAGTTGGGAGCTATTATTATTATTATCTAGGCATTAGACACAATCCACGGGAGTCATGAAGCTAATATATCTCTGTGTGTCTCCATATAGCTGTTGCAATACATCACAAACAACACATCCAGGCCATCTTCCTTGAAAGTAAGGCAAAGGGACAATGCCCAAGAGGAGTACTCAGTTATACACCACTGTTGCCATGGTGTTGGCTAATGGAGTAGCTGCACAGCTGATGTGCATGTAATTAACTACTATGGAACACCAATTGGTGGTCAGGATAGCACATGTTACTGATATTTAACTATAAAAGGATGGCTTGTCACACATTCAAACCATCTGTATATACCAGCAGAACATTACAAAGAAGATTGAAACACAAACTGAAAAAGATTGAAATAACAGTTAACAACACCTCAGGTTACTAATAAGGTATGTAGAACACTCAGTATGTCTGTGTATGTAGTACCTGTTCTGTAATAATTAAAGTGTACGCAATACATATAGTAGAAACAGTTATCTTGTAGTGATGCATTGTTGAGCATAGTAATGCTTGTAGTATTTATGTGTGTACTGCTGTAGGTCACAAGGCAAACACCTCATACACCACAAGGGATGCTATATAAGGGCTTTGAATCCAACAATTCCTCTCCAGCCACTGCCAGTGGCAGGGTTGGTCCAACAAGTATGTGCTATAACAGGGGATAGTATATGTTGATATATTGTAACAGTAGGAATATGTATGGGTGTATTACTGTGAATAACATGTCAAATATGGGCCTACTGTGCAATTATGATTTGCATTGTGGGATATTGTGCCAATAACTGTGAAATGTACAGTATTGTAGGCAGATATGTATTACATTTTGCATAACATTACTGTTATGTTAGGCAAACATTAGTTATGTCTATTGGCATTTACAATACACAATAACAGGATACATATGACTTGTAGTCACCTGACAGTTTATCAGCATGACAGCAAAATAAAATGGAAGAGCTAGTTAACGATCCATGCACATAAGACATGTAATAGGTTCATAGGGTCATAGGTTCATAGGTAGGTACTAGACTGTCTGCCCAAGGGCATTTATAAGCCTAGCTAGAGTGTGTTGGCTTCTGCCACCCCCTTAGGTTAATTCCCTGTGCCTCTGAACAGCAGAGCCATTAGTTCCTTGTGCCTCTGTCCAGCAGAGCCACTGCAGTGACCCCCAGGGCACATGTATGTCTCCCATCCACCCGTCAAGATTTCTCTTGAAGAGTGCTAGTGAGGGGCCCTACCTGATGTACATTGGAATCATGTTCCAAAGCATGGAGAGTCTCCAGGTCAGGAATCTATCCCTCCAGCACATACTAGTTATCGCTGTGGTTAGGTTTATATCCCTAGAGCATGTGGCTCTCAGGGGCTTTTGTTTAGTTGGAGCATATCCATCAATACTGGGTTGGACATGGGTCTTGTATGTCAAGCAGAGATCACCTCTGAGTACGCGGTATGCAACCAAGTACAGCTGGAGTTACTTTAGTTGGGCTGCATAGGTCATCTGTTTGAGGTCAGTAATCCTCTTGGTGTGGTACTTTTGTGGTCTTTCAAGCTGTTGCAGTTGTCTTGTAAGGTACATCCCAAATGGGGTGTTGTATTCTTTAATGGATCTATTAAGTCATGAGTAGAGAGGCACAATGGCCTCCTTTGTTCTGGATGCGAACCCGTTTGAGATTAGGGGACCACATAGAAGATTATTCTAACCACCTTGGCAATATGGTTATCAAAGGAGAGATTGCTATCTACTTGGGTTCCCAGATCCCTTATTACCTTTTCTGTATGTAGGGGACTACCACCTATGTGGTAGTCCACGGGTAATTAGTTTTATCCAAAGGGGATGACTATGCACTTTTTGGCATTCAGTTTGAGGCCATGATATTAACACCAGGTATCCATCTCAGTAAGACCCTTCTGGAGGGTGTCTGTATCAGCTGGGGAACCAATTATGGCCCCTAGTTTGCAGTTGTCAGCAAACCTTTTCAGCCAAAGTCCTCCTGTGCTTGCTGTGCCTCAAAGAAGTATATACCGAACATGAGGGGTCCAAGGACTGAGCCCTGGGGGATGCCACTTGTAACTGGTTTACAGTCGGACCTAGGGTATGCAACTCACTGTGTGGATTCTGTCCATGAGCCACTTTGAAAACCATCTCGTGACGTAGGGGTTAATGTTCAGGTGGATGGGTATGTCGATAATACCAGAATGGGGAATGGTGCTGAAACCATTTGAGAGGTCAAGGTAGGCTGTGTGGACCTCCTTACCCTCATCTAATGCCTTGGTAACTGTCTCAAAGAAGTCCAACAGGTTTAGGAGGCATGGTCTGCCCTTAACAAAGCCAAACTCGGTGGGGTCAAAGGTTTGGCGGTACCCAATGTCTGTGTGAATGAGATCCATGATGATGTGCTCCATAGCCTTGCAGACCAGGCTAGTCAGGATTATAGGGCAATAGTTCCCGTGTTTCATTGTGGCACCACCTTTGTGGAGTGGGATAACTGTTGCTGTGCATCATTCAGGGGGCACAAAGCCTGATGTGAGGCTATTATTGAACATGGTGCTTAAGTGGGGAGCCAGTTCATTCTGAAGTTCATGTAAAACTCAGCCTGGGATGTTGTCTGGTCCCATGGATGCTGTGTTTTTGGCTTTAGAGAGTGCAGCTTTTACCTGCATAGTTGTGATTCAGGGACTCTGCATTCTTCCTGTATAGATATGGGCCCTTTAGGGGGTGACAGTGGGGGTAAAGTTAGCACTGAACCTATCTGCCAGGATGTTGGCAATATCAGTTGTTTCTGTAATTTTCGTGCCTTTGTGCTGTAACTCAGAGCAGATCTGGGTGTTGCCATTGAAATTCTTGACATAGCTATAGAATGCTTTGTGGTTGTCCTTGGAATTAGTGGTGATTTTGCTTTTGTAGCTAGCTTTGGAGGATCTTATAAGGGATCTCAGCTTCTTACTGAGGCTGACCAGGGAGCTCTTCCACTCATGGGATTGTACTCTCTTTAGCAACAGTTTCTTCCTTCTGTTGTACAGTTTGTTTATGGCAGGGGACCACCAGATTGGCTTCCTTTTTTTGGAGGATAGCATCTTGGTTCAGTTTGGGATAGCACGATCCATGCACTCATGTAAGTGCTTATAGAGTGCATTTGTGCAGGATTCAGCAGTTGTAACTGTATTGTCCATTTGCATGGGTGTCATGAAGTTCACCACTTCTGTCTTAAGAAGCATGAAGTTGGCTTTGGAGAAATATATTACTGTGATTTCCTTAATGGTAGGGTGGGGGTGGGATGTGGATATCAAGGGTGATTAGCTTATAGTCGGCTCGGATCAACGAGGAGTTGACTTCAGGTGTGGAACACCAGTCACTCATGTTGGTAATGACTAGGTCTAGGATATTGTTGCCCCTTGTGGGGTGTGAATAAGTTGATCCAGGGCATTGGAGTTTATGAATTCTAGAAAGCGTTGAGCTAATGAGTTGGTACACGAGTAGTTTTACCAGTTAATGGTGGGGTAGATGAAGTCGCCCATTATTAGGGTGTTTGGTTGAACCCTAATATTTTCCAGTACATCAAGAAAAGATGAGTGGGAATCCTGATGCATAGTGGGGGATCTGTAGCAAGCTACTATTTGGATTTCAGTTTTGCCCAGAGTTAGTTGCACTTGGATAACCTCAGATACATTGTGCTAAGCAACTAGCCTGGAGGTGTGGATATCCTTAATGAATATGGACACACCTCTGCCTTTGGTGTTTCGGTCCAGGTTACATGGCCGAAAAGTGTGGTATGAGTTATAGCCTGGTAGTGCAAGGGTGCTCTCTGGAGCCTTGAACCAGGTCTCAGTCACTGCACAGATATAAATGTTCTCCATTTTAAGGAGTGCCTTGAGTGAGTGCATTTTGAGATTTAGACTTCTAGCATTGAGTAGCATTACCGTCAGTTTTTGCTTGCCTGTTCCTGTTATGGTGGTGAATTTGTTATTTGAACCTTGCCTAAAAAAGGCACTATAGGGGCAGCAAGTACCTAAACTAGTATCCTGAATCCCAGGGGCAGCAGGTGCAGGCCATCTGTGGCAAAGCATCGTGGTCTGTCGACCATGTCATCCCAAGCAGACAGATACTGGATCCCCTTAGAATGACACCAGAAGCTTAGCCAATTATTAAAGTCAATCATTTTGTCCTTGTACTGCAGTATCATTCTGGGTGATGGTAGAATGCTACTCAGGGCTAGGGTCATACCTGCCTGGGCTACAAGATCGGAGAGCTCTTCCATGTTCATGTAGTCCAGGGAGGTACGTCTCAGGTCATTCACACCAACATGGACAATGACAGAGTCATATTTGAACTTGTTGTGGAGTGACCTGAGTGCATGGGTTATGTGGCGGATCCTGGCACCCAACAGGCAACTGACAGTAACTTTCTCTTTGTTTAGCCTGGTGAGTGGGACATCAGTGTGCCTGACTATAGAGTCACCTATGACTAGTGTGTTGGGTACGTTGTTTTGCCTTATTGGCTGTGGCTGAGTGGCACACTGAGTCTGTGGGCTATGTGTCATTTAGGTTGTGTTGGGGGATGGAGGCTGCTTGTGTTTCTGCTTTGGAGGTCTCTGTTGCTTAGACAGATTATTATTGAGAGCCTCCGTGAATGTTTTTGTGTTACGATGTGTGGATTTTGGTGGTGTAGATTTAGTGAGACTATGTGATTAGTGTGGTGTGGTGCAAATGTTTACCTTCTCCACATGACTGTCAAGTTCAGTCTTGGCTGGAGAGAGCTTTACCTCCAGTTTGGCTAGATAAGTGCATCTCTCACAGGTTGTAGTGTTGGGTGGTAGGAAGAGAGGGTTGCCTATGTACATGAAGCAATTTCTACATTGCCTCAAGATGCCCAGATTCATCAGATAGACAGGAGAGAACACTGGGAGCTGACCCTTGGACATGCCTGAATAAAAAACTATTTTCCTCTAGATAAGTGAGGAAAGTGGGTACAAGAGCTGTTTTTCTCTAAGCAAGTGAGAAAAGTAAGTACAAAAACTGTTTACCTCTAGGTAATGATGAAGATTGAGTGCTATAGTAATCAGTAGCTTATTTAGTGCTTACAAGTTATTGAACAAGTGCTGAGCATGAATAAGCAATCCAGATAGGGTCTTGGATAACATAAACACACTGTCCCCCCAACAGGCACACAATCATATATCCATGTACACTACAGAGCCCCTGTACCCACAACTATGCAGGTACAAGCTACACTCAGGCTGCATGGGACCTGTCCACATCCCAGGTTGTATCATACACATATGGCAAAACAATTTGCTCTCCACATACACATCATGTAAAACATAGTTTCATGTCAGGCTGTGTACACACTGAATGGTGCACACCAACAGTTATCACAACCCACAAAGGGGGAGACACCACTGATAATGGGAAGTACTGCACTACTACCCTGCTGAGTCTGGTCTGAAAGGCCATGAACCTTGATCAACTTATTTGATGTTAGCAGTACAGATGTAGATGACAGTAAGGTTAATTTCACACAGCATATCATAACCTTGCCAGGTCATAGGACATCATCACCCATAATGTGTTCTACCTACACTCAGTATACTAGATGTACATTCCTATGTCACAGGAGTGTTTTGCAACTGGACTGCTGGCAGAACCAACACTACAGAAGGTGTCTGAATAATACATGCACATCACACCAGTGCCAGCTACAGTAAGACAGGGTTAATTCATTGTACTCCCCCCTCATTGTAGTCTATACCACACAGACTAACAGAAAGCATCTGCCTATTGAAGTATGCAAATGACTATGACCTAGGAGTAATAGCTGTCTCAATGAGTGTTGCGGACAACATACAGAAGGGGCTTTGTGGGTAAGGTGTGTGACATATGGCCACAATCTGACAGCTACATATTGTATTGTCATCCCTATGTTAATAACCCTGTACCCATGAACTACCACCTAGGCAGCAGTCAACATAATGGACACTGTGTGCAAGGGATGCAGTTGGGCAGTTGTCTTTCCTGTGATAGTTACGTCACCACACCTGTCAGGTAGTCATAAGTGGCAACCCTAATCATGACAGGGTGCCATCCATGAATATAGAGATCATTGTTCAGCCATACTCAACACTCAAGTGACCCATATCAGATCACATATTTCCTTTAAGGGATATTAGCCATGTTCAGATGGCCTACACCAGCCTTTCCAAACCCCATCTCCACTATGTAGCAATATGTCTACCCTGAATAAAGCCATGTCCAACCCAGTGATGTTGGACATGGTACACGTACACATCCTGATCTTAAACACATACTTCATGGACATCCACCTTCCTAGTACAAGGATCACCACATGCTGGACAGATCCTTGTCCCATACACTTTACATACTCCTGCCATGCTATGCATCCCTGTCCAGCAAAGTTGCACATTGCCCCTCTTTCAGACATGGTGTGATGACTGCATGGTAAATATATCATTAAACTTGTGGATCAGTTATGTGGCACTGCTTGACCTGGCCCCAGAAACCTGCCTGTCAGATACAGCTAGGTAACCTTTCATCCTAGGCTCCTACATGGCCCAGGGCATATAGCCTACTAGTTGACTTTAACCGTATATGCTATAGTTGATATCCAACCTTGCAAATACCATCAGGCTAGCCAGTGTCCCATGTATATCACATGTGCAACACAGGTGATACATGGCAGGATGTTGAACTGCTCTACAGTGCCATATAAATGTATATGGCAAAACACATACATGTAAAACCTTCGTGAGAAAGTCTGCCAGGTCACAGGTCGTGTCCGTTAAGGCAGTGTAAGTCTTTATATGTGACATATACACAGCATCAAGGTCGACTGCATTAATGTGGACACATTCAGCCATGTGCTGATAGGTAAGAACACCAGTACAGGCAAACAGACATGCCCACATCAAGACAGCATCCACATGGAGTATGAGCAATGTAATCAGGTGACACACATATATGGAGCTAATATCCAATCACCATTGAGTGTCAAATGTGTGTGACACAAACATGTCAGTGGTGTCAGTGTCATGTAGATTTGCAAAGACAACTATTTAATCATAATAAATGTAATACACATGTATGTTCAGTTGTAGCTCTGTATGTCTCTGTGAGTTACTGTGACCTGTCTCCATCATTATGTCTTCCAGGTATGCCGCGTGCAAGGCTGCCACCTTATACTTACTTGGAGGATGAGGCCCTCATCCCATACATACTTGATAATCATCATGTACTGTTCAGCCATGTGCCACAGGATGCACAACAGCAAGATGCCCTGTGGCAGGAACTTCGCAGGAGGGTTAATGATGTGTGTGGCCACAACCACACATACCAGCAGGTGCGCAGACATTGTACAGACCTATTTAGACTGGTGAATCAGCTTGCAAATCCAATCACCAGGGAACAAGGTGCAACAGGTGGTGGGCCACCAACCCAGCCCCCACTCTCACATACTGAGGAGCTACTGGCCAACCTGGGGACACCTGCAGAACAACATCCACAAGCCTTAGCTCATATCGTGGAGGTGGGTGTCTCTCAATCACCGAGCCTGGAGTTGCCTGGTAAGTCACTACTGCACAAATAACAACTATATTCCATATAGTTACATGTGTCACTGTACAATATGTAATGTAACATCATATGCAAGGCTTGTATATACACATGCCACATACTATAGTATGCTACTCTGCGTATGCATACATGTGCATTCTCCATAGTATAGTCTATTGCATTGGCGTATGTGTTAACATGCACATTGCACCCTGTAGCTATCATACAGGCATGGATAATGATCATACTGCTGTGTCACTCCTATTTAGGTACCTCTGGCATTCTGCTGTGACAGCAGCCCATTGCAGGTGAGACTGTTATTATTTATCAGGCATGTTAATAAACAGATCTGACTGCCATGTGGCCATTTACCACATGTACACATAATGTATGGTCCTGTCACAATATACAGGTCAGACCTGCAATGCATCACAATGGCTACCCATGTGCAATACTTGCAAACTATGTGAAACACCGACATGAAAACTCACAAACTATCATTGCCAGATGTGTGGACAGCTGTGCATACAATGGTGGAGGTGTTGTTCACTGTAGGGACATGTACTACAGATCAGAACTACACATGTGGGGAATATAAACAGTACTACACAGTGAGCTGGAGTATGGCCAGCCCACAGGATTCACCAGTGTGGATTATATCCCTGCTATAAATGTCACACAATGTTATGTGCTATCTGACATGACATCTAGTGGGCTGGCTGCAACTATTCTGAAAAACATATCCCACATACCATACATACCACCCTTTGCCTGCATAACCCTGTCATCAGTGGAGCATATGACATCTATGGGTGTATGTCATATGTGACAACACAGACATGTGAAATAGACACCCATCACAACTATTTGGCCAACACATGTTCACACATGGCCATGGATGATGGCCAGAGACATGAAGCAACACACACAGTAGATGTGATGTGCTTGTGTGTGCACCCTGTCGTACACTGGCTCCACATGGTCCAACTATGGCCTTTGTTTAATGGTTATATTGCAGATGTGGACGACTAGACATCCTACAGGCCTGTGCACGTCTTGTGTAGGTGTGACATCAATCCACCGCATAAGATGCATTGAACATCTTGAGTGTGTCACGACATGACACCAGTCACCTGTACAGTATTCACATACATACACAGACAACCACATCAGCCCACAGATACAGTACATTCCCCTTGCTGGTGTCAGACATCACTGTCATCCTTGCTCCTTATGTGTGTGTGTGTGTGTGTGTGTGTGTGTGTGTGTGTGTGTGTGTGTGTGTGTGTGGTACACAGATGTCATGTGGGACATGGTGTACCGACGGGTTTGCCATGTCTGGCCATAGCTGCCAGGCAGCAGCAATATGGTTGCAGATGTGCAGGGGTGTCATCTGTATACCCTTCAGTGACCTGTGTCACACATTCCACATCATGGTTTAGTGTGTTTACACCTCAGTGATGTGGGTCACATTCCACAGTATATATGTATTGTATCTGAACACAGTTATGGCTATGAACTGTGTCTGTAACTCACACTGTATAGCAATGGAGATGTCACATGATTCCCTGCAATGGCCATGCACATCAGCTAAATGTGCAGTATATCTGTAGTGCGGACAGACAACACTGCATTGAGACACCATTACTCCACTATATATTTAACAGGACACCATTGTGTTAAACATGTATGCATGTCATTGCACACATCAGCGATCACATGTCATAATACATCTGATTGTCAAGTTCATATGCCACACATCAGGCAGGTGTACTTTTAACCTGTGCTGGTCTACATGGTGTAATACAGGGATGTATGCTAACTACTACTATGATTATGTAATGTGCATACCTTCTGCTATGACACATGCATGCTGTTGTGTGCAACCCAGGGTGATAACTACATATATGAACAACGAAAGAACCAACAGATGAATGTAGAAAACAACTCTAAAAATCCACAAATCCACAAAAAAGCAAATTTATTCCTCTAGTGATAACTACCACTACTATTGTCTGAGCTGCATGCCATCTGCCATATCACATGCATGTTGCATGTCTTCTGTCATATCACATGCATGTTGGATGTCATAGCGTGTATGTGTGTGTGTGTGTGTGTGTGTGTGTGTGTGTGTGTGTGTGTGTGTGTCTATTGTATAGATTGCAATGTACAGTTTTTGTCTGCCCCTCACAGGTGTTGATGTAGGTGCGTTCTCCACCTGCGGTCCATCTGATGTCAGTGTCCTCACAGACTCTAGCAGTGATGATAAACATATGATTGAGGCACAGGCAGGGTTGTCAGGGGCTGAATCTGTGCCATTGGTTGCCATTCCACCTATACCCCCCTCATCCCCACACACAGTTCTCATGCCAACACATACCCCATCATCAGTGGCCATAGGGGAAGGATAGTTGGCATGTGGTAGCTTGGAACAGGAAAGTCTGGAGGGTATGGAAGGTGTGCCTGCACACCATGGTGTCAGCAAACTGACTGGTGATGCCCCACACAGGCATGTGGCCACTGCTGCTAATAGGAGGACCTCTGGCTAACATGCCCCTGCAAGACAGAGCGCAGCAGCTGGTGTCACCAGACACATGTTTCAGGTTGTAATGGAGGCACAGGCACGTGCTGAATGGCACAACAAAGAAGGTCAGAGGCTTCAGAGGGCTGCTGTCCATTCTTTAAATGACAACATCCAGGCAATGGCAAATGCTCACCAGCAGCTTGCTGAAGTTTTGGATAGATGATTGGGTGACATGGTTGGAGTCCTTGACCATGGCATGACAATCTGTGAGTGTGAGATGTCTGTGCTGGACCATCTGGTAGGACTGAGGCATCTGGCACGTGGATGTAGGCCAGCTACATCACCTGTTGCAGGTCTACATGAACGAGCTACCACACATGCCCGCTCCCATAGTGGCGGTAGGAGCAACAGTGCAGCTGGTGCTGTCCACACCAGTACACAGCAGGCCACGTGTACATGGCCCTGGATGGTCCCAACAGGGACACGGTTCCAGTGGACAAGTGCCATCCAACAGTACCCAATCTGTACCTCTACCTAGTTATGCCCGTATAACCCCTGGCAGGCACAGGTCACGTGGCCATGGCCAGACACCGTGAACTGTAAAACCTGGCCTGTACAGTCTGCAGCTGTCAATAATACACCTGTGTAGGCCAGACACATGCCAGAACTGTGTGCATACATACACGCACACACCGGAAAAATATGTAGGGCACCGCAACACACACATGCATAACATCCACACATGCCCAATGAGATCAAAGGCCTTAACCCACACACATGATGTCATTCATAGGTTCAGAGGTTCATACTAGGCTATCTGCCCTAGGGCATTTATAAGCCTAGCCAGAGTGTGTTTGGCTTTCGCCACCCATTTTAAATTAATTTTGCTATGCCCTTTTTCGAGGTTAGTATACTGTGCCTCTGTCTAAAAGTGACACAGAAGTGATACACGGGGTAAACCTGCAATCTCCCATCCACTCATCAAGGTTGCTCTTGAAGAGAGTCAATGAGGGACTCTGCCTAACCTGGACTGGGATTTTATTCCAGAGTGAAGAGAGCCTCTGGGTTATGAATCTGTCCCTCCAGCATGTCCTATTTATTTCAGTGCTGAGGTTCAAGTCTCTCAGCGCATAGCTCGATGGGATTTGGGTTTTCTGAGGTGCAGCATGTCCATTAATTCCGGGTTGGACATGGCTTTATACGTCAGGCACAGATCGCCTCTGAGCAGGCGGTATGCCACTGAGTAGAGCTGGAGTTTCTTTAACCGGGCAGCATATGGCATCTGTTTGAGCCCTTTGATCCTCTTGGTGATGTACTTTTGGGGTCTTTCCAGTTGCTGCAGGTGTCTGGTAAGGTACATCCCAAAAGGGGCATTGTACTCAATTATGGGCCTGATGAGGGATGAGTAAAGAGGCACAATGACCTCTCCTGATCTAGATGTGAATCCCTTCATGATTAGGTGGGCTATATAAAATGTTTTTCTAACCACTTTGGCCACGTGGTTGTCAAATGAGAGATTGCTATCAACTTGGGTCCCCAGGTCCCTAATTACTTCTTCTGTACTTAATGGATTACCACCTATGTGGTAATTTGTGAGCACTGTTTTTGCCAAAGGGATGACTATACACTTTTGGCGTAGCTTGAGGCCATGGCTCTGGCACCAGTTGTCTGTTTCTATGAGGCCCTTTTGGAGGATGCTTGTGTCGGCTGGAGAGTCTATTATGGCACCCAGTTTGCAGTCATCTGCAAACTTGGTCAGCCACAGTCCTTCCATGTTGGCCTGTACCTCCGAGAAATATATACCGAACAAGAGAGGTCTCAGGACTGAGCCTTGTGGGATGCCACTTGTAACTGGTTTGGAGTCTGACATCGCTCCAGCAATTCTAACCATGTGGGTTCTGTCCTTGAGCCAGTTTGCAACCCATCTAGTGACATAGGGGTTTATATTTAAGCTGATGAGCTTATCTATAATGCCTGAGTGGGGTACTGTATCGAAGGCTTTTGCGAGGTCCAGGTAGGCTGTGTGGACCACCTTCCCCTCGTCAATGGCCTCGGTGACTGTTTCAAAGAAATCAACCAGGTTTAAGAACAGGATTTGCCCTTAACAAAGGGAACTGGGTAGGATCCAGTGTCTGTAGGTCCCCAATATCTTTATTTATGAGGTCCATGATGATCCTTTCCATAGCTTTGCAGACCAAGCTAGTCAGGCTTATGGGGCAATAGTTTCCAGGATCCGTTGAGGCACCACCTTTGTGGAGAGGGACCACTGTTGCTGTACGCCACTCTTTGGGTACATATCCTGTAGTAAGGCTGAGACTGAACAGTAGTTTTAGGTTTGGGTTTAGCTCTTCTTGGATTTAATGTAGGACGCAGCCTGCCTGGGACACTGTCTCGTCCTATTGATGCTGTGTTGTTTGCTTTGGAGAGGGCGGCTCTTACCTGAGCATCTGAGATGTCAGGGGGGCAGCACTCTGCTGGGATAGATATTTGCCCTTTGGTGGGGAGTTTGCACTGAACCTGTCAGCTAGGATGTTGGCAATGTCTGTGGGTTTGGTGTATTTTTTGTCATTTTGGACTAATTCTGAGCATATCTGGGAATTCCCACCCAGGTTCCTAACATAACTAAAGAAAGCCTTGTGATTATCCTTAGTGTCCTGTGCAATTTTTCTTTCGAAGCTGGCCTTAAACGATTTTATGAGTGCCCGTAGTTTTGCTAATGCTGATCAGAGATGCCTTCCCTTTTTGGGATTTTGCTCTATCATGTAGTAGCTTCATCCTTCTATTGTATAGTTTGTTTTTGGCTGGGGTCCAGCAGACAGGATGTCTGCCTTTGGAGGATTGGGTCATGGTTTTATTTGGCATTGCATGATCCATGCATTCCTGAAGGTGTTCATAGAATGTGCTTATAAAGGATTCTGCGGTCAGGGCCGTATTTTCCACAGGCCCAGGGACTTTGAAGGATTCCACCTCAGTTTTGATAGTGTGAAATTTGCTTTAGAGAAGTTTTCACTGTGGTTTTCTGGGCAGGGGGTGGGGTCAGGATGTGAATATCCAGTGAGATTAGTTTATGGTCTGATCTTACCAGTGAGGGATACACTTCTGGTCTGGAGCATAGAGTCCCCATGTTGGTGATGATCAGGTCCAGTATGTTTTCCCCTCTTGTGGGAATGGTAACAAGTTGTTCCATAGCATTTGAGTTTATAAATTCTAGAAACCTTTGGGCTAGGGTGCTGGAGCTAGAGTAATGCTCCCAGTCTATTTTAGGGTAGTTGAAGTCACCCATTATAATGGTGTTTGGAGAGATTGTCATAATTTCCAGTGTTCTCAGGAAGGCTGAGTAGGATTCCTGGGTTTGGGAGGGTGGTCTGTAGCAGGCTATAAACTGGAAGGCAGTTTTACCCACTGTTAGTTGCACATGGATAGTCTCTGATGCTTCGTACTGTGCCACCAACCTGGATGTGTGGGTATCTTGTCATTCAGTGGTGCAGCCAAGGCCTCTAGCAAACATTATCACCCTGTTCATATGATGATGCCTGTGACGCATCCCTGTCATCCACACCATCGGTGCAGGGACATGCTCATATGGTCTGATGCACAGGATGAACATACTAGGTAGATAAGTGTAGACTACAATTGTTGTGTACTGTTGACAGGCAGCAGACATACCATGTAGTACAAGTTTGAATGCATTTTGTACTGTTAACAGTATGTGTCATGTGTAACAACAGTAAATGCATGTTGGTCTTGATGTTCTGCTTTCCTCCTTCAGGTCTAATTGCATGTGCTGGTGGATGTCAATGTTTGCAGTTAGTGTCCCATATATAAATGTGGACTACTCACAGGTATGCATGAAAATACCAGCATGCACTTTGTAGCTTCCACATCACAGTTAGAAAGTCCCACGTTCCAAACACGTCTACTGATCTACTGATCCAAGAGCATGATAGCTGTGTATTAAGCTACTGTGGTTAGAGACGTGACATCCATACTGGGTGACATCACAGGTACAGTTACATGGAGTGCAGAGGTAAGAGAGTGGTCTAGTTGATGACAAGGGTCGAGGCCAGTGGAAAGCGTGATGCCTCATTGGGAAGCAGTAATACACGTTCCCATGACAGGATGCGAACACGCAACTACAACTACACCCACACACTCGGGTATTCACACACATATTCAGAGACACAGTTACACACCCACATACTCACGGATTCACCGACACAGTAACAAACACACACACACTCACACACACACACACACACACACACACACACACACACACACACACACACACAGTTGCTAGTGTTGAGGTGAGGACCCCTGCCTATGTGAAAATCATCATTACAGTACTGTTCACTTACATGACGTGCCACAGAGATTACACACGTACAGGTAGTCAATATGGCCTAAGATCGAGGACATCAACAGGGATAGTAGATTGTATTGCCTGGATGGGGGAGGGGTCTTATCAGTTCACTACAGTAACATACATCCTCACTCCAGGGACCAGACAGCCATACATACATACACACACACACACACACACACACACACACACACACACACACACACACACACACACACACACACACACACACACACACACACACACACACACACACACACACACACACACACACACACACACACACTGTGGCATTCACTATTGAATACACCTATGTCACGCACATACAAATACCTCACATGTGTGAGATACACACCCCTGCCTATGTCCTGCTTTCTACATTGCAGTCTGTACAGATGTCTACAACAGTGTACAGGAGAGTGAGTAACAACTGAGATGTATTTCCCACCATAAATGATATATATGGACACACACACAACCACACATGCCAGTACTGTGAATCAAACACCTGCCTATCTCATGATACATATAACAGACTTACAGCACTATTGCACGCGTTACAAAGTGTACTGATGCTTCCTTTGGCAACTGTGCTGATATATGCACATGGGAGGTCTTAACTGTTACAGGTGTCAAGTGATTTACCTTCGGTGTCACCCTGACCGCTGTCTAAGTTGTGTGTGTTCCCCTTCAATTAAGAAAACCATAGCTTAGTGGTTACACAGGTTATTGTAGGACTGCTTGTGACACACCTGTGAGCTGTCCTCAGCAACATCCATCTGCAAAGATGCCCCACCACTTAGTTATGTCCACACATCTGTCCATACCTGAAGTACATCTTACCATACTTTCAGCATATCACCATATACAGTTGGCAATGTTGACGCTGCATTGCAACTGCATGATGTACTAAGACACACGTCACCTGCAAACATCAGCAACTGTACACACATGGTATCTGAACGCACACCACTATATTTACATGTGTGTAGGTCCTACATTCCTGTCATTTGGGCATGTTTGTAGGCATTGCATTTAGTGGACATGGGTAGTAACATACACGACACATGGACTGTTGTATGATATGATAGGTGCCATGAGTAACCAGTACAGAGGGAATGTTACCTCTGTCAACAGTGATATCACACCTTATGTACTGTTAGCATTCAGCAGCCATGGACCTACCTCCCATGTGCATGTGTGTAATGGCTGTAGCCACCTGTCTGCACAAAGGACAACAACAGCTATGCTATTTATATATTTGTTGTATGTGTGTGGCATGTACATATCCAGGGCAGGTATATGTATGTCATATCCAAACATGAGGGTATTTACTGGTGTACAGCAACAGTCATCTGTTAATGCTGCAAATAACTGAGGGACCCTGGTATGTGTACAGCTGACCTGGTTACAAACAGTGGTATCATTGCATTGCATAACACATGATGCAACTGTGTCAGTACATGGGTACTCTGCACAGTTGATGTAGAGCTAGGCACAGTCCACTGGTCAAAGACCATGTGGTATTGTACTATTATATGTCCTACCACATGTATGGATGTGTGTTGGTGGTCTGAGGGCATGTTGGTGTCTGAGGGTTACATCCTAGAATGCAGCTTTTGACACTGTGACCTGCACCTGACTCATCTGTGATGCCTTTTGTGGGAGTACTGGTCATTACATGTGAGTGGCCTTTATGTATGTGGGGACACCACCACCTGGAGCGGTCCGTACCTGTGTTATGCCCCACATGTCTGGTTCTGAGGTATATGGCGGTAGTACAATTGTGCACTACAGAGCCTTCAGCCAGGTGTTCCTCATTGCACAGATGTCAGTATTCCCCATTGTTGGATCTACAGTGAGCAGCTGTGATTATGAACGCTACACATCTAGCACTGGTTAGCATAAGCATACAATGCAGTTGTCCTCTAGGTGTCAGGGTGTTATCCTGTGTTTAGGACATTTGACTTGGAATGGCACTATATGGGCGAATGAGACCTAGATATTATCCCCACTCCCTTGAATCATGGATGCATGTGATATGTGGCAAAGGCCTGTCTACCTTCAGTCATATCATCCCAGAATGACAAACACTGGACAACCTTGTAATTACAGCAGGACATTGGCTCATTGTGTTGGTCAAGAAGTTGACACTCCTAGCAAGACATCACTGCGAGTGGTAGTATTGTGCTTGGTATAGAATGGTACATCTAAGGTGACGGACAGCAGCAGATGTTGTGTAGATGGCCGGTGTCAGATATATGTAGTGCAGTGTTCCTGCTAACAATGACAACTACTAACACTGGAGTCCATTACAATATGTTCTTTATGTCTAACTGTAATAGCATGGCCAATGTGGCCTTCCGTGTTTAGAATCAGAGTGCATCCCAAACAGCCCTGTGCGACTAAGTGTATGAGCATGCCCAGTATAACTTTGTGTAGATGGAGACATAATGCATTCCAAACAGCCCTGTGCTATTAAGTGTGAGAGCATGCCCAGTGACATCTTGTGTCGGTTATGTGCCTCTATGTGTATGGGCATGGCCATTGTAACCCTGTATAGTGATAGTAGTCGTCTATTCCACAGATGGGCATACTCCAGATCAGGATGGATTCCTACTTTAAACACACAGGTTCTGTTGATGTCCGCATTCCTAGGAGGTCATAATGGCAGCCTTGAAATGTGTAGTCTCTGTGGCGTGACTCGTAACTATGTAGTATTGTAATAGTAAACTATAGATAGGCAGGTGTTCTGATCCCACTAATGGTGTGTGTGTGTGTGTGTGTGTGTGTGTGTGTGTGTGTGTGTGTGTGTGTGTGTGTGTGTGTGTGTGTGTGTCTCCATCTGCCTGAGGGCAGAATAATGCTTTTAGACTGCTCACACTCCATACAATTCCTATACCCAACTTTGGCAAGGCTGATGATGTCACCCACCTAGAAATACACCTCTGGGAATGCTGTGACCCAGTAATCTCAGTAGCGCATTCTGTAACTGCATAATGCTGTAGTGTGATAAAGTAGTTAGGTTGGTGTTCTAATCCCAGACTTGCCAACTGTGTGTGTGGGTGTGTGTCTCCATCTGCCTGAGCATAGAATAATACTTTTAGACTGCTCACACTCCATACAATTCCTATACCCAACTTTGGCAATGCTGATGATGTCACCCACCTAGATATACACCTCTGGGAGACTGTCACCCAGTAATCTTGGTAACACATTCTGTAACTGTGTAATGCTGTAGTGTGATAATGTAGTTAGGTCAGTGTTCTAATCCCACGGTTGTCAACTGTGTGTGTGTTTTTCTGTGTGAGACAAGTACAATGCTTTGTAGAGTATGCACTCTCTCTACAAATCACATGACTGCCTTTGTCAATCCTGCTGTTGTCACCCACCTAGGAATGCACCTCTAGGAGTGCTGTAACCCAGTATTTTCCCTAGCTTGTGCCCTAAATGCGTATTGCTGCAGTGTGATACAGGAGGTAGGGGTTTGAATACATGACATGGAAAATGTGTGTATTTGGCTGTCAGAGCCTGTGTGGAGGTGGCTGTGAGTGTCTAACCACTGGACATGTTGGGGAGTAGATTTTGTAGTTTTCCTATATGGTGTCTGTCTTATGACACATTGGCCACCTCACGAGGAGTACAGATGTCAGTCAGCCATGGGACTGTGTTGGCAAGCCATACCCCTACATCTGGCAAAAGGCCTGGTGAACAAAGTATGCAACCCTACTAGTACCAGGTATATGTCCTGCATCCATGTGTCATACACAAACACACTTGCCTAGGATATCCCACTATGTTGCTAGTACCATGCACATTGATGACAGATAGTAGGCATGGTGTGATTGCAGTGGGCTGCAGAGGACAAGGCACCCTGTACAGCATTACAATAGGCACATAATTGCGGATAATGTGCCTTCACTATGTTCCCCACTGGATGCCTGCAACATATGTGGTGCCATCCAATGTGATCCACAGAGGCCATACAATGTCGTACACATGTGCCCTGTATGGCCCAATGCCACTGACAAAAGGGAATACCTGTATCATGCTATCAATGCAGGTGCAGGGTCGACCAGCTGACTATAAGCAGGTTTTGCCACACCAGGCCAGTATTGGAATATCTGGGGATAACAGTCTGTGTGCACAACATGTGCCTGCCTAACTAGGTACACCTGTACATGTCACTGTACAGTATTGAGGGACATGCACATCCCAGGCAATGTCCATGTGAAGGACTATCAAACACCGTCATGGCATGCATTGCAAAGCTATGGCCATACACAATGGTAACCAGGATGTCAGGGCAAATCATGCAGAACTATCTGTGTGGGACATTGCAGACACTACACCCCTGTACCACACTGCACACCATGGTCAGGTGGTGCGATGCCAAGGATTACCCCTCACCCAGCCTTGTACAGCCATCTTGCACAGCCAACCACTACACACCCAAGAAGCAATACATGCATATCAGTACTGGCACCTTGTGTCTGTGTGTGGATTATGATGCTCCCAATCACAGTCACTCCTAGTACAACCTTCGTTGGCATACCAGCAGATGTCAAACACTTTCACATGCCCTAGCCCATAGAACCTCCAGATATCCCCTGTGGTGCATGTAGTCCTGTGCATTCCTGCAGTGTGGCAAACTAAGTAGTTAGGGTGTGTATTTGTGGCCCTGGCAAAGAGCGTCAATTCGAGTACATTAGAGAGTGTGGTTGTGGTGACAATGGCATCCGTTCACGTGGACAGCCATGTGTGCTACACCTAATGTGTATTGTAAGTGATGGACATGATCAGGTGATGGCCTCTGCACCTATTGCAGTCTTCCTCTAGCTGATTGCATGTGGAACATCTGTGATGGTGTTCCCATAGACATTCGCATGATAAACACAGTACATTATCTAGGAACATCATGTTGGTGTTTGGCCATGACAGTCGCTGTGAATGGTACCTGGATGTGGTGTTTTCAAATGGCATCACAGATGATATCTGGATGTTCCTCAAACATCATATACAGTGGGAAATAGCCTAAAGACAAGAGGGTGATGTGCCACACATGACTACAGCATGGAAGTGTAGCTATGCTGCATTGAGACTACTTCCTGTTTAACATGTTGTGTGTGGTAATGGCTATTCTGCATGTTTTAAAACAGACATGACAGTGCTCTCTTCATGAGGGACCCCAATATGTAGGGCCCTCCGTGGACTGGTCAGTGTGTGGAACCATTTGTTTCCTGTGTTACACACTGAACACACATCTGTGCACAGGTGCATAGTGTGAGGATTGCAGACAGTACATGGTGATAGGGATGTGTTATTGCCATTGCATCCCTGACTGGACATATGTCACATGAAACAGTGGCATGACAGACACGCCAGTAATGGGCAACTGTTGATAGCTACAGTCACATGTCTACTACACATTGTTCAGATGCCATGCAGTATATATGCATGTGTTGTGCTCCCTCTGCAAATGTATACTATCTGTTGTGTTTGGTTGATGGTGATATCTATGCATACTGTTTTAGGTAATCCTGAATGCTGTTGTCTATTACTAAGCTATATCTGAGTTTAAACTGCAACACCATATGCTGTATGGGTTGGGAGGTTCCGGCAGAGCATCCTGTCCTACTTCAGCTGACCATGGCACTGGACACCAGCACATCTGGGCCCCAGCCTTGGACCTCAACCTCTGTTGGTTCTGCACCACCTTCTGGTGGTACCACCACTGAGGATGGAGCATGTCCCCCCTGGGAGCAGGACCAGACAGGAACATGTCTGCTGTTGTATGGTCCCAGACGTGGTGCGTTGGGGGCTCACTAAGGGGTTCCAAAGCCAGATATGCAAGCTCAAGGGCAGAATGTCACATTTATAGGGTGAGGCTGCCCCTCCTGGACAGCCCCCCAGCACTGCCTCCTTTGCAGCTGTCTTGGTGCAGTGGCAGCTGCCCATGGCTGGGGACCTCCATCCCACTGTTCCCATGGGCTTCTGAATGCCAAACACCCATCCCCATCCAAGGTGTATCCCCCCACATGTGTCATATACCGACCCTGCATGCTGTCTTGTCTGTGATCCTACCCTACTTATCCTCCACGGGCATACCTACTCTCCTTTCCCCACATCCCACTCTCACCCTAAGGAAACATAAGGCCAATCGGTTCCTAGGACAACATCTGCCCTATACATAGCTGTCCATTTCACACATGTGCCCACTGGACATACATAACCCTTGTAGTATGCATCACAACATACTCCTGTTATCCTCACCCTTGTCCCTCAGGCACACAATCCTGGTATGCACATCAATCCTAAATGGTCCAGGTACATGTGATGCGGATGACCCCATTGTGCACACAGCGGTATCGGTCCCTCTTTGGTTACCCCATTTTCCTTTATCATGATGATGATGTTGCACACAGCACCTTGCAAGAGTACTG
Source organism: Protopterus annectens (assembly GCF_019279795.1). NCBI lineage: Eukaryota > Metazoa > Chordata > Ceratodontiformes > Protopteridae > Protopterus > Protopterus annectens. Next base: position 451,713,699 of record NC_056729.1, read on the forward strand.
TTCTTACATAATGATTAGACAGGTACTGTTGTGTTAATGTACATTACATGCACAGAGTGATGTATACGGCCAATGTACAACTGTTTGCGTGTATGAATGACACAGGGAGTCTTGATATTACATAGGACAACACCACTACATAATACAGGCATCACTGGTGTTTCCCTTTTCATTCATTTGTAATGCCTTGTTGCCACATGGTATGTTCCTGATATATCTCTATATATGTATGTACCTATATGCTGGACATAAACACTCACATATACATCTACATGATGGGATACATTCCTATACTGTTGAATGACTGTGCTGTATGATATGTTTGTGGTAATGTCCAATGTCTGCATATCTGCCATGGCGTATCGGTAAATCATATTAGCTGTGTGTGCAGGGTCCTGGTTCCGAGCCTTGCAGAGGCCGTTTATTTTGTAGCAGGGCAGAGCAAGGCCATTGGATACGGAGGGAGTAAGGCACATTAAAGCAGTTGTGAGTGGGTGTGCGTGGGTTTGCATGGTGTTAAGCAATGCTAACCTCTGGTCACAGCTTATTATACTCAGTTAGCCTCTACATTGCTTTACCAGTGCAATACTCGCATACTGGTAGCCAAACAGGCTTACACCCACTTGCTCCCACACTTGCAAATGCACCAACATTGGTGCTTGCATCTGACACTCACACCCCTGGGTGGGAGCAAGGACCACAATATTACCTTGTGATGCCTGCTACACCTGCATGCCTAGGCCCATAATCGCATAAGCAGAGTTCTGCCTACAGTATCAGGAATAGCTGCTCATTAGGTGACGGCATGCCGTTCGACTGTACGGAATCAGCGGCCTGTCCAGTGTTTTATTCATATTATTTGTGTGTTCCTCTTACAATCTGCACCCATCTGGCTGATACATGGGAAATGAGACTCATCAATGCAGACAAGTAATTGTGTTTTGGGACCCACATCCATCAGCCGAGTCATGCTACTGCATACCTATTATTCTATCATCTTTCTAAGGTAGTCAACAGAATATGTGCTTTCTGTCCCTATCAGACCTCTCATACGAATGGGGAAAAATGAAGACTGAATCAGGGACACTGCATAACAACATCAGCGACACATTTAAAATGTTGGTGCTATTAACCTGACACATTGACAGACCCAGAGCATATGTATTTGGGTCTATATTAGAACACCGAACATTCAAAATGTTGTGTGTTCTAATATCGAACCCTAGCAATCGAAAAAAAAAACATTGAACATTCAGAAATAGGGAAAAAAATTGCTGTTCCAAAACACATACACACAACAAACAGCAATCCATACACATACACCTAAACTCTTACACCTAACCCTACACTGAACTATACATACACCACTAACTATCCACTTACCTTAACCCAAACCCGAACCCTAAGGTTCGTCAATATCGCACAGTCACCTCACCCGTGCCCTAACCCTAACTCACCTAACCCGCCCTAACCCACACATCCACATCCACTTACTTGAACCCGACCCGTAACTTTCCAACAGAGCACTGAAAATACCGAAGCAACAGAAACGGACAACTGAATTATTTCCCTAGGAAAGAATTTGGTTTCCTGTTTCTTCGATATTTTCAGCTGAAAATGGGTGGATATTAGAACACCCGACATTTCAAATGTTCGATATACTAATATAGACCCTATGAATTCATCCACATTGTCTGAGGTATATGCTGTTTATGACTCTTAATTGTTGTCATTATCCATTACGTGTAATCCACCACCTTTCCTCCTAATATCACTAGTTCTAGGAGGGTTTAGGTTGGACAGAGTTAGATTCTGTGTCATAATCAGGGACGTCCCTGGTAATCGGGGACAGTTCAATGGTATGGTCCCTATGTGTTCCCCCAATGGTTTACGAACTATCCAGTGGATGTGCTCTTAGGGATTGGGAGTTATGGGTGTCAGCTATGCCCACATCGGAATATTACTTACATCCACGGGGCGGTCCTAATATGGCTCTGCCAGCCAACACCTGCATGCCTAGGCCCATAATCGCATAAGCAGAGTTCCCCCACCTGCCACTCCTCTACAGCACTCATCCTTACTGTGGGTACAGGTGGGGTATAGACACACCACTACACACTGCCCACTCTCCCTGTGTCAGGACACATGCCATACATTGTGTCGACACATGTGTTTTCAGGCTTGCACAACCAACTGGTCCATGTAATCTACAGCCTGGTTTGATAAATCATTACCGAGACTGGCTCTGATCATTAATTTCTGGTGCCCCACAAGGGACATTGATGTCTGTTTCAAGTGTAGACCTTGCAGGTCTCTCCCACTGCTAGTATCCTGCCGATGATCTGGGAAGCAGTGGTGTGTTTACCTTTATTGTGTGCCTGTATGTCTCACCGGCCTAGCTGGGGAGGTGGGGGTGATGCTACGTGTTACACGTTTGTTTATTGGACCTCCCACCACCATATGCACGGCCTGTGAACATATGTTACTCATAACTGCTGTAGCATATCCTAGCTATATACTGTAATATATAAATATATATATATATATATATATATATATATATATATATTTACATTAATATATATACAGATATATGTGCATATGTATGCATATATGTATATTTATATCTTGCAGTATATATCTATATATATATATATATATATATATATATCTATATATATATAAACTCTAACGACATATGGGTCTATGGTTGTCTGCATATGTATATATTTATATGTGGGTATGTATCTGTATTCTTTGTATGTATACATTTGTACTACTGTGAGGGAGAGACATATCTCTATGTCACTATGGGAAGATATACACACACATGGCTATACATATATACGTCTACATCTGGTTATTCCGTTCCTTGCTATATAGATTACACTTTGCTTTAGTGGGTCTCGCAGTGGGTGTGGCTGCTCATTGGGCGACCCTCTGCCCAATGAACACATTCACTTGCATACCTAGGGCTGTCCATATTGGCCAATATCAGCCAACACCTGAACACCTAGACCCATAAGTAGCTACCCACAGTTCCCCCACCCTCGCCTCCTCGACAGCACCTACCTTTACTCTGGGACCTGGTCGGTTCTGGACACAAGACTACATGCAGCCCACTCTCCACTTCATGGGATCCATTTCATAACTTTGTCTCGGCCCATGGGTCATCAGGGTTACCCACCCTTGTATTCCGAGTCTGTATACACCGAGGACAAAATGGATGGTCCATCACCTTCTTTTGATTTGGCCAATTTTTGGGGTGCCCTGCAAGGGATACTCCAGTCTGTGTTCAATGATTAGAATCCATGGGTGCACTGTGTACCCCCCCGGTTCATAGGTTCATAGGTTCATACTAGACTATCTGCCCTAGGGCATTTATAAGACTAGCCAGAATGTGTTTGGCTTTCGCCACCCATTTTAAATTTATTTGGCTATACTCTTTTTCGAGGTTAGTATACTGTGCCTTTGCCTAACAGTGACACAGAAGTGATACCCGGGGTAAACCTACGATCTCCCATCCACTCATCAAGATTCCTCTTGAAGAGAGTCAATGAGGGACTCTGCCTAACCTGGACTGGGATTTTATTCCAGAGTGAAGGGAGCCTCTGTGTTATGAATCTGTCCTCCAGCATGTCCTATTTATTTCAGTGCTGAGGTTCAAGTCTCTCGAGCATGTAGCTCGATGGGATTTGGATTTTCTGAGGTGCAGCATGTCCATTAATTCTGGGTTGGACATGGCTTTATACGTCAGGCACAGATCACCTCTGAACAGGCGGTATGCCACTGAGTAGAGCTGGAGTTTCTTTAACCGGCAGCATATGGCATCTGTTTGAGCCCTTTGATCCTTTGGTGAGGTACTTTTGGGGTCTTTCCAGTTGCTGCAGGTGTCTGGTAAGGTACATCCCAAACGGGCATTGTACTCAATTACGGGCCTGTTGTGGGATGAGTAAAGAGGCATGATGACCTCCCTGATCTAGATGTGAATCCCTTCATTATTAGGTGGGCTATATAAAATGTTTTTCTAACCACTTTGGCCACATGGTTGTCAAATGAGAGATTGTTATCAACTTGGGTCCCCAGGTCCCTAATTACTTCTTCTGTACTTAATGGATTACCACCTATGTGGTAATTTGTGGGCACTTTGTTTTGCCAAAGGGATGACTATACACTTTTGGCATTTAGCTTGAGGCCATGGCTCTGGCACCAGTTGTCTGTTCTCATACCCTTTAATGTTTTTACAATCACCCATTTACTTAATTTTTGGCCCCCCCCCTTATGTTCCTGTATAAAATATAAAAGAAACCCAAACCTGTGGGACACCATTTTAACTGGTTTTTCTACTTTTAGAATTTTAAACCCTGTTTCTGTCCTTTACCATTTCAAATCTATATTTTATATTTTGGGACACTATAATATTGTATAAAACTTTTTATCCCTTGTAATTTAATTTGGTATTTTAAAAAAATAACCAAAAGGAATCTGTTAACAAAAATGGGGAAACCATTTTGTTTAATATCATTTTTTACCATATATTTTATATTTAGCCAAAGTATTACAATTTTCAGTTACACCATTAAAAAGGGTTACTAATATTTTCCCCCCCGGTTTCCTTCCAAACCCCTTACCCTTTTTCCCCAATGAAAAAAAATTTGGGGGGCCCAAAAAAATGCCCATTAGGTTTCCCCCCATTTAGTTTTAAATGTTTGTTTGGGGGGCAAACTTATTTTTTATAGCGGGACCCCCCTTTTTGTTAAAGTATTAGCAAAACCATTCTCCCATGGTTTTGCCTTTTAAAGATTTTTTTCACCCGGGCCACATTATGGTAGTCAGCTTGCTATTTTTTTTCCTACCCCTTTCATGTTTTTTTTAAAACATTTTTTTTTTTTAAAATAAAATTTTAATAAAAATATAAAAAAATTAAATTTTAATTTTAAATTTTTAAATAAAATAAAATTTATATTTTTTTTTGGTTTTTATTTTTTTTTTTTTTTTTTTTTTTAAAAATAAATTAATTAAATATATAATATTTTTTTAAATTTTTAAAATTTTATTTAATTTTTATTATTTATTTATAATTAATATTAAAAATTTATATATAATAATATTATATTATTAAATTTCTTATCATTCCTTGTGGGCCTTCCCCCTTATTAATATGCTTCTTTTTTATATGTTTCCCGCTTATTTTACTTTCTTTTCATTATGACATACCTTTTTGAATGATTTTAAATCCTTTCCAAAATTTCCAATTTTAACTTTATTGTTTTAAGAGCCCATCATTAATAAAATTTTTGAAATTCCTGAATCCTTTTTTAGGGGATTTAACCAAAATTTTTGGTTTCTTATTTTAAGTTTAAGTTTCCTAATGCCTCAAATTCCTAAAAAGCACCTTTCCCCGTTAGAAACCCCTAAAAATTCTATGCTTTGGCACCATTTGTTCTCAAGTTTTCCTTAACCTTATCCGGGAAATTAAGATTTTCATTAATAGTTTTGTTTCTGGCGGGTGCCTGCCTGTTTGAAGTCAGACTTCCTGGGGTTATGAGTAGCCCTCCTTTTAAATGCAGGGGTTTTCCCTGGCCTTGTTTCAAGCCCCAAAATTTGGGTTTATGTGTTTTTTCTTTTTGAATTTTTTTTTTTTTGTTATAATATATATATATATATATATATATATATATATATATAAATTAATATTTATATTAATTTTTGTATATCTTGTTAATTTTATTATTTAAAAATTTTTTTATTTTATAAAAAAAATTAATAAAAAATTTAATATTTTGTTAGGTCCTGGTCGGTTGGCCTTTGTTTAATTTGGGAAAACCAACCTTGGAAAAGGTGACAAACTTTACTTTTCTTTAACCCTTCCTCCAAAACTTCTTTTCATTAAACCCCCAGTTCCTTTCAATGGTTTTTAAATTATAAATAAAATTGGAAAAATTGTATGTGTTAAATGTTTGCTGCTTTAACGGCAACCTTTACAATGCCCTTTAACCATCCTATCTGTGTTCATTTCATGAAATTTATTACCAGAACAAACCCCAAAACTTAAACCAGTTCTTCTTTGTCAGAATAAAAACTATATCACACCCTTTTGGGAAGTTGTTTTAATTATTTAAAAATTTTTTATCAAATATTTTTATAATTATTTCAATTTAATTTTTTTTTTATCTAATTGTAGGGATGTCTTATTTTAAATAATTAATTGACAAATTATTATTTTAAATTATTTTTAATAGGTTTTTCCTTGGGCTTGATTGAGCATTTAATTTTGGGGTTCTGTGTTTCTTCACTTTCATAATTTTTTTACATGTTTTTTTTTTAAAATAATATTTATAATTATTAATAATTTTTATATTATAATATATTTTATATTTCGTAATGGCAAAAATTTCATGCTTTTTTCTAATTGAATACCATTTGTAAAACCTGCATTGCTTAAGGTTTACACCTTTTTGGATTAATTCATATATTAAAATAGCCCTTTGGGGCCTTTAAAAATGGCCTTTTCCCACTAACAATATTCTGATAGGGTTTGGTAAAATTAACACTTGTAGGGAAAATGTAAGTTTTGGGTTATGAAAATACATGTTTATTTTCATATTTCAGCATATTATACATTTAATATACATTATAATAGGAATTTGAATAGTTATACATTATATGTGTTTATGCTAAATATTTTTTTATAGAATAGATAATAGGGGTATACATGGATATACACAAAAGGCCCCTTTGTAACAGGTTGAAATTTGACCCTGGAACGGATACAATGGAATGTACTGAGGATGGCTATGGGAAAGCTCAGGAACATGTGAAAGAAATTCCTATAATGAAAGGGGAATGCATTTTCATGTTAATTGTTAGGTTTGAAGGGCAAACCGGGAAAATCCCAACAACTTTTATTTTAATGGGGAAATATGTTATGCAAAATTATTTAAACAACACTTATCCATGGGGTTTCCAAAATTAATTCCCCCAATTTCGGCTTTGAAAATGGTAGATGGTTTAAAATTTTTAAAATTGAGTTTTTGGGGTAGCCCTACTAATGGGGTTGGGGAATTAGAAATATGCCCAATAAAAAAAAGGGTTTTGGGATTAGAAGGGGGTTTTATAAAATACAAATTATCCAGTGTTTGGTGGAGGCCAGTTCAGCCAGAAGTGGTTGGGGGATTCTGTAAGGAATTTTAAGTTAAGTTTGGGGATTTTGCATTTGGGCCCGGGGGGTTTATGAAAGAGTTTTTTTAAATCCCCCGAATTCACCTTTTGGAACCCAGCCCTCAAAATTATAAACCCTACCTTTAAAAACAAAACCCCTTTCGGGGGCCCAGGGCCAAGGCCAGTATTGTTAATGATCTCGGCAAAGGGTTTGGAAGGGGTATATTACCACATGGGGGGCCATAGGAAGAAAATTATTTCAGACAGGTGGAAGGACCCATTATTTTGGCTCAAAGGGGGAAAATTTTGGGGAAATGAGGAAATGTTCCAATTAGGGGCCCCTTTTGATGGCCAAAGTGGGAAGGGGGCACACAAAATTTCGGGCCCAAAACCCAGGCATAAAGGATAAACTTCTTTCCAAAAAAATTTCTTTTTTTCTTTTGTCCTTATGTTTTAATAAAAATATATTTTAAATTACTAAAATTGGACAAATATTAATGGGGACTTACATTTTATTTTTTTAAAAAACCCCAAAGGTTCCTCAAAAGGGGGAAGGGTGGAACCAAATTGGTGGTTAAAAGGAGTTTGAAAAATGCGTTCTTATTGGGTTAAAACAAAAAATGAAAAAAGGTTTTATGCTTTGGGGAAAATTTCCTACTGCTTTTTACTTTTATTTTTTTAGAATTTCTTTAGGGTTTGCTCATTAATTCAGGTAACAAATATAGGGGGTTAAAAGTCAATGGGAAATCTGCCCCCAATTCACTTTGCATTAAATCCCGGGACCATGTTTTGGGACGTCCACCATTTCTTTTATCTTCCCGGGTGGAAGGAATGCCATTTGGGCAACATTAATCCGGTTACTTTTTATTTTTGGGGAATTTCTAAATATTTGAAAGATGTTCCCCTTAAAATTAATTAACTTACTATTCTCTTACAAATCCTTTAATGTTTTCAATTTATTAAAGAATCTTTGTGACTTTTACTCTTTTAGCTTATTATAGGATATTAAAATTTAAAGTTTAAATGCTATGCTCAAATTTTGTGCATTTATCCATCATTCCAAATATTCAAAATTTACTACCTTTTTTTAAAAAATAAAGGGTTAAATTTGAATTGTTACTAAAATTTTGCTAAAATTAAACCTTTTTTATTTTTAAAAAATAATAATAAATTTATTTAAATAATAATATTATTTTTATATTAATTAATTAAAAAAGGGTGCACAATTCCTTTTTTTCTTTTTTTGATAAAAATTAAAATTTAATTTATTGACTTTTTAAATAAAAATTTGTCCTTTTAAACTATTAATTCATTTTTTCATTAAAAAGGGCCAAAACCAGTTACATTTTTAAAATAATATATTTCTTATTTTATAATAATAATATAAATGAATTTTTTATTTAACTTTTTTATTAAAATTTGATAAGTTTTTTAATTTTTTAAAATTTATTTTTATTTTCTTTAAATGGATTTTTAAAAATTTTTAAATAAATTTTCTTTTTAAATTATTTTTTTTTCTTATAAAACTTTAATTATTTAATTAACAGTCAAAATTTTCAAATAGGGCCTAAAATCAGTTTGAAATTTAAATATTATTAATTAATCCTTTTATATTTTTAAATACTTATTTCCCCAATCTTTTCTTAACCATTAAATAAATTTAGTATTAAAAAGTAATTTGAAGATACCTTAATAAAAAACCCAAAATTTTCCAAGGTTTTAAAATCAGAAGATGTTTAAAAAACTTTATAAATAACATTTTTCATTGAATAAAGATGTATAATATCAATTATTAACCCCTTTCAAATATAAAAAAACAGGGATCAAATATCATTTAAAAAAAAAATGATTTCTAAATTTTACCCCAAAGGATTTGAAAACCAACATCTTATTTATTGATAATTAAAAAAGGGTAAATTTTTGGGAGTGATTTAAATAAACAAATATATCCTAGGTTAATTAAAAAACCCTTTTTAGGAAAAAAACCCCTAAAAAAATATAGTTTGGTCTTAAAAATTTTTAGGAAAATTACCTTTAAAGAAAACTTAAGATGAATTAAAAAAACCAAATCTCTTAAACCCTTTAAACTATTAAACTAAAAAAATTGTATTAAAATAAAAACTCATTTTGGGTAAATTTTTAACAATTTTATTTTTATTCTAAAACTAATTTTGGAGGTTAACCATTAGTAAAATGGGAACAATGAAAAATTAAATTTTTTTAGACATAAATAAAAAAATGGTTTAAAAAAAAATTTTTTGGATTATATTTTAAGGCAACCTTTTTTAATAATTTTTTACCTTGATTTTAATCATAATATGATAAAAAATTTTAAGGTAAATGAAATTTCCTTATTTTAAGGTAATTAATTAAAAAAATTAAAATTTTTTAATGTCTAAACCCTTTTTTTAAAATTTATTTTTATGTTTATATGATAAAATTATAATAATTATTTTAAATTTTTTTAAAATTAATATATTGGCCTTTATTTTATATATTTTTTTCCTTTTCAATACTTTAAATGGCATATTTTTTATTTGTTAATTTTTTTTTTTAAAAAAATTTTTAACAATTTTTTTAATTTTTTCAGTATAACTTTTTCATAAAAAATTTTAATTCTATTTTTAGGTTTCAAATTTATTCTATTGATTTTTTAGTTTTAATTTTTACTAAAATATCTTTAATTTTTTTTATGTTTTATTTTTTCCATAATCTGTCATTTAAATTTTCCACCAACCTAATTTTCTTCATTAACTTTCTCTTTATTTTCAGTTTAAAATTCTCTTTAAACTCTTTCCCCTCCCTCCTTCCATTTCCCTCTTTTGCATTTTTTTTACCCAGTTTTTTAAAATTTCTACTATTTTATTCTTTTATCATCAAATTTTTTTTCCTGCTGTTTGTCATTTTCCACCTTTACCCTAGTTATCTTATAAATAGTCTGTTGTTACTTTTTTATCTCTATTTACTATTGCACTGATTGTTTTATTTCTCTACCTTCTATTCAGTTTGTTGTGTCATGCTGTGATCCATCCCACTCCACTCACCTTTGCTACACTCAGGTTCACTCCACTCCCCTACCCTTTCCCCAAATTACAGCCACCACCACTACAATGACTTTTATCTAGACCTAGTCAACTCCCACTAATTAATTTCACCCTATTACAAGCTACCTCAGATCTCCCACATCCTCTGCTCAATCACACTATATCCTCCCACTTTCTCTACCTTTAAGTAGTATTTCCTCCTCTTTACACTCTCTAACATCTTACATAACCCATTCCCTTTTCTTTTATATACTTTATCAGTTTGCTACATTAACTTCAATCCACATCTCGTCTCCCCTTCCATTACCTGTAAAAACAACTTCTAAATGTCTTATCTATACTTCCACCCCTCAAATACTATAGTGATCATCACTTCAGTTCTCTCTACACTCTAAAGCACTTCATTCTCTTCATATACAACGACTACCTCTGCACCTTACAAACACCTTAATACTATAACATTTCAAACAATTAACCTCTCTCTCCTTATACTTGTCAATCATCTTACCTCCTATCAGTTTCTACTACATAACTATACTTCCACCTGCACCATAACTTTCCCCCTACTCCATCAATCACTACATACTAATTTTGAAATTGTCTCTAATCTGCACAACACTTCCTACATTGAGTATTTCACATACAAATTCATTCAACTCTCCTCAAGCTGTCAATTGTATCTTAGGCTTTCTAAAATTGTATCTAAACTAACTAAAACTCTAACATACTTTACCATTCAATTAAAACTTATCAGAGACATCCACCCAAACCCTGGCCACATGAATGCTCACTCACAACCTATCCCTCCAAACCCACTTCCTTTCTTTGGAATCTCTATCCCCCAAAGGCTCCAACCTACTGTTACTTAATATGAATCTAAGAAACATTATCAATAAGGCCCATGATCGTAATGCCTCCTTCTCCTTGTATTCCTCTGATATCACTGTACTCATCAAAACCTGGTTAAAACCCAAAATTCAAAGCAACCAAATGCTTCCTCTAGGTTACAACATTCATAGATGTAACTGAAAAAGTAAACGGGGAGGGGGAATACCAATAATGTATAAGCAAAACTTAAAACTAGAACCTATTATTCCTGACAGTCCTGAATTTAGTAATGCAGAAATTCTACTTACCAAACGAGATCAATAAAAATAAACATCTAATAGTAATATCTATTTATATTCCCCATGGCAATAACTGTAACACAGTTGAAGATATACTACATTGGACTTCCTCAACATTCCATCAGGAAACTATTATTATGGGTGACTTCAGTACTGATTGGTTTTCTTACAGCTCTGAAAATCCTATAATTTCATCAACTTACATGGCTTCACTCAGGTAATGCATACAGCAACTAGAACTGAAAAAAATCTCCAAAACACAATCCATACTGGACTTGATTCTCACAAACTGTCATTAACTTTCAAATTAGGCTGCCTTCCCGATACTATCAGGGATCATCGCCCTACTTACTTGATCAGACATCATCTCAATCCCTCCAGACAAGCCTGCTTCCGTCTCATTCATAATAAAGAGAATTTCAATCCTCAGTCATTTCTTTCACTTTTACAACTCTGTGACTAGAGACCACTTAAAACTCTTCCCCTCGACACTGCAGTACACTACTTTAACAGCACTAAACACACTAGCCCCCTGTAGACCTGCAAGAATAAAATGTCACTATGCACCATGGCTAACTAATCACACTAAACATTTACAAAAACAAGGAGACAATACTTGGTTTCTATGGAAATCCAATAAAAAACAAGTCAACCTAATTCATAGGTAGGCACTAGGCTATTGGCCCAAGGGCCTACATAAGCCTAGACAACAAGGTTCCCTGGCTTAAGCCACCCAAGAAAGTTATTTTCCTGTGCCACTGTCGAGCAGAGACACAGAAGTGATCCCTGGGGTGTATTTCCTATTTCCCATCCACTCATCAAGATTTTTCTTAAAGAGTGCTAATGAAGAACTTTGCTTGACATAGATGGGTAGCCTGTTCCAAAGTATGGGAAGTCTCTGGGACAGGAATCTATCCCTGCAGCATGTCCTGTTTATTGTGGTGACAAGGTTTAGGTCCCTAGAGCGTGTAGCTCTGAGGGATTGAGATTTCTTTAGGTGTAGCATGTCTAACAGCTCTGGGTTTGACGTAGCTTTATATGTTAGGCAGAGATCACCTCGGAGTAGGCGATATGCTACAGAGTAAATGCAAATAACTTTGTAACAAAGCTAAGTCCCAAGTTAAACGTGATAAAAAATATATTACTCTAACTCTCAGCTACTGCATCATAATAACCCCAGACAATTCTGGTCCACCCTAAAAAAACTTCTGCAACTCCATAATACATCCACACCTAACCTCTCTACCACTTCCAACACTGTAAGTATTAATACACAATTTAATAGTTTCTTTACAAATTCCATTTCTTCTCTTATAAACTTTCAACTCAATACTCCTTCAACTGTTTCAAAACCATACAGTTACACCTGCAAGACATTCTCCTTCAAACCTGTTCAAACTCTTACCATAAAAAGATTACTCTCCCAACTGAAACCAGCAACTCTTTCAGCAGAAAAGCTTCCTACTGAATTTCTACAAGTAGCTGCAGATGCTATTGCCTATCCTGTCACTGATTTGATCAGACTCTATCTCAGAACATTATGTTCCCCAAAATTGGAAAATTTCCTACATCATTCCCTTGCACAAAGGGGGTTACTCTACCGAGCTATAAACTACAGACCCATCTCTATCCTACCACCCCTATCTAAAATTCTAAAAACAATCTAACCACAGAAACCTTATAAACTATATACTATCTAATAACCTCTTATCCAATACACAACATGGGTTCTGCCCACATCACAGTACCACTACCTCCCTTATAAGCTTCACTAATACTATCATAGAAATAATGGACAACTAGTTTCTTCTATTTTCTTGGATCTTTCCTAAGCCTTTGCTCTTGTTTCCCACCACACACTACTTGAAAAACTCTCTAGGGTTGGTCTTAAGTCAGTCTTCTCTCACTTGGTTCCATAGCTACCTATCTGGTTGACAACAAGCTGTAAAATAGTTACAGGAACTCTTGTCCTTTTTAAATAAAAAACAACAGGAACCAGATCCAAGATATTTATTGCACTTAGCCTTTGAAGGCTGTGGTAGCCGAGGCGCTAAATGCAATAAATATCTTGGATCTGTTTCCTGTTGTTTTTTATCGAATTTTGGTTTGCTGTGACTCTTGTCCTTTTTGCCAGTCAATATAGGTGTTCCCCAAGGTTCTGTTTTAGGTCCTCTACTTTTTAGTATTTTTACCAGCCAACTCCACTCATGTCCTCACCTCGCCTCCATCATTCAGTATGCAGATGACTCATCTCTCATCTGTACTACACCCTCTCTAAATTAACTTGATTCCATAACTCAGCAGTCCTTCTCAGCAGTTGAATTATGGTTATCTGAATATCAACGTATTTTAACCACTCCAAGGCTATCACATCATCTCACCTCTCCATTCCAGATTCATTCCTCCAACAATACTGTTGTAACAGCCATCACCTAAACTAAATTATTGGGTGTTCCTATCAACAATAGTCAAAATTTTGATTTACACACATTGCAATCCATCAGGAAGACACATTAAACTAGGTTCACTATATAGAATAAAACCCTTCCTTACTGTAAACTCAAGACATGATATTGCCTGGACTCATCTACTTTCTACCCTACTGTATGCCTCTCCTTTCTTCACAAACCTAAGTAAAACCAACTTATCCAAGTTATGTCATAATAAAATTGCAAAGTTTGCTACTAACATGCCACATAGGGCTCACCACTGCTCAGCCTTACACCAGCTGAAATGGCTGGAACTACCCCACTACTTAACTTGCACTCAACTCATCTCTGCTCACAGAATAGTACATCAGCCTGATAACCCCCACACTTCAACAAATATTCCAACTTTGTTCTAAACAGCCATCCTCTCTGACCCTCCAACAAATTCTTATTCTAGGTCTCCAAATCCAACAATAAGGCTGGTGATTCTCTTTACTGTCACTACATATCTAAGATATGGAATGCCATCCCTCAGGTTATAGTAACCACAGGTAACCCATCTCACTACAAAAGACCCCTAAAAGATTTCTTCAGCAAACATTGGCTTTGCTCATGTACCAATTCAGGCTAAATCCATTCCTTACCTACCAACTCTCATATTCTAAACTTCATCTCTACGTTCCCTATCTTCTGTACTTACTACCTCTACACCTTTCTACTCCATCTTATTCCTTTTCACTATCCTACTAATCTACTAGTTGTATATTGCTTGCCATTCAATGATGTCTTATTAACTAATGTTTTGTTACATTGTTTATGTTTTTTGAAGTTCGTTAAAATGTTAAATTTTGATTTTGTATTTTGTATTCTTTGCTGTGGAGCTTTCTTCCCGGGCCTCAGCTGAAAACGAGCTTCTGTACAGTCAGGCTATCCCAGTTAACAAAAGTAAATAAATAAATAAATATCAGCAGTAGCCAGCAAATGTCTTACAAGGAAATGGACCTCTACCACCTGTCCGAGCTTTGGTGAATTTCTCTAATTACTAGAAGAAACCATAAACAAGGAAGTCAGAACTAAAGAACTTAGAATATATCTGTGGAGTTTTACTAACAAACCATGAACAAAGGTTTCAAACCTATTGAGACTTTTTGAACTTATTTTTATGCCTGTTTAATCATTATTTGTTTGCTTCACTGAAAGTTTTTTCTTAAAATATTTGTAATATTAAAACATTTTTCAGGCCTTTGTAAATAATGTAAATAGTTGATTTAGTTTCATTGTTCAGTATGATCAGACAGTGTTTATTCTCTTATTTTATCTTTAATAAAAGTATTGGGGGAAAAAATCAACAAGCTGTCATCTGCAAATGTAAGATAATTTCATTCCTTTCTTCTGTCTTATGCTTGCCTAATTTACAGATAATTAAGAATCATTTTTAATGAGTCATGACAAAATATTATTAGTTTCCCCATAAATGAAGCATACAGCATTATACTAGTATATGATCGGAAGGGTTGCATACAGAATGCTTACTTAACAATTAATGCATACTTTATATTTGAAATAGAAAATGGCTGCAGTATAACACATAGCTGAATTTAAAGTTGCTTAATTCATATAAACTGCAGTTCCCTAGAGCTTCATTATTAAAGGCTTGACATACATGATATGAATCTTCTTTCTTCTTCTTTCGGCTGCTCCCGTTAGGGGTCACCACAATGGATCATCTGTTTCCATTTCTTCCTGTCTTCTGCATCTTGGTCTGTCACACCAACCACCTGCATGTCCTCTCTCACCACATCCATAAACCATATCTTAGGCCTTCCTCTTTTCCTGTTACCTGGCAGCTTCATCCTTAACATCTTTTTCCCAATATACACTGCATCCCTTCTCACCACATGTCCAAACCAATGTAATCTTGCCTTCTCTGGCTTTGTCTCCAAACCTTCCAACCTGGGCTGACCCTCTAGTATACTTATTCCTAATCCTGTCCAACCTCGTCACACCCAGTGCAAATCTTAACATCTTTAACTCTGCCACGTCCAGCTCTGACTCCTGCCTTTTTGTCAAGGCCACTGTCTCCAACCCATATAACATAGCTGGTCTCACTACCCTCTTGTAGACCTTCCTTTTCACTCTTACTGGTACTCGTCTGTCACAAATCACTCCTGACACTCTTCTCCACCCACTCCATCCTGCCTGTACTCCCTTCACCTCTCTTCCACACTCACCATTACTCTGAACTGTTGATCCCAAGTATTTAAACTCATCCACCTTCACCACCTCGACTCCCTGCATCCTCATCATTCATCTATCCTCCCTCTCATTCACACACATATATTCTGTCTTAGTCCTGCTGACCTTCATTCCTCTTCTCTCTAGAGCATACCTCCACATCTCCATGGTCTCCTCCACTTGTTCCCTACTCTCACTACAGATCACACTGTCATCTGCAAACATCATAGTCCACAGGGACTCCTGTCTGATCTTGTTTGTCAACCTGCCCATCACCATTGCAAATATGAAAGGGCTCAGTGCTGATCCTTGATGTAATCCCACTTCCACCTTAAATGCATCCGTCACTCCCACCACAGACCTCACCACTGTCACACTACCCTCGTACATATCCTATACCACTCTTACATACTTCTCTGACACTCCCGACTTCCTCATACAATACCACAACTCCTCTCTAGGCACCCTATCATATGCTTTCTCTAAGTCCTCAAAGACACAATGCAACTCCTTCTGACCTTCCTCTGTACTTCTCCATCAACACTCTCAGAGCAAACATTGCATCTGTAGTGCTCTTTTCCGGCATGAAACCATACTGCTGATCACTAATCATCACGTCCCTTCTTAACATAGCTTCCACTACTCTTTCCCATAACTTTATGATATGAATATATTGTCAATATACTCAAAAGTCACATACATAAAGCAAAAGAAGCAATAAACTGTATACTTGACAGAAATAACATTGGAGGCTTTAAATTACAGTAATAAATCACTGAATATGAACAAATAATGAAATATTGTTTAAATATTGTAAAACAACTATTCATTTACTTTAATTTAATCTTACAAAGAGGGAATAGAAGGGTCTGAAAGTACATCAGTCTTATGGTGGGACACACCACAAAACATTTTAAATTGATCTGCAGTAGTCTTTCATATTTTATATTGTTAGTTGATGAATCTTAAAACTATGCATAGATAAGGAAAACTAATAAGAGATGTAAATGTATCTTACTTTAATACCTTAATGAATGCATACAGCTGGAGAATGTATATGTTAAATAACAAGTTAAGATGTGAAATAATTGTCCTACTATTATATATTAACAATGCTTTAAAGGATACAGGCTCATCTTTATTTTACTGTTAATGGCATCATATTTGATTGCAGTAGAGTAGAGTAGACTGTGTTGTTTTGTTTGTTTGTTTTTTGCCAGAGTATTGGATGGATGCGTTTGCTTGGATAGTTAGACTATTCAAGCAAGGAGTGCTAGACTCCATGGGGGGGGGGGGGGATTTTAAAAGCAAATGTTTTGGAGATGTAAACAAGAACTTAATGTGGATTGGCAGCACATGCTTTTGACTGTACTGTCTTAAAACCTTATTGGAATAACATTAATATCTTTTTACAGGCCTTTTTGGAGATAAACTTGTTTTATCTAAATTACTAATCCTTTTTAACACTCCTATTCTTATATGTGTTAAAAAATGAACTATCACATTTTGTGATACTATCTATAGCGAGAAAAGTTATAACTCAGAATTGGAAGAATTAATCTACATCCTCTTTCAAAGAATTTATTTATTTATTTATTTATTTAGTTACATTTGTTGACCGGGAGATTTTCAGTGGAGGCCTGGGGAGAAAAGCTCCACAGTTAAAATAAACAGACAGTAGTTACATTGGATTACATAGCAATTAACAATTTCATTAACATAGCAATTAATTACAAACATATTTACAGATGAAGAACATAGTACATCAGTAGACAACTAGAATCTTTATCTGCGAAGTACATAACAGACATTAACAAATGTTACAATAAGAAGTTCCTGCTGTATAATAAGTACTAGGCTTATGAGCATCTGAGCTTGCTATAATCAAGGTAGTTAGCGGGATGGAAATAAAGGTAGTGGTTGGATGGGGTGGGTGATATTAGAGTGAGAGTTGCAAGGGCATAGCCAGCATGTTTTTAGGTGCACTTTTAGTAAAGATTTCAAGTGGGTGCATGATGGTACGGAGGAAATTGTGGGTGGGAGGGAGTTCCATAATTTGGATATGGCTCAAGAGAATAGTGCTTCACCAGCAGAGTTATTGGCTTTAGTGATCTGCAAGTGATTTTTGTTGCTGGATCTTAGTGGTCTGGTGGTGCGATAGGGCTGGAGTAGATTCTGGAGGGATGGGATATTTAATGGATGGTTTACTAGTTTGTGGGCAAGTGAGAGTTGATACCATTGAAGGAGGTGAGGGAGTTCAAGCCAGCCCAGTTCAGCAAGTGAGAGACAGTGGTGACTATGGTAGGATGCCCCTGTGGCAAATTTGGCAATTTTGTTGTAGCATGTCTCTAGCTTGTTTAGATCGCATTGCCTTAGGTTGGTATATATTGGAGAGGCATAAAGTAGGGTGGAGATAAGGTGGGAATTTGCTATTGAAATATTTGCGCTTTGGTGAGAAGTTGCTTATTTCTGTATAACGTTCCTAGTTTTTTGTGGACTTTTTTTATGGTCATGGATATGTGAATGTCAAATTTTTGTTTATTGTCTATTTCCACTCCTAGCAATTTGGTGTGTTCAGTTGGGTATATAGTGGTGTTATCTTTTGCTGTGATGTTAAAGTGAGAGTTGTTTTGAGTATGTTTGGTGGGTTGGAAGATGAGTAGTTTATTTTTGTTTGGGTTGAGTATTAATTGGGCATCGGATAACCAAGTTTCAACAGAGGAAAAGGCTTCCTGTGTGACTTTTTGCAGTTTGGGAAGGGACTGGGCTGAACAGATGATAGCTGAATCTGCGTATTGTATGAGTGTGCCATGTTTGGTGGCAGAGGCTAGATTATTGGTGAAAACAGAGAAGAGTAGGGGTCCAAGGATGGATCTTTAGGGAACCCCTGTGGAGACAGGTAGTTGGGGAGATATGTCATTTTGCCATACAACAGATTGTTGGCGGTTAGACAGGTAACTCTGAAACCAGTTGGTGACTGATTGAGAGAAGGATAGGTTATTGAGGACAGTGATGAGTTGTTTGTGTGGGACCATGTCAAATGCTTTAGATAGGTCTAGGAAAGTAGCAGAAGAGAGATAGCCATTGTTTTTATGCTGAAGGATAGTGTTAGTAAAGGAGAGTAAGGCAGTGGTGGTGCTATGGTTTGGTTGGAAACCATGCTGAGAACTGGAAAGGAGGTTGTTAGTAAGGAGGTAGTTTGAGACCTGAGAGTGTATGCATCTCTCTAGTATTTTGAAGAGTGGAGAGAGAATAGCTATGGGGTGGTAACTGGTTAGTTATGTGGAGGGGCCGCCTTTGTAGAGGGGAATTATATGTGATACTTTCCACAGTGTGTGAACATAACTTTCTGCCAGAGATTGGTTAATCAAGATGGATGCTGGATAGGCCAGAGCATCAGCTGCGATTTGTAGGTATTCACTTGGGAGGTTGTTTGCTGCTAATTTGGTGGGCTTAAGTTTAGTTAAGAGTTTTTTTATGTTGGAGGTAGGTACAGCAGAAAAAGAGAAGGCAGTGGGGAGATTACTAGTTGAAGGTGCGGGTTGGAGGGGAGGGGGGCTGTGTTGTTTAGCTAGTGATAGTATGGTTTGTGTGAAGTGTGTGTTGAATGAAGTAGCAATATTTTCAGAGGAGTGAGGGATGTTAGAATGAAGGTTACTGACTTTACCTGGGTGGAGGATGGAGTTTATGGAGGAATTGTTTGGGGCTGTGTTGGGAGGAGTCTAGGGCAGACTGTAGTATTGGAATCTGTCCTATTTTATTAGCTTTTTGACTCTATTGCATAGATCTAGGAATTTCTGTCTAGTTGAGGGGGTTTTGGTTTTGCGCCAGTGCTCCCAGGCTTTATCCCTGTTTTTCATTTCTGACTTAGTGGTTTTCTGTTGCCATGGAGAGGGTTGTGCTTTGGTTCTGGAAAGTCTTATGAGGGCATGGTAATTAAGGATGCTCAGGAAAGTAGTATTAAAAAATTCAACTGCATCATCAAGACTGAGGTACTTTAAAGGATGCCAGTTACATTCTTTGAGGGATGAGATGAATGTGAGTGGGTTAAAGTTTTGTTTTTTATGTATTTGATGGTAGATGACAGGTTTAGCTTGGTATAGGTATTTTTTGAGTAAGGATGTTGGGGAGTGATCACTGAGGCTATCTGATAAGCAGCCTGTTATATATGACTGGGGGTTCTTACTGACTAGTATCCAATCCAGGGTAGTGTGCTTGCTGGAGTTTTTATTTATCCTGGTTGGCGACTGGACAAGTTGGGTGAAGCCATGAAGGTTTACATGATGGGTTGGATAGTTGCCAGAACAGGATTGCCAGTCAATATTGAAATCACATAAAATTATAGTTTCTTGGGGGAGATGGTGGGTAGGCCAGCTGAGGAGGTTTTCTAGTGGAGGGATGTTTAGCCAGGTGGGAAGTAGCATCCAATTATGTTGATGGTTTTGTTATGGTTTATTTTGGGATTGGTATATATTATTTCTTCATTGCCTATTTGTGGAGCTGATGATTTTAAGATCTGGATGTTTAGATGCTGTTTAAATATTATAGCTACACTGCCTCCTTTCTTGTTTAGCCGGTCTACTCTTAGTATGCTGTAACCAGTAGGAAGTATTTGCTCACTGGTAATGTGAGGTTTTAGCCAGCTTTCTGTCAGGATGACTATATCTGGGGAGTACAAGTCTATGGTGGCATGGAGTTTATGGAATTTGTTGGATATACTTCTAATATTTAGGCTTAGTAGAAGGAAGTCACTTGGCTTTCTATTGGCTGTGATATGGGAGAAGTTGTGGTTTCTATTCTGATTATGAGGATTGGGGTTGGAGATGGTAGGGCCAGGGTTGGGGTGGATGTCTCCACCTAGGGCTAGTTTTGATATGCATGAGGTTATTAGTTTTCTCAGTTTTTGAATGTGTTTGTTTATTAGGGAAACTTTATGATTGTGTTCTGTGGGTAATAGGTATGGTGGGAGGGTTACTATGTTAAGTTGTAGGGATGCTTTATGTTTGAGTAATATAGTTGGTAGAATATGTGTGGGGTGCATAGGGATGGTTATTGAGTTGGTGGGAGGGGAGCTGAGTGAGGGTGAGACATGAGTGGTAGTGTGAGTAGTAGTACAGTTGTAGTGGTTGAGCGGGGGAAAGATGGAGCTTTGGTAGGATGTAAGGTATGCAAGGAGAGTGCATGCAGTGAGCATAGTAAGGCATGCTTGTACATGTTAGTTGAGGAAGTGTAATAGTAGTGGGAAGATGGAGAAGGTAGTGTTGGGTTAGCGCTGTGGTAGTAGAATACATAGGTAACAATAAAGCATGAAAGACACAAGTGATGTAAAAGTAAAAAGAAATCAAAACAGTAATTAAATATGACAATCAGTATATAGAAAAGTATTAGAAATATAGTCGACTATGTCAGGAAATAAAAATACAAAGATAGAAGTCCACCCTAAGCTTGGGAAGAGGGCAGGTGTTGAAAGGTATAGATAAACAGCATAAGGAGAGGTTAGGTTATTAAGAATGTAATATCTGTTAATATAGATCATATGGGTGAGGTGCAGGGCACAGCCATGAGCTAGTGATAAAGTCTTTGAGAGAGGACTTAAATACATGGAGACTAGATATAGTTCTGATTGAATTTGGGATAGAGTTCTATAGTTTCTTTTTATCAAATTTTTTTTTATTTTTCAAATACAGTTAAATAAATTCCAAAGTATTTGTATATAACATCTTAAATAACTATGTGCGCTATTTACATCAGCCTGACACTATAACAGAGCTCAATATATATAATTACTTTATAGGTATAACAATCCAGTTATCAGAGTGTATCTGTTCAGTTATTGTAAAGTGTCAATCAATGATAAGACTTTGTTCCATGGATTGTTAATAAATGGCTTAGGATGAATCCTTAATTGTTTAATTTTAATTTCCAATAATGCTGTGGTCTTCAGTAGGCTGTAGAAGTTTTCTATAATCGGTATTGTGTTTGTATTCCATCTTCTTGTTATACACTTCCTTGAGTTTGCAAGTGTTGTCCATACTAGATATATATTTGACTCATTCAAATGAGGACCTTCGCACACATTTAATAATACTAGAGCTTTAGATAAGTTAAATGATTCATTAAATAAAGCTTATAAAAAGTTTTTAATACCATTCCAAAATGGCTTAATTTTAACACAGTCGAAAAAAATGTGATTCCCATCTGTATTGTGTATTTGCTCACACCTCCAACTTATTCCCTTTGTGGAAGAATTCATTTTAGTAATTCTATCTGGAGTTAAGAATGCTCTGTGCAAGTATTTCCAATTAAAAACTTTCCAGTATTGTGTAATAGATGTATTTTTTATTGATAATAAAATATTTGATTTAATTTCTTCAGTTAACTGTAATGAGTGTTCTTTTGTTATATAATTCCAATATGAGGATTTGGGTGTTGATTTATAATTTATCAATATCTTGTAAAATTTTGAAATACTATTTCCCATGTCATAATCATTATATATGATTTCATATAGGTATTTCATAAGTTTAGGTATTTCTTTAAATGAAGAATTGCTAATTATTCTGCATAAATCTTGCGAATACGTCAGAATGCTTTTCATAGTTAGCCAGTCTTGTTGTGGAATTTTGTATGTTGTTTCTATTGTAAAATAAAACAGCTAAAATGAAGTCCTTTGATGGCTGTAATCTTCAGGTGTACATTAAGCACTACAAAACACACCCTTTATACTGACACACATAATCACCTGATCAAGGTTCATAATTACAAAACTATAAAACCAAAATATATGATGACTTCTCAAGTATATACATATAATACATTCATACTAAAAAATATATATAAATACATTTAATACATATAAAAACATCATATTGATATTATAATCCATCCAAATTTTCAGTCCTATTACAGACATCACCTTGTCTAAGGCTCCAGCTAGCTAGATAAACAACATGTCTGCTATCACATGACGCTGAATGATCTGGATGATGGAATGACAGACCACTATCTATAAAACTGCACCAATTACATGATCTACATTGAATGGTGCCAGTGTATTCTCCATCTAACCTAACCTCCTTAGGATAACATAATCTCCTCTTAATTGATTTATCATTCTGTTTCCTAATGATATCAATATATCTATTCAACACCTTAACCTGGTGTGTGCAGACTCTGTCCAGCTCATTGTTAAAATCTACCTCTCACACTAAGTCTGGAGGCCCTCATAACTTGATTAGTAACAATATTCTTAAAAATATGAGGTGTGAAGAAGGTGATTAACACGACAATCCTTCCTGTAGTCTAATTCATTATATGACATCCTGTAATTCTGTAGACTCATTGACAAATCCACAAATCTAAAAGGACCTTTGAAAACATGATCCTCTGAACATCTGATGTCCAAATAAAAACATTATGTTCTAACACTAGCTTCAAGAGGTCTGTCAATAGACATACTAATTCTTGACTATATAATGCATAACTATTCAAAAATGCCAAACTGCCTCATGTGAAACTACATCAAGAGTAACAAACATACAATCATCATATGTGGATAAAAATCATAAAGGTCACTAAGAAAATGTTTCAAAATCGGTCTGAGATGTTTCTCTATAAATATAGAGATGGTGCACCATCCTCTCCCTGAGACAATTATATCTATATGTCCATTGACCTGAGTAATACTTAATTCCTCATAAAATAAGTTGTCTGCCAAACTATCCAACATTTTCATCTCATACCAACCCTTATCAAGGACCACAATAAGACCTCCCTTATTGGCTGGTCTAATAACAAGGCACTTATCATTCTCCAACTCCTGCAGAGCTATAGCTTCTTGCTTACTCAAATTCGAATAACCCCTCTTGTTAAAATAAGTGTTTGCACTCATATTCGCATTGTATATATCCCTGATACATAACTTCTCAAAAGCATTAATAATAGGATTCACATTCAGAATAAAAGAAAACAAATTTCCTGAATACAACAATTTCAAAGTTAGATTTCTAGTGAAAGTCTTAATGTCCAAAATTACATCTGCAAAACATGAAAAAGACAGTCCTTTTTCAAGGACTGCCACCTGATACATATTCAGCGAGACACTAGATAAATTTAAAATCAATCCCTTTTTGCATTCAAAAATGCCTTCTTGATACTTAACTGACTCATAGGTGCATTGTCCCATTTCAGGCTCCTGCCTCGATGGAACTCTTCTCAAGCAGTGGAGTCTCTCTGGTAGGTAAAGGGACTCTATGTTGTATCTCTGTAAAACAGTGGAATCCAGTCTTGTCTCTTTGGAGGATGAATTAACGGATCTGGAAGCAACCATATCCCCATTCCGCAGCACTTCTGCCATAGCAGTAACCAATGTTACCACTTCCTCTGTCATCCCTGGGCCAAGTGAATTCAGCTCTATCCCTCACAATTTTATCAATTTTCATTTTCAGTAACATCAGCAGAATATTGTTTAAGCAATTCATTATATATAGTATTGATAGTATTCTCCGCTGCTGAAATAAGTAAAAGCAGACATCCAAAGCTAGTTTTTAAATTCAATTTCTGCCACTCCATCAATAGGAGCTCATCACCATTATGAAAGGAAGGCATTTTCAAAACCTAAACAACCTTGTCTTTAAGGCAATAACATCAAAGTTGTCATCCCTTGTATCCTTACAGTTCACCAAGGGATTCACTGCTCCAGTAATGTTCAACAAATAATGCTGTAGTTTATCAGCCATCTGCATGTAAATGCAACAGGAAAAAGTCCTTGTAGTAAAACTTCAGCTGTACATTAAGCACTACAAAAACACACCCTTTATACTGACACACATAATCACCTGATCAAGGTTCATAATTGCAAAAACTATAAAACCAAAAATATAGATATAATACATTCATACTAAAAATATATATAAATATATTCAAAAATTATCTTTTCAACGGCCTCCTTTTCAATCTGGGTCTTAAAGGGATACATTCATTAAGCCCATGCCCTTCAGTGCTCCTCAATTTTATAATCCATGTAGCTTCCAAATTTTCAGTCCTATTACAGACATCACCTTGTCTAAAACCAATGACTCTGAAGCTAAAAACATGAGATGTATCTGTGCATTTGTGTTACTACCTTTCCTGATGTTGTAAACATGTTCCCTCTAAGATGTCTATCTGTCTTGCCAATATAAAACCTTGCACAGACCCTGCAGCTAGCTAGATAAACAACATGTCTGCTATCACATGATGCTGAAACACGAAAAGTATAGTCTTTGCCCTGATCTGGATGATGGAATGACAGACCACTATCTATAAAACTGCACCAATTACATGATCTACATTGAATAGTGCCAGTGTATTCTCCATCTACCCTAACCTCCTTAGGATAACATAATCTCCTCTTAATTGATTTATCATTCCTATAACTGATTCTCGGTACAGTATCAACTATACCAGCTATGGTGCTATCTGTCAATAGAACCTGCCAATGTTTCCTAATGATATCAATATATCTATTCACATCAGCTGTATACTTCAGGGATACTCTTAACCTGGTGTGCAGACTTACTCTGTAATAGCTGTCTTTCTTAGAAAAATAGGGTTTAGCCTCTGCACCACTAGCAGCTAATGGTATATTCCTAGCTAAAGTTTTGTCATCATAACCTCACTTGCTCAAAAATCCAGTCACTCTATCCAGCTTATTGTTAAAATCTACCTCTCTCACACTAAGTCTGGAGGCCCTCATAACTTGATTAGTAACAATATTCTTAAAAGTGAAGAAGGTGATTAACATGACAATCCTTCCTGTGTTGCTTAGTATACACTAACCCTCTTTCATCTCTCACAACTGCCACATCTAAAAAGTCTAATTCATTATATGACATCCTGCATGTAAAGCGTAGGAATTCTGTAGACTCATTGACAAAACATAAAAATCTACATAGACTGTCTTCATCACCATCCACAAATCTATGATAAAACCGAATGTGTTCCTTAAAGGGACCTTGAAAACATGATCCTCTTCCAACATCTGATGTCCAAATAAAAAAACATTATGTTCTAACACTAGCTTCAAGAGGTCTGTCAATAGACATACTAATTCTTGACTATATAATGCATAACTATTCAAAAAATGCCAAACTGATCTAACCCCTGCCTCATTGGTGAAACTACATCAAGAGTAACAAACATAACTCGACAATCATCATATGTGGATAAAAAATCATAAAGGTCACTAAGAAAATGTTCCGTGTCCTTAAGTACATGCTGTATATCATTCAAAATCAGTCAGAGATGTTTCTCTATAAATATAGAGATGGATTCGGTGCACCATCCTCTCTAAACTTTAGCTAGGAATATACCATTAGCTGCTAGTAAGCAAGGTGCAGAGGCTAAACCCTATTTTACAGCTGATGTGAATAGATATATTGATATCATTAGGAAACATTGAGAATCAGTTATAGGAATGATAAATCAATTAGGAGGTTAGGTTAGATGGAGAATACACTGGCACTATTCAATGCAGATCATGTAATTGGTGCAGTTTTATAGATAGTGGTCTGTCATTCCATCATCCAGATCTCTGTGCAAAGTTTTATTGGCAAGACAGATAGACATCTTGCCATTAAAAGATAATTTTTGAATATCAATATGATGTTTTTATATGTATTAAATGTATTTATATATATTTTTTAGTATGAATGTATTATATGTATGTACTTGAGAAGTCATATATATTTTTTGGGTTTTATAGTTTTTGTAATTATGAACCTTGATCAGGTGATTATGTGTGTCGGTATAACATGTTGTTTCTATTGTTTGCATACCCAGAATTTTTAGTTCTTTGATACATTGAAACTGGAGGCTGAGCTCTCTCATCTCAAAACTGGTGTAACCAGTCAGGAGGAGAAGGTAACCTCACACAACACAATTCCAGTATCACATAGTCCCACCACATCAGCAAACCAAACACCTAAATACACATAAATAAAAATCTACCTAAGCAACAAAGACCTCCAAAGCAGACATCCAAGCAAACGCTACCTCAAAACAAAACACACACAACACATAACCCACAAAGTCAGTGTGAAACCAACAAACAAATCCTTTCTGTGCCCAGGAATTAATTATTTCTCTATATATTTTATGTGGATAGCTCTTTTTAACTATGAATGGTATTAAAAGTTTAAACCAGATTTTTAAATCTATATTTGCATTAATAATTTTCGTAAATGAGTTAATGTAATAATTAATCATATGAGTTTTAGTGGGCTTAGTTATGTTATATTGCATACTAATACATATGTGCCATGGCAAATTGTTTATATCTGTTATTTGAACATTTTTTTTGTAAATTAAATTCATTTATTGATATTACAGTTAGTAATTCTTTCCAATTTGCAGAATAATTTGGCCTTACCCAATCTGAGATTGTTTTAGATATTGATGCTTTCATATATATGCTTCTATATCAGAAACGTTTAATCCTCCCCTGTTTCCATGGTCTGATATGATGTATTAAAGCTATTCTGTTTCTTTTGGGAAACCATAAAAATGTTATTAGGCATGAGTTTATTTATTTTAGTATATTCCTTTCTGGTAACAGTTGTATTGCCAAAAAAATACAAATTAAATATATATATATATATATATATATATATATATATATATATATATATATAATCTTGGGTAGTAAAACGATTTTTATTAACTGTAGTCTATCTTCAAATGTTAATATTTTTTTGTTCCACTTTTCCACAGAGATTTTAATTGTATTGATGATATTATTGTAGCTTTTTGAGACTAATTCATTATTATCCTTGCATAACTCAATTCCTAGATATTTAAGGTAGATTCTTGTTTCCCTATAATGTGATTCCCCTTCATCTGCAATTCTTTTTTTTTTATTTAAAAATAAGCATTTTGATTTTGATATATTGAAATGGAGTCCTGAAGTCTTGTAAAATTTGTCAATTAAAACATCTAATTCTTCTAATGTCTCTTTTGGATAATGTTAACAATATGTCATCAGCAAAGATTATTACTTTAAAATTGTATTGTTCATAAACATCTACTCCTTTGATTTTTGTATTGCTACATATTGAATCTGCCAATATTTCAATAGCCAAAGCAAATAGAATCAGTGACATTGGACATCCTTGTTTAGTACCCTTTGTTATATGTATAGATTCAGAGGTGAAAGAACCTAGTTTAACATATGCTAAATTATTTGTATATATATATATATATATATATATATATATATATATATATATATATATATATATATATATATATAGATGAACAAAATATTGCCATGTGTGTATCTTTGGAGGAAAAAGTTTAAATATTTCCAGAATTATGCCATCTATATCTGGTGCTTTATTATTTTATTGTATCTGTAATTTCTTTGTAGGATATGGGTGCTTGCTGATCTAGTTTTAATTTTTCTGGTATTTTTTGTTTAGTAGAACATTTTTCATCTAGATTTAATTGATCGATATGTATATTTTCTTTTTGGAAATGTTCCATATAGTGATTTCAATAGGTATCAAGAATGTCACCTATATCTGAGACATTTTCTCCTTTCTTTTCATGAAGATGCTTTTAATGTTTTTAGCTTTTGATTGTATTTTGATTCTTGTGGAAAATTATGTAGATATTTGGGAGAAGCGGCCAAGGTATTAATTTTTATGTTTTCTAAAGCTAAACTAGTTTTATGTGTTAGAATTTAGTTGTATTTATTGTTTAATATTTCTACTTTCTTTTTCATCTCCAAATGATTTTGATTTTTTTCAGCTTTTACTGACAAATGTTTGGATTGTAGATCTAATAATTCAGAATCCCATTCTCTGATTTTTTTAATACCAAGTTAGGGTTTTTACCGTATATGTAAGCCTTTAATGAGACCCATATCATTATTTTCTTTATCTCTTTGGTGTAATTAATATCTAAGAAGAATTGTAATTCAGATAATAACCAGGGTTTGAACTCCTTAATTTTAGTTATATATGCTGGAATTCTGGAGTTACAGATTAACGGTTTGTACCCATTTTGAAGTTTTAGTATCAATGAATTGTGGTCTGAAAAGGGGCATGGAGTGACTGAGAAATTAATGATTTTAAAGTGTAAGTCATGGGTAGCAAATATTTTATCTATTCTACTTTGGGTACCAAATTTGTGATCTTGATGGGAAAACAACAAAGATTTATCTTCTTTAAATTTTAAAGTATCTACAAGATTTATTGACTCTACAAACTTGTTTAAAGCTTTTGATACAGCAGATGTACACTGCAGTCTTTTATTTGTAGTTTCAGAGATATCAAATATACAGTTAAGATCTCCTCTTAATATTAAGTTGTCTTTATAATTATTGGAAATGAAATCCAAGTGTTTTTTAACTGTTTCTAATCCAATGCCTGGAACCAGTATAGATTGGCTAGGGTTCATATTCTGTTATTATATTTAACTATTACAAATGCCATAAGGCCTTCTTTATCTTCATACTTATAAATGATTTCTGGGTTAATCACATTTGTTTTCCATAAAATTGTTACCCGTTTTGTACTTGTCTTATAAGTGGATTGTACCAATATTATATATTCCTTAGGATTCCATTTGTTTTGAAATTAGTTTCTTGAAGGAAGACACTTTTGTGCTTTGTTCAGTTTTAAATATTTCAGTAAATTTGATCTCTTGCTAGGATTGTTTAAGCCATTGGTATTTAAAAATAATAAAGTTAAATCTATCTTAGGTTATTTGGACTATGTATTTTTTGTTTTATTGTGACTATTAAACATTTTCCTCTGATAACTATAAAGTATATGTTTGAGCTTTTAAAGGAAATTATCAGTTTTATACTTTGAGTATTTACAATAAAGCAATGCTTTGGTCAGGCATACTAAAAATGTTTTTGTGAAATAAATTTAAATTAATAAATGTTAACAAAACTAAGATCTGCACTAGCTATGGAATGAACATCATTCCTAATCTGATGGAAAAATCTAAGTCCATCAGATCATCATACTTTGACAATCCAGAACATCTGAGCTCCATAAATTGAATTATCATATGGAGAATACCTGTAATAGGAATAAGCAATATTTATATTATTTTGAACAGCTACAGTACTATTGTAGATTAGACATAATTTTAATACAATGTAAATGTCTACTTATTGTATAAGCAATTAATATTTATATGAAAGATAGATAACAAGCAATTCAATAATAGTAAAGTAGGATATATCATATATAAAACCTTAGTAAAGATTATACCACAAAGTTATTTAACATATTCACCCTTATTGATGAAGTCTTTCAAAACTTATTACTTAATGTAAATAGATGGAAATAATATTTATACCTAATGTTTATAATACAATGTATTTTACTGGATATATCAGATGTTATATTTCATTGTTTGCCAGCATTTAAGTAATCATTTTGTTTGTTGCTAACTTACTTAAAGCATCAAGTTTGTTTTATGTAAACACTGATGAAAGTTAGTGCATTTTAATTATCAGTACATCCCTCTTCCCCTCATTTCCTACACATAAGGATTTTCATATATGTTGTTTCTAATTATAAAATGAGTGAAATTATAGGTTAAAAACAACAAATTCACTTATTGTGATTAATGATTACAAGTTCCCTTTCCATATTCATATATTGCTATTTTATGGTATATACTGAAAGTTTTTAGATTTAAATGGCAACATTCTATTTTGTACAATCAGCAAAGGTTAAACTGAGTGATTATTGTCAATGTAATACTATTTGTTCAGAATGTGATTGTTACATTCTGTGACATTTCTAGTCCAGGCTTCTATTGTTTCCCTTGAACAACTTTGTCAGTTTGATGTCTTGTATAAAACATTAGTTACCTTGGTAACAGCTTAAGTATTATGTATGGTCAAGATGGGTTACAAAAACTACAATTCAAGTTAAAGCAATTATATGACTTGTTATGCACATTTACTTATATGAGAAAATTGTTGTGCTTTCCCTTGATGTTCAATATAGTGTATGTCATTTATGACAAGTTAAAACAGGAGTGTTATTATACACAAGCCCATGTTATTAAACTGAGTGTCTATTGTCAATTTAATACTATTTGTTCAGAATATGATTGTTACATTCTGTGACATTTCAAGTTTAGGCTTCTATTGTTTATCTTGAACAACTTTGTCAGTTTGATGTCATGTATAAAATGTTAGTTATCTTGGTAACCGCTTAAGTATTATATATGGTCAAGATGGGTTACAAACACTACAATTCAAGTTCAAACAATTACATGACTTGTTATGCATATTTACTTATATAAAAAAATCATCATGCTTCCCCTTGATGTTCAATGTAGTGTATGCCATTTATGACAAGTTAAGATAGTAGTATTATACACAAGCCCATGTTATTAAATCCAGTCTTTAATATCTAAATTCAGCAGACTGCTTCATCTTATCTGACGATTATATATTTTATGTCTAGATTTACTAAACTCATACATTACATAACTATTGTGTGTGTGTGTTTTTTTTTTTTTTTTTTTTGACTGTTGCTTAGTTATTTGAGAGACCACAAGCTGTTAAGCATTATCATCACTTTGTTTCCATTAAGCAACCTGGGAGCTCTGTTTCTGTTAGTGTGTCTGTGTACTGCTTACCAGAGGTACACAATGCACCTGAAGCAAAGCTTCACTTCACTGCAACTTCAAGCCTAAATTCCCTCCCTTTCAGCAAGGCAGCAACCAGGAAAAGAACAGAGAGCAAACAGATCAAAAATAAAAAAACTCCCAACAAGCCACCACAACAAGAGACAACACACTCCTCCAGCCCTCCCACCTCTCACTCAGCAGATGTACAAACAAACCATTCTCTGCCAAAATATCCCAAATCACAGTTCTATCCACCCCTTCCCCTGAATCTAGGCTAAAACACCAAATGTCTCTTCTTAATTCACAAGCATCAGTAAACCTCGATCACAAGCTGCAACCCACAGCTTCCCGGAGATGAAAATGGCAACATATAACAGCTGCCAGACACAGCTGCATCCACATACACCATGTCAGGCTTAATCAAGCAGCACTCAAAGCTATGATACCTACCATAATCATAATTGATATTAATTATGTTTAGATAGAATAATAATGACATGTGTACTAGCTGCCAGACATGGCTGCATCCATGCACACAATATCAGGGTTAATCAAACAGCACTCAAAGCTATGATACCTGCCATAATTGATATTAACTATGTTTAGACAGAATAATAATGACATTTGTACTAGCTGCCAGACACAGCTGCATCCACGCATACCATACCAGGATTGATCAAACAGCACTCATAATTGTAATACCTACCATAATTGATATTAACTATATTTAGACAGAATAATGACATTTGTACTAAGGGCTTGCTATTGTTATTTAACCAGTATATGCATGACATTTCTAAATCATACTTTAACTGAAGAAGGCATTAGTCTCCATGACAGCATTTTTTTTTCAAAACACTCTACTGTTACTGCTATTATA
Organism: Protopterus annectens; assembly: GCF_019279795.1. Classification (NCBI taxonomy): domain Eukaryota; kingdom Metazoa; phylum Chordata; order Ceratodontiformes; family Protopteridae; genus Protopterus; species Protopterus annectens. Next base: position 451,746,220 of record NC_056729.1, read on the forward strand.
TATGATGTTAATTTGTTACATTTGAGTCTGAACTATGATGAATGGTACCTTGTTGAATTAGTTAATTAATTATTTAAATTATTATAAGTAAAATCAATGAAAAATGAACAAGATAAGTATTCATTGAGTTCAAGTAGGGGAATAGAAACTTCTATGTTTGTATTATATGTTGCTTTGTTTGGCTTATATATAATGTAAATATTATCCATCTTGACCTACCTTTGTTTGTGAAGAATTATTGGACTCTTTGAACATTCTGAATAAATCATTACTGTTTCTCAGCTGTTTAAGAATCCCTCCTTTTTAAATAAAAACAGATGACAAGTGATGTACCATATCAGTTGATACTTTGAGAGATGTAGTTGTAAGAGTTATTTTTTGGGACAGCTATCTTGGAATACTTTTTTTGTTTCTTCTTTCTAGCATCAGTCCAAAGATTTGTTTATTTTATTCTTTTAAGAGTAGGGGCCATCCATTCCATTTCTTCTGGGATAGGCATTATGTTGTTGTTTTTGATGAATATAGTAGCTTCTTCTAAGTCATTAAAGGTTCTCATCTCATTGGCAAAATGTATTTTTATCTTGGCTGGAAAGGCCAGCTGTGCTTTAATGTTGTTTTGTTTCAACAGTTTTTTAATTGTCTAGACTTTTTTCCTTTGTTCTAGTATTCTGAAAAAATAATCATTGTCAAACCTGATCAGGCTTTGATTGTATTTTAAGAGTGATTTTCTCCAAGCAGATTTTACTGTTAGTTCCTTCTCCAGAAATGAAAGAAATGTTATAACTATGGATCTGGGTGGAGTATTTGTTGAGTTAGAAGCAGGTTTTCTCAGTGCTCTATACACCTTTTCAATTCCAAATAATAGTTCCTCTTTCAAGTCTAAAAATCCGGAATCCAGGTTGTTAAGAATGAAATAATGTCTTCACCTTCAGGTTTTTTCAGACAGACCAAAGATCCTTATGTTGTTTCTCCATTCCCTGTTTTCTAAGTCATCTATTTTGTTAGGCAGCCATGTATTCTGTTTAAGCAGAAATTCTGTTTGGAATTCTTCCTCATTGAGTCTCTCTGCAATGTCATTTAGAGAAGTCTCTATATTTGTTATTTTTGTCTGGTGTTGCTGTCATAGTTCCTTAAGAGTATCAGTCTGTTTTTGAGAATTTAATGTGAGGTTTTTTAAGTTATTTTTAAAGCCATCCATCTGCAAAGATAGTTCCTGTAAGGTAGATGTCATCAATTGCAGTTCTTTTTTCAAAGCAGCATCTGGGGGAGAATTCCTTCAGTTGTTCATATTCAGTGACTCAATATATCTCCATGTTACTTGACAGGAAAATTTTTGTATATCTCCACCAAAATTGATATTTATGTAGTTTAGTAGTTTACCTATAGATTTCTGATGTTTTAAACTTGAAAATAATAAAATGTTCCTATATTATTCTACTAGTTTATGGAGTTCTCAAAATTCACTGCTCTCAGTTGGCCATCTAGGGTTCGCCCCTGAGTTCCATAATTTTGATATGCAGTGTGAGTATAAACTTTGCCTCATACTTTTTTTTTTTTTTTTGCTTATAGATTTCAAGCAGGTTTTTGTCTGGAGAGCACAGAGGGAATGTTGAGAGATAGTGATGAAGTTCTGAGGAGATAGAAGGGCAGGTAGAAGGGTTAGGTAGTATTTTATGGATTAAAAGTTGTTGCGTATGGGCTAGTTGATGTGGGAGTTCTAACCAGCTGAGAGCATGTAATGCACAGCAATGATGATCTCGATGTTGCAGATTATCTGCAGCTTTATCTATCTTATAAAATTGCTCCAGTTGTGAATTGAGAGAGATCTGGATGTTAGTCAAAATAAGTGAACCATAAAGAAGAGAGAGAGAGTAAAAGACAAGTGTTAGCTAGAGTGAGTCTGCTAGATGGAGTAAGGGATTTCTTTGCCCAATTTAGTAGAACTAGCTTTTGATGAGTTATTTTTATACAGTTTTGTATGTGAAGATCAAACTTTAAGTTGTTATCAATGGTGCCTCCAAGTAATTTGGCATGGGTAACTACTTCAATAGTTGGATTGTTTAAAGAGGTAATGTGGGCATTGCTTTTAGCATTGGCATGGGACTTTGAGAAATTGTAGTAGTTTAGTCTTTTTGGGATTAAGTAAAAGTTATTTTTGATATAGCCACAGTCTGACTGAGCTGAAGGCATTTTGTGTCATGGATTGTAGTTGGATTTGGCTGTCAGATGAGCAGATGACAGATGAGTCATCTGCATACTGAATAAGACATGTTTGCTGACAGGAGGTATATAGGTTATTCATAAAACTATTAAAGAGCAGTGTACTGAGAATAGGGCTTATGGACCACCCATTATAACTAGGAGAAAAGGAGAGAAAAAAGAGAACCAGTTGACAGATTGATATCCTTCAGATAGGTAGGTAGAGAACCATAGTTGGTTTGGAAAGGCCCAGACAGAATATTTGAGTCAGACATTTCTCATATGACACTCTGTCAAAGGCTTTTGAAAGATCTAGAAAAACAGAATAGATAAACTTTCCTTGGTCTCCACCCTTATTAATGGTGTCAGAAAAGTTGAGGAGAGCTGTAGTGGTGCTATAGCCTGGTTGGGAACCATGTTGTGTTGAGGTTAGGAGATCATTTTGTAAGAGGTACTGAATGAGTTGCTTATGAATACACTTTCCAGGATCTTAGAAGGAGGGGGGACAAGATGGCCAATTGGCCTAAAGTTAAAGATTTCCGAGGAGTTACCTCCTATATAGAATGGAATAATAAAGATTTTCTTTCCACAGACAGGGATATGGGTGTCTTGAATAGATCTGTTAATGAGAACTGAGACTGGATATGTTATAGAGTTTGTTGCAAACTTAAGGTACTCAACAGGGAGATCATCAGCAGAAGGAGAACATGGTTTAAGTTTATTTAGTAACTGTTTAACATATGATGTAGAAACAGGTTGGAGATTGAAGGCATGGATGTCAGGGCTAGTAGAGTTTTGTGGTAGATTAAATGGTTCAGAAGAGCTGGAGGTAGGAGAGGCCATGATGCTGATGAAGAAAGCATTAAATTTAGTAGCTGTTTCTGAGGGGGGATAAATCCAGACAGATTTGGTGAGGAAGGAGAGTGAGGTTCAAGAATTTCTTTGAATTTTTTTAATGAGTATCTTGTGCATCAGAGTAATAATTTTTCTGTCTAGGTGAATTTGCCTTCTGGTGAGGTTGTGCAACTCCTTGTATAGATGTAAGGTTTGAGGGAGTTTATTTTTGTGCCACTGTTTCCATGCTTTGTGATGTTTTTGCATGCTAATTCTTGTAGAATGAGATAGACAGTGAGTCTCGGTAGTTTTTACACTTTTATTTCTGGTAGGGGCAATGGTATTTAAAGTATCCATGAATATATTGTTGAATTTGTTGACAGTTTTGTCTAGGGGTAGAGTTTTGAGTGGATAACAGCTGATGGATTTTAGTTGATTACTGTGTATATCAAGGTGAAAGCTAGAAAGATTTTGGGTAGTTTTGCATTGATTTTTTTTTTAGCTGCTGGGATGATTTCTCTATTGGTGAATATAGGGTGATGGTCACCAAGGGAATCAGGTACCCCTAAGATAGCATACTTGCTGGAGTCAGAGACAAGTATCCAATCAAAGACAAAATTTTAATGATTCACTTTGTTGAGTCAAGCAGGAGAAGAGCTCAGTTGTTTGAACCCATAGTTAAGATTAGTAGCTGTGGTGTTAGATCTCACAGATAACCAGACAATGTTAATGTTGTGTAAGATAATGGTTTAAATAGTAATAGTTGTAATTATCCAGCAAAGAATTTCTTCTAATAAGCTAATGTTATTAGCTGGTGTCATGTTGTAAGCAACTATACAAAACGTCTTAAGTTTATTAACATTGAGAAGAGAGATAAAAGATTTGCATTTTAGATGTTTAGAGTACAATAAATTTTGCATCATGCATTTTCAACATTAAATATGAAGCTCTAATTACTAGCATTATTGACTGACTGTAATCCCCAGTGATTTATCATTTCAACAAAATGAAGCACATAATAAAAATAGGAGGCAAAATCAGGGACATGCTGTAAAATTGGATTCAAGACAGTTGGGAAGCTATGCCCTCTACTCAAGCATGCAGGCAAATACCCACGCAAACACACCTACACACACGTATATACACACACACACACACACACACACACACACACACACACACACACACACACACACACACACACACACACACACACAGACACACACACACACACACACACACACACACACACACACACACACACACACACACACACACACACACACAATAAATTAGCTACAATCCTCTTCCACAAATAGAACCACATTTAACCTTGCCTGCAATGTCTTCAACACTGCATGACACCAGCTTTTTTCAAAAAGACTGCATTAGAGCTAGGTGGCAGGTCTGTCCACTACTGGTCCATTTTGATGTGACAAACTCCAGGAAGCTTCTATTTCATTGTCTCTATAATAGAGTCAGTAAAAGGGAAGAAATCAGAGCTGTATCATTTCAAATCATAGCAGCAGAAAGGCAAAGATTTACGATTTAAAACTGGAGTGCTCTGCCAAAAGAGAAGTGGTTGGGAGGTATGCCTCAGAGTTCCTGGTTCTCTGGTTCATTGCAGAGCTGGGGTATGTTTTTTACAAAGTCTGCTTGCCCTCCCATGTGTCTGCATAACATTTTGTTATGTGAATGGTTTCCTCCCTCATCACAAAGATGTGCTGTAGGTGAGCTAGTGATCCTCTGACATGCCTGCAAGTATGTACATTGTATGAAAGAGTGCATGCATATGTCCTATGATAGGTTGGCACCCTCTAAGTATGTACACTGTATGGGAGAGTGTATGCATACGTCCTGTGATAGGTATGCACCTTGTAAGTATATACACTGTATAGGAGAGTGTATGCAGGGACGTTGGGAGGCATACGCACTGTACTGATTTCAGTACAACTTCTTTAGAAGAGGGGGTAGCTTTTTTAACTAAAAAAATTGCAAACAGCATTGACTCCTTTAAGGATGCTTGCTGGGTGTTGTGGTGAAGGTGAACAGGAGCTCACATCACGTCATGTCCGGCTGGCTGCGAGCGGGAAATTAGCTTTAGCTTGAATGGAGCAATCATGGTTCCTTTAAGGATGCTGGGTGTTGTGGTGAAGGCGAACGGGAGCTCACGTCATGTCCAGCTGGCTGCAAGCGGGAAATTAGCTTGAATGGAGCAATCGTGAACGGATAGGAGTGCGAGCAGAAAATGGATCAGGAAAGTATGGAGCAATCAGGTGAATGGATTATCAGGTAAGGAGAGTGAGTGTGTGAAACAGATCGGGAAATTAAGGAGAGTGAGTGTGTGAAACAGACCGGGAAATTAAGGAGAGTGAGTGTGTGAAACAGACCGGGAAATTAAGGAGAGTGAGCGTGTGAAACAGATCAGGAAATTAAGGAGAGTGAGTGTGTGAAACAGATCAGGAAATTAAGGAGTGTGTGTGTGTGTGTGTGTGTGTAAATGCCCCCACATAATACAACAGGTGTTTAGGCCCAAACCCTGTACCTTTGCTTCAGGGTAAGAAGAGCCTAAAGTCCCTAACCACCACCATTTCTGAACTTTGCTCAGATTTTTATTTCTAACAGTTGTGAGCTATGGTGAGAACTGAAGTTGTATTCCCCAGTTGTGGTGAGAAGTGAGAACTGAAGTTGTATTCCCCAGTGGTGGTGAGAAGTGAGAACTGAAGTTGTATTCCCCAGTTGTGGTGAGAAGTGAGAACTGAAGTTGTATTCCCCAGTTGTGGTGAGAAGTGAGAACTGAAGCTGTATTCCCCCATTACTAATTTTGTTGTTTGTCCAGGTTTTTTGTGCTAAGGTGTGAAGTGAGAGCTGAATTTGTATTCCGTCATTATTGCCTTTGCTTATCCAGGTTTTTTGTGCTAAGAGGTTGAGTGCTATCTAACAGCCATTACGTTTCAGTCTTCCTGTTTTTCAAACTGCTGATTTAGCATAGTGGTATGCTGCACTGACTGTAGTGCATATGGTTCTGAGTTCAAGACATGCATGGTGGTAACACAGCATTTTATTCTAGCAACTTTCCAAAATTATACAAGCAATGTTTAAAATGTGTCCCTGGTTTTTGGGCTTTTGTTCCCCCCCAATAAATGTTGGCTTTTTCCAGATTTCTTGTGCTGCAAAGTTCAGAGATACAGCTGAGTGTCTAGTACATTTTACAAGGAGCTGATAGCTGCAGGGGAACTAAAGTTTAGTGCTGCTTATGCTGAGTCTGCTTAAATTGTTAATAGCACAACAGGTAGTGTACTTGCTTTTGATGCAGAAGGCTGTGGGTTCTTCTCCCACAGTAGGTAGTTGTATTGCTGATACTGTACTGTGTTGTAAAGGAGGGTGGATGCTGTAGTCCTTTTTTGTGAAGATATCTAGTAGTAACTATGAACCTGTTATCAGTTTGCCATCCATTCCCTATTGCAATATTACTAGCATATCACTTTTTTTAATGCAACATAGGAAATTTATTCCTCAAGGGCAACAGGCACTTTATTCGTAGATGAAACAATGAAATATAAAGTTGTTTGCTAGCAGCAACCTCTTCATTAGTTACAGATTTCTTTAATGTGGAATTGTGTAGATGGCTTTTGCTAGTTCAGAGATTGTGCATATTTACTGATACTGGTGGACTGTAGAAGTTTGAGTAGACTTTTATGATGGAAATGTTCTGAATTGGGCTTTTTTGTCATTATTGGTGCATGCATTTTGTTTCATTGTTTACTGGAAAAATGTTCAAAACAATAAATTTAAAATGTTCTCTAACAACTATACTGTATTGTACAAGGAATATAATTTAATACAATCAGGAAGGTGTATCAAAGAGCACGTGTATGTTCCATGTGCAAGGGGCCTATGATTTGAAAACAGCACAAAGTTAATCTTTATCTGCCACTGGCAAAATGTATTTTCTTTGAATGTGGTTTTCAATGCTGTTTCAATGAATGTGAATTTCAAGGGCAGAGAAGTTTTAATGCTAAGTCTAGTTTCATTGTGGGACTGCATTGCTTTGTTTAGCAGATATTTATTGGTGTTCATGCTGTAAAATGCAAAATAAAACTTTTGTGGCAAATCATTTAGGAATGAAGTCACTAAATAATGACAGACATTAAGTTTCAGACGTCATAACCTTCAGAAAAATGCATGCTAAAGCAAAACATGTTATTCTATCAACTGTCTTAAGTTTATACAAGATCAATTTTAGCACTGTTTGTATGTTCCCCCAATATATTTGGCCTTGTCCAGATTTCCTGCATTAAGAGGTTGAGAGGTTGAGAGGTACATGCACATAAATTGCTTTATAGAATTAGGAATATCCAAACCTCTCAACTGTCCCCAATTTTGGCTCAAAATGTTGCTCCCCCCCTAATAATCCCTCCACAAAATAGCAATTTTGGAATAAAACGTGGAGGCATTACAATTATAAATAACTGTAATGATCAGAGTTATACATTACTTTTATTTCAGAAATGCATGTAGATTCTCTAATTTTGTCAGCTGCTCAAGTTAACAGTGCTCATATTAAAATGGTGTCCCTTCTTTGACAGGTTCCCAGCTGTATTGTCTGGCAATTTTATATTTTTGCATCACATTTTTGGTCTGTTTTTCATAAAATTGCAGTTTTCTGGCAAATTAGTGGCAAATCATTAAAGACTGAAGTTAGAAAATAATGGCAGACATTTCAATTTCAGATTTCAAACCTTTCAGAAAATTCATACTAATGCAAGACCTACTACTATTCTATTATCTTTCTAAATTTATAAGGGCAATATTTAAAAAATAAATGTCTTTATTTTTGGGCCTTTGCCTCAGTTTTATTTATGGGTTTGTTGCTCTAAGAGGTTGAGAGGTATGTGTGTGTGTGTGTGTGTGTGTGTGTGTGTGTGTGTGTGTGTGGTAGGTAGCATACCTCTCAACTGTCCAAATTTTGCAGAATGTCCATATTTTTGCCCCATATTTTTTGTCTGTTCCTCATAAATGTTGTGATTTTTCTAGAAAATCCTTGAAGGCTGAAGTTGCTAAATAATGACACATTTGAGTTTCAGACTTCATGTCCTTTAGAAAAATTCATACTAGCACAAATCCTGTTATTCTAGCAACTTTCTCATACTAGCACAAATCCTGTTATTCTAGCAACTTTCTAAGTTCATGAGAACATTATTTAATATCTGTCCCTGTTTATTTTAGGCTTTGTCCATATTTCTTGCACTAAGAGGTAGGTGGGGTGTGTGTGTGAATTAAACACCCTAGTTAGGGGTAGCAGGTGGTTAGTAATTTACTCAAGCTCAAAAGCTGTACCTTAGTTACAGAAAACAAAAGTATGAATCCTCTACCCCAACTGCCATGCTACATTTTTCAAAGAACTGACTTTCAGGTTCATTTTCAATTCAAGGAACCGAGTTTGAGTGAATCTAGATTATATTATTGAAGAGGCATTACAGCAAATGCCTCTTCATCGATACTAAAAGAGCGAACCGTGAATTATAAGAATGGCCGTAGCTTGGCTGGGGAGGGGGGTAGCAGTTTGAGAGCTGTGAGTACAAATTTGAAAATCCTAGCTACACCCCTGAGTGTATGCATATATTTTGTAATAGGTTGGTACCCTGTAAGTATGTACACTGTATGGGAGAGTGTATGCATACATCTTGTGATAGGTTTATGCTTCATGAGTGCTAGGATAGTCTGCAGTTTCTCCACAGCCCTAAATATGATGAAGCAGGTGATCAGAGAATGAATCTGAGGCTACACTGACAAACTAGGCATGGCCCACTTTCAGTAGCATGCCAAAGAGAAGTGCTGCGTACAAATACAGTACAAATAGATGCCATAAAAAGTATGCAAATTATAACACTAAACAAATCATCAAAAGGTCATATAGTGTACATCAACGTCCATGAATAGTCTAGAAAATAACCATAAAACAATAAAACCATTGCTCATGTTTGGGAAGGCTACAGTTAAGACAAGGCCTGACAGAACATATGCCGCATAACACTGAATCAGTATACAGTGTAAGGTGAGAAAATATGACTCTGAATAATCTTATTCAATGTAACTGAATTCAGTATACAGTGTAGGGTGAGAAACTATGACTGAATAATCTTATTTAATGTAACTCTATAAGTTAAAAGGAAAGAGTGCAACAATCATTAGTGTAGTCATCTAAAGCAGTAGGACATTCCTAAATGCAAAAACAGAGAAATATTCTAAGGTGAGATCCTCGAGAAAGAGAAAAAGAGAAACTTAGGATAAACCGCTGCAATGTTATAGGACCATTTTTCATCAAACTTGTTTTACAGTGTACCTTTAAACTCAAGATTTTTTTGGTACTGCCACCACTGACTTGAGGACACCCTATGAACAGCTCCTTGATACACCTATCCAAGCCCCCCCCCATACACACACACATATAGTATCCTCCTGGTGTGCCCCATACCTGAAGGGTTCTCTTCATAGAGAGGTCTTACTTTGAAAGTTCTTAGAAGTACAACAAACCACAACTCCACTGAGTGAGACAGGGCATTGTGAGGAGTCCATTATACTATGGATAAGTGTTTTTGCTTTATGGCTTACATTCAACTGATGCGCTGTTTTTTTCATGAAGTGGGTATGCACTAGGTGCCTAAGGGAAATGTCCCCTCCCCATAATGATGTATCCCTCATGTGTATACCCATTTTACAGTACAGCTACTTCTCCACAGCACAGATCTGGTATAACCCCTGATGTACATAAACAAGATGCAGGCTTATAGCATGCCCTCCACCCTCTGTCCTGAAAGAAATGAGCAGATATTGCCTTGCCATTCCTCTTGCCCAAGTAGTTGACTCCTCCATTGTCTGACCTGCCAATTGAACCCACATCCTTAGGGTCCCATTTGGGGCATTAGACCTTCTGTGTAATGGAGATGACAGTAAACTCAAGAAGATTTGTATTTGAAGAAAGAGCCTTTTCAATATTTTGCCCTGCCATTTGGAATAATCTCCCTGATGACATTAGGGACAATAACTCACTAACAAATTTCAAAATGGCATTTGCTGAGCTAAAACACACTCCATGTCAGTGTTTCAGTGATAAAAGCTGATAATTCTTCCATGTCCAACTTGTTGATTCATGTTCAGACTTGGCAGACTTATACCATAGATATTTATTTATATGTATTTCTGGACACCTACTTGTTTCTCGTATTGACCTTGTATATGGATAGCTGTATTTAGTTTGTATATAATGTTTCATTTATTGAATTTGTATATATAAAATTGTATTTTGTTTGTGTATCATAATTTTGCCTAGTTGGGCCCAGGTCATGGTGTATACTGTCTCTGGAACAATCTACCTACCCAGTGAACAAACAGAAAGAAATAATGCATTTGTGATGGAAGTAATACCAACTGACAAGGAGTTCTAGATTTCAGAAATTTATGTGCAAAATAACTCTTCTACAAAAATGTTTTGCTGTTCATAATGGATAGAAAGAAGAAATTTAGGATTACATTTCATGACTTGGACTATATCAAAGTAAAGGATTACTTAGGGACAACTTTTTATTTTTGTGAAAAAGTTTAAATACAAAGGCAATGCAAAAAAGTTTATCCTACTAGATCATTCAATACATCAAAATATCTTTAAGACAAAGCAATGTTGGTTCCTTGAGCCAATTGCAGAGGCAGATTTAGCAGCCTAGTGATAATGAGATTCAAGTTTTGAAGTGAGTTCAGGACAGGCTATTATATAGAATAATGTCTTAAAGTGCTTTAGATAGTAGAAGAGTGCTTACTACTCTTCAGTGCGATGTTGGAGTTAAATAAAGGCTAATGTGCAAAAACAATGAAGCATTTGGTGTATAGTTTTACATCTTGCAAGATGTGTTCCTTAAAATGTAATGAATTGTTAATAGAATAGTTAAATACGTCATTATATTACCCTGCTTCATCTAATCCCTCTTCAGGGATGAGGTACAAAAACAGGAGCACCATATTCTCATGTTTCTTACAACTGAATAATGTGATGACAACTGACCTTCACACTCTCCCAGTAATCTTTAATGCAAATTATATAGTTTATTTATAGAGAAGATTACCCCCTACACACACACACACACACACACACACACACACACACACACACACACACACACACACACACACACACACACACAGACACACACACACACACACACACACACACACACACACATGCAAAAACTGAAAAAACAAACCAAAAATGTTAAATCAGGATCTTATCCAAATTGGCACCTAAATTACAATCACCTTATACTTTGCAAAAAATGAAAGCAATGTAGTTTGGAACCCAAGAAAGCTATCACAATTTCTTAACAACTGAAAAAATCTAAGTGAATGCCAAAATTCTATCAAAACCACTAATAAATCCTGAGTTTTAGAGATATATGGCTGGATGACACATTAAACTTCCAACGTTGCATAGCAGTCACTAAAGCAAGTAACCATTTCTTGACACTGAAGGGTAGACCAGCAACTGAAAATGGGTATTACTTGCACCACTTGAGTACTGCTTCCTCCTCATAGCCACAGCCCCAGAGAAAAAACAGTCTTTCCTGCAA
>NC_056729.1:451762873-451820373 GCF_019279795.1 Protopterus annectens
AGTTATAAAATCATCCTAAACTGTAACTTAAGCATTAATATTGTCTGCAAATATATTGCTTCTGCTTAATTGTTTCAGAAGAGACAAGTGTCCTTTTCCTGGTCCAAAGACTTTTCTGTTTCATAACCAATAAATCAAACTTCAGTAAAGTGTTTTGTTTCTTATAAAGCTATATCCTTCATAGTTCAATGCCTGCTGGTAGGAGTTAATCTTTAAAAGGTCATTCATATACCATATAAGCAATATAATATAAGCATTATATACATAAAAGCAATGAACAATGACTTTTATCAGGCAGCTGTTAGGAAAAACAGTTGACATCTAGCCTACATGTAATTATTTTACTGCGTGAAAAATGTATAAGACTGATTTAAAAAGAAATGTGAAATGAAAAAGTTTGGCAGTGTAATCATTACTGCATCTATACCTTTCATATGTATATATCCTTTTCCGATACTATGTGGTTTTTTTTCTTTTACAGAACTATATCAGAGCTATCTAACATAAATAATGTAGTAGCAATGCAATCTAGCAAATGCCTAACAAGAAGAAAGTATTTGTCCTTGACTTAATGTTAACAATTTCAATGTGTATATGTATTCTCTTATTAAAAAAGCCCTTGAATAATTTTACTTTTTCAGTCAAATCAATGACCAGTGCAGAAGGCACCAATTAAATATAAAAATATAGAGACAGAGAATCATAGTTTTGTAAATAATAATTTCCTCCTAGAAATATAATGATTAGCTCATAGTTTAGTAAATTTAAAGTTAAGATATGTATACATCTCTAAGCAAGAAGATTCCATCTGTAGTTAAAAATAATTGATATAAGTTTAGTGTCTCACATAAAAATCAGAAGAGCAAACTGTGAATTTGAACAGTGTTAGGCAGATTATGCAACAGCAGGGGCTGGCAGAGTAACACTAAGAACAGCATTCACAGACTGGGGCTTCGCATTTTCATAGCATTAATCCACGAAGCACAGTGCTATGTGATTATGCAAATCCCAGACTTACAGTATGAAGAAGGAAATGTTGAGGACTTTTTATAAAAGTGTTTCACCCCCCCCCAAAAAAAAAAAAGCATAACATGCTTATTGCATCAGCAGTTTACCAGGAAAATATGGAGATGTGGGGGAAAGAGGAAAAAGGAACACGAAATGCCATACATTTTAAAAGGAGGTATAGTTACTGACTTTACTTAAACAAATCATTTTATTGTATTTTAGCGCTTGTGCATACTTAAACATAACATTAAAAATAAAGTATTTATTTGTTTATTTATATGTTTATATGTTTAGTCTTATATAAATGTATATATATATATATATATATATATATATATATATATATATATATATATTCCTTGAAGACATTGTTTATTTATTGTTTGTCACCACATATTCATTTATTAATTTATTAATTTATCAATAATATGAACTTATGAACATATTTGAAGACCTTCACAGTATGTTCTACAGCTTTTTACACATATAAATATATATTTTATTAAAGTTTATATATCGTTTATATATTTTTTATATGTTTTACATGTTATTTAATTATTATTCATTATTTATATCTTAGTTAGTTATTCATTTTAGTGAACTAATGCACATATTAATGTACACTCATGCAGCTTTTTAAGAACTAGGCAGTTGTAGGTGCAGGCTTTAGTTTTTTGCCACTATAGATATAAAATTAGTATTTATCATGAGATTGTACACATAGAATAAATACATATTATATATGATATATAAGATTATATTAATATATTGTGGAATTATTATTATTGTTAATGTTTTTATTGCCTCATAGGGTTCTCTTACCATTTTAGTTTAGTGGTTGAATGTTATATATTTTAAGAGCACTGATCCATGAGGCTCTATAGAAGTCTCTTCAGTTTTTTCAGTATGGTCATGAACTGATTGAAAAATTGTTTAATTAGATGATTATGTTAATATGGTGATTGTAGTTGTCCTATAAAATATAAAATGTGAGCTTTTTGGAATGTTTTTGAGATCTGATGAAGCATACCTTGGCAGTACGTGAAAGCGCTCATCTTTTTTATATGTAATAAATTCTTGTTGTTTTTCGTGGTGGTCCTCACTCGTTTTTATTTCTACATAGTATGAATAAGGAAACGTTGAGGACTTTTTATAAAAGTGTTTCACCCCCCCCCCCAAAAAAAAAAAGCATAACATGCTTATTGCATCAGCAGTTTACCAGGAAAATACGGAGATGTGGGGGAAAGAGGAAAAAGGAACATGGAATGCCATACATTTTAAAAGGAGGTATAGGTACTGACTTTACTTAAACAAATCATTTTATTGTATTTTAGCGCTTATGCATACTTAAACATATTACTGAAGGGCTTGCTTGGGAAATGTTTCATTTTGCTGCTTGTGCATACTTTGACATATTACTGAAGGGCTTGCTTGGGAAATGTTTCATTTTGCTGCTTGTGCATACTTGGACATACTCCTGAAGAGGTTGCTGGGTGAAATGTTAAATTTGGGTGTCAGCGAGGTGCTTGTGCATATGGTCAGACTGCTGAAGTGATTGCTGGGTAAAATAATTTGCTGTGTCATTTCCATGCTTGTGTATACTTAAGACAAACTAATGAAGTGGTGCTGGGGAAATAATTAATTTGCATGTTAGGGAACTGTTTGTGCATATTTGGACAGAGTACTGAAGCGGTGGCTGGGGGCAAGTTCACAGACTGCAACTCCAATATCAAAAGTAAAGCATTGCTTTTAACAACAGATGTGCATACTGCATGGATGTCAGACTACGAATTGCAAAACTGCTTCATTAGCATACACTTTGCAACATTTCTCATTTCCATCTCATCATTTTTAAGGCCTTTTGCATTAGCGTAAATGGCCTGTATGATTCTTTCCTTTGCTATGCTCTTTTGTAAGCATCAGGAGTACCCTTATCACATTTGCACAAGTGAATATAAATACCAACTTAGGATTTGTTGCACAATGTTTTGTTAACACAAAGAACTTTGCATATTTTGGTGAAGTGGAATCAAAAGAAACAGGAACAGGACTGGGAGCGGTACAATAAACAGAATGAATGAATAAAAATAAAAAGTACCGAGCCTACAGGGTTAAAACAAACCAAATGCAAAATTTAATACACAATAAAACACAGTAAAACAAAGTAAGCGCTTTCACGGTGCTCACACTATCACTGTGAAAGTGCTTACTCTGTTTTACTGTATTTTATTGTGTATTAAATTTTGCATTTGGTTTGTTTAAGCCCTGTAGGCTCGGTACTTTTTATTTTTATTCATATTTTGATGAAGTCGCTGATAATGAACACTATTGCTTTAGCTAATGTTTTTTTATACCCAGTGTTTTCTATGTGAAGTATTGACTTGGAATAATGAAATAAAGTGACTTTTATTTACTTTTCTCACAAACTGAGCAAAATAAATCAAACGTATGAAAACAAAAATACCACGCTGGACACAATGTTAAATAAAATGAGCGTTTTCGTTTATACACAATAGATAAACTTCATCAGACAAATTTACATGGGAAATGCAGTACTTAAATACAAATAAAAGATGACATCACATCCTGCTAATTAACTTCAAATTCATTACATATCATATAAAATAATATTTATATGTATAAAAATACATAAATATAAATAAATATTGGATGATTTTAAGACCACTGAGGTAAAAAGGCCATTATCTAAATAATGCTTTTAACTTAAGTAGACTAGCAATGGAGATAGTGTCATTTAATCCTGGAGACACTGAGGAATTCAATTTTAATTGCCAGACCAACTCCCTTTCTTCTAATCTCAAGGGTGAAGGTCCACCTCTACCATTATCAGGAATATTTTCAATAACTAAAAAATGGAAACTATGATCAGGAAATGTTATTACATGCCTCGCTAAGGCATTTGTAGTAATACCCCTAGAACATGCATAAACATGTTCATATATCCTATTTTTCATTGCCCTGTCCATTTTCCCTATATAATATGCAGGGCAATCACGGCACAATGCGAGGTAAACTACTCCTCTTGAATTACAATTGAATTTATTGTTAATATAGAACTTATTTCCGAGAACATCAAAAGATTTTGTAACAAAAATGTGTTTACACATACTACATAATCCACATTTGGTCATACCAAAATGTGGTTTATATTTCACATTTTGTTTTCTTTCTAGGACATTTTTTATATTCCTACCCCTTCTGAAAGTTATTGTGGGAGTAACACCTAAGCATTCCCTTAAATGCACATCCGCAGAAATAAAGGACCAATTCTTTAAAATAATGGTCCTAATACAAAATGCATCATTAGAGAAATTGGTGATAAAATTCATTCCTATATAGTCTCTCTCATTACTGTTATTATTCAATGCTGTCATAGAGACCCATGCGTTCTGGATATTATCACCATTTCTAAGATTGGTACTACTTTCATTAAGGTCACTCAATGTCTGGGTAATATACCCTAAAATAGGTGAAAATATACCATTTTCTCTCTTAAATATAACTTCCTGTAAGAGTTCACTAATAAATAAAAAGGGATAACCCCTAGCAAGAAACATATTAGTTGATAAATCACATTTTGCAACAAAATCACAATCTAAAGTTGACATCCTGGCTGCCCTAACAAATTGTCCCTTTACTACCCCCCGTTTTTGGTGTCGGGGGTGGCAACTGGAGAAATGGAGGAAGGAGTTCGAATATGTATTTTTACGATGAATTCCAGAAGTGAAAATATTCAAATTATAATTTTTAGTTATTAACACATCCAAATAACTAATAGAATTCACCTGAAATTCATAAGTAAATTCCAAAAAATCAGTAGACTCATTCATCTCCAATAAGAATGAGTCTGCTGATTCTCGATCCCCCTTCCATAAGATGAAAATATCATCCAGGTACCTTGTATACCAAACAGCCTTTTCTCTAAACATTGGAAGATGAAACAAAAAATTGTTTTCCCAGGCTGCCATAACGGTATTAGCGAAGGTGCCCCCACATGGGGAGCCCATCGCTATACCTGTTTTTTGAAGGAAAAATTTCCCTTCAAAAATAAAAAAGTTGTTTGCTAAAACAATTTCTAGCAAATACACTAATACATCCACATCAGAACCCACCATACCTTCATTTAATAAAAAATCTCTCACCCATTCACAACCTGTATCCTGTGGAATACATGTATACAGATCTTTAACGTCTATAGTGAGAAAATTCAGCTGTTGATCAAAAGGAACACTGTTAATATACTCTAAAAATGCCCAAGAGTCCCTACAGATTTGTTTCTGATTCTTTAATACTTCTTTAAGTTTACTTTCAATATATTTCGCACACCCATAAGTTATTGACTGTCTCCCATCTATAATGGGTCTTAGGGGTGGACTATTTAAGTCTTTGTGAATCTTAGGCAACCCAAATATCTTAGGGGTTATTGGGTACGTCATTTTTAAATAATGGAAGGTATCATTATCGATTCTGTTCTCCAAAAAAAGATCGCAAATGAATCCATTCACTTTCCTATACGCTCCATTGATCTCATTCAGTGAAACCTCTTCATAAGCTGGTGTGTTTAATAGATTCAAAATTTTATTATTGTAGTCTTCCTTGTTAAAAAAGACCAAACCACCTCCCTTATCCGGTTTACAGATTCTGACATCCGCATAATCAAGTGTATCTAAAATATCTCTCTCTAAGTTAGTTAAATTATTAACCTTACCTGTATGTGATTTTCTTAGCATACATCGTATATCATTTTCACATACCCTCTCATACAGCAAGATTGATGGATGTAGGGGTGGGTTAAAAACACTGGCAACCTTCAAATCATTAACAAGGCTGGGGGTGTTCTTAAACATAGCTCTCAGATTCAACTTCCTAGTGAATAACTTGAGATCAATTAATGTTTTAACAATATCACTATAATAGCTAGGGACAAAAGTCATACCTTTCGCCAGGACGTCAATCAACAATGAATCTGGTGTGAAATCAGAATAGTTATAAATTTTGAAGTCACATGTAGAATTAGTTAATACTTTCAAACTAATGTTAGGGGCAGTAGATAGTTCATGGATAACAGCCCTAGAGGTATAGGTATTTACCTCTTCCTCTTGTTCTGGTTCTTCCGTTTCATCTGGTTCTGATATCGTGGAACCTGTTGTTGGCCAGATTTGCCCCCCCCCCTCTGAAAAAAAATTTTATTATTATTATTATTATTTCCCTTTGGGTGGGTATCATTGTTATGATTATTGTTATTATTCCTACTGGCCAACCTTTCACTTCTCCTAACAGGTGAATGAAAATTATCACCATTACCAGTATCATGTTCATTCGGATTATTGCATGCTTCAAAGGAAGCTTCAATATCAAAGTTATCAAACATTCCATTTATATTCACATTACTATCATTGTTCATATTATTTTGATTATTCACATTTGAAGCATGCATTTTAGGTAAAGGATAAGCTGTGCCATTGTCATAAGCTAGAGAATCCCTTTTTAATTTTTTGATCTTATTTTCTTTAATTTTACATAAAGAATTTTCAATGCTGGAAAAAACACGCAAGAAATCAAATTTGTATCTCGCAAAATCTTTATCTGTTCTTATACTATTATCAAGCACTGTCAGATCAGATTCTAATACAGTAATTTGTTCACAGTAATGTTTAATCAAACAATCAATAAACTCGAGCCCTTGTTTATCAAACAGTTGTATTAATTCTTTATGAAAATCTGAATGAGCTATAAGCCCATTAGGGAAGCGCCATTGCCTTAGGCCTTTTGGAATCTGCCTGCGCGAGCTGCATTCCCTTAGATATTGTACTTCCACTTGCAATTTTTTGAATTTAAAGAGTTTTACATCAAACACTTTTAAATTATTAGTTAAACAGTTAGTCATTTATATTCCCATTTCGTTGTACATCGGCCCCACTGTTGTCCAAAAAACTGCCTGGTTCTTTAAGCCATTCAGTTAGTTGTGGAATAGAAGAAACAGTACCTGAATGAGCATGAGGCCCATTGTTAAATGTCACAGATCCATTTTGTGCCTCAGAACCGTTCGGGGATCTAGTTGTTAGTTCATGCCCATTTCTGTTGTTTAACTTTACAACCGTTGAAAAAGCAACCCTCGAGTTCGCTTGATCATTCGATCCTGTTGCATTATTCGAACCACCATTCAATTGTTGTTCACCACCATTAGGTTCCCGGTCACGAAAAATTCCATTTACTGCACCGCTGTTATTTCTATGCTGCTGCTCACCTCCATTAGGTTGCTGCCTACATCCGTTAGGTCGTTGCCCACTGATGTTCCGGTTCGCGCCAGCATTACTGGCTCCATTTACACCACTGGCACCAAATCTCGTCTCTCCGTTGCTGAACACATTGTCAACACCAACGCCAATACCTCCTAACACTCCCGCAACCTGGCTTGTGAGAGTGTCGACGCGTTGGGTTAACAGCTCAATGAGAGCTGTTAGTTTTCCCATAGAAGCAGATTTGTTGTTTCCAAAGTTGGAATTGTTTGTAGATTCACTTGTAGTTAACGAATCCCCATCCTCAAATAACAACTGTGAACCAGTAGCCATGGCGTAGAAACAAAACACCACACAAACTGAGCAAAATAAATCAAACGTATGAAAACAAAAATACCACGCTGGACACAATGTTAAATAAAATGAGCGCTTTCGTTTATACACAATAGATAAACTTCATCAGACAAATTTACATGGGAAATGCAGTACTTAAATACAAATAAAAGATGACATCACATCCTGCTAATTAACTTCAAATTCATTACATATCATATAAAATAATATTTATATGTATAAAAATACATAAATATAAATAAATATTGGATGATTTTAAGACCACTGAGGTAAAAAGGCCATTATCTAAATAATGCTTTTAACTTAAGTAGACTAGCAATGGAGATAGTGTCATTTAATCCAGGAGACACTGAGGAATTCAATTTTAATTGCCAGACCAACTCCCTTTCTTCTAATCTCAAGGGTGAAGGTCCACCTCTACCATTATCAGGAATGTTTTCAATAACTAAAAAATGGAAACTATGATCAGGAAATGTTATTACATGCCTCGCTGAGGCATTTGTAATGAATTTGAAGTTAATTAGCAGGATGTGATGTCATCTTTTATTTGTATTTAAGTACTGCATTTCCCATGTAAATTTGTCTGATGAAGTTTATCTATTGTGTATAAACGAAAGCGCTCATTTTATTTAACATTGTGTCCAGCGTGGTATTTTTGTTTTCATACGTTTGATTTATTTTGCTCAGTTTGTGTGGTGTTTTGTTTCTACGCCATGGCTACTGGTTCACAATTGTTATTTGAGGATGGGGATTCGTTAACTACAAGTGAATCTGCAAACAATTCTAACTTTGGAAACAACGAATCTGCTTCTATGGGAAAACTAACAGCTCTCATTGAGCTGTTAACCCAATGCGTCGACACTCTCGCAAGCCAGGTTGCGGGAGTGTTAGGAGGTATTGGCGTTGGTGTTGACAATGTGTTCAGCAACGGAGAGATGAGGTTTGGTGCCAGTGGTGTAAATGGAGCCAGTAATGCTGGCGCGAACCGGAACATCAGTGGGCAACGACCTAACGGATGTAGGCAGCAACCTAATGGAGGTGAGCAGCAGCATAGAAATAACAGCGGTGCAGTAAATGGAATTTTTCGTGACCGGGAACCTAATGGTGGTGAACAACAATTGAATGGTGGTTCGAATAATGCAACAGGATCGAATGATCAAGCGAACTCGAGGGTTGCTTTTTCAACGGTTGTACAGTTAAACAACAGAAATGGGCATGAACTAACAACTAGATCCCCGAACGGTTCTGAGGCGCAAAATGGATCTGGGACATTTAACAATGGGCCTCATGCTCACTCAGGTACTGTTTCTTCTATTCCACAACAAACTGAATGGCTTAAAGAACCAGGCAGTTTTTTGGACAACAGTGGGGCCGATGTACAACGAAATGGGAATATAAATGACTAACTGTTTAACTAATAATTTAAAAGTGTTTGATGTAAAACTCTTTAAATTCAAAAAATTGCAAGTGGAAGTACAATATCTAAGGGAATGCAGCTCGCGCAGGCAGATTCCAAAAGGCCTAAGGCAATGGCGCTTCCCTAATGGGCTTATAGCTCATTCAGATTTTCATAAAGAATTAATACAACTGTTTGATAAACAAGGGCTCGAGTTTATTGATTGTTTGATTAAACATTACTCTGAACAAATTACTGTATTAGAATCTGATCTGACAGTGCTTGATAATAGTATAAGAACAGATAAAGATTTTGTGAGATACAAATTTGATTTCTTGCGTGTTTTTCCAGCATTGAAAATTCTTTATGTAAAATTAAAGAAAATAAGATAAAAAAATTAAAAAGGGATTCTCTAGCTTATGACAATGGCACAGCTTATCCTTTACCTAAAATGCATGCTTCAAATGTGAATAATCAAAATAATATGAATAATGATAGTAATGTGAATATAAATGGAATGTTTGATAACTTTGATATTGAAGCTTCCTTTGAAGCATGCAATAATCCGAATGAACATGATACTGGTAATGGTGATAATTTTCATTCACCTGTTAGGAGAAGTGAAAGGTTGGCCAGTAGGAATAATAACAATAATCATAACAATGATACCCACCCAAAGGGAAATAATAATAATAATAATAATAATAAAAATTTTTTTCAGGGGGGGGGGGACAAATCTGGCCAACAACAACAGGTTCCACAATATCAGAACCAGAAGAAACGGAAGAACCAGAACAAGAGGAAGTGGTAAATACCTATACCGCTAGGGCTGTTATCCATGAACTATCTACTGCCCCTAACATTAGTTTGAAAGTTTTAACTAATTCTACATGTGACTTCAAAATTTATAACTATTCTGATTTCACACCAGATTCATTGTTGATTGACGTCCTGGCGAAAGGTATGACTTTTGTCCCTAGCTATTATAGTGATATTGCTAAAACATTAATTGATCTCAAGTTATTCACTAGGAAGTTGAATCTGAGAGCTATGTTTAAGAACACCCCCAGCCTTGTTAATGATTTGAAGGTTGCCAATGTTTTTAACCCACCCCTACATCCATCAATCTTGCTGTATGAGAGGGTATGTGAAAATGATATACGATGTATGTTAAGAAAATCACATACAGGTAAGGTTAATAATTTAACTAACTTAGAGAGAGATATTTTAGATACCCTTGATTATGCGGATGTCAGAATCTGTAAACCGGATAAGGGAGGTGGTTTAGTCTTTTTTAACAAGGAAGACTACAATAATAAAATTTTGAATCTATTAAACACACCAGCTTATGAAGAGGTTTCACTGAATGAGATCAATGGAGTGTATAGGAAAGTGAATGGATTCATTTGCAATCTTTTTTTTTGGAGAACAGAATCAATAATGATACCTTCCATTATTTAAAAATGACGTACCCAATAACCCCATAAGATTTTTGGGTTGCCTAAGATTCACAAAGACTTAAATAGTCCACCCCTAAGACCCATTATAGATGGGAGACAGTCAATAACTTATGGGTGTGCGAAATATATTGAAAGTAAACTTAAAGAAGTATTAAAGAATCAGAAACAAATCTGTAGGGACCCTTGGGCATTTTTAGATTATATTAATAGTGTTCCTTTTGATCAACAGCTGAATTTTCTCACTATAGACGTTAAAGATCTGTATACATGTATTCCACAGGATACAGGTTGTGAATGGGTGAGAGATTTTTTATTAAATGAAGGTATGGTGGGTTCTGATGTGGATGTATTAGTGTATTTGCTAGAAATTATTTTAGCAAACAACTTTTTTATTTTTGAAGGGAAATTTTTCCTTCAAAAAACAGGTATAGCGATGGGCTCCCCATGTGGGGGCACCTTCACTAATACCGTTATGGCAGCCTGGGAAAACAATTTTTTGTTTCATCTTCCAATGTTTAGAGAAAAGGCTGTTTGGTATACAAGGTACCTGGATGATATTTTCATCTTATGGAAGGGGGATCGAGAATCAGCAGACTCATTCTTATTGGAGATGAATGAGTCTACTGATTTTTTGGAATTTACTTATGAATTTCAGGTGAATTCTATTAGTTATTTGGATGTGTTAATAACTAAAAATTATGATTTGAATATTTTCACTTCTAGAATTCATCGTAAAAATACATATTCGAACTCCTTCCTCCATTTCTCCAGTTGCCACCCCCGACACCAAAAACGGGGGGTAGTAAAGGGACAATTTGTTAGGGCAGCCAGGATGTCAACTTTAGATTGTGATTTTGTTGCAGAATGTGATTTATTAACTAATATGTTTCTTGCTAGGGGTTATCCCTTTTTATTTATTAGTGAACTCTTACAGGAAGTTATATTAAAGAGAGAAAGTGGTATATTTTCACCTATTTTAGGGTATATTACCCAGACATTGAGTAACCTTAATGAAAGTAGTACCGATCTTAGAAATGGTGATAATATCCAGAACGCATGGGTCTCTATGACAGCATTGAATAATAACAGTAATGAGAGAGACTATATAGGAATGAATTTTATCACCAATTTCTCTAATGATGCATTTTGTATTAGGACCATTATTTTAAAGAATTGGTCCTTTATTTCTGCGGATGTGCATTTAAGGGAATGCTTAGGTGTTACTCCCACAATAACTTTCAGAAGGGGTAGGAATATAAAAAATGTCCTAGAAAGAAAACAAATGTGAATATAAACCACATTTTGGTATGACCAAATGTGGATTATGTAGTATGTAAACACATTTTTGTTACAAAATCTTTTGATGTTCTCGGAAATAAGTTCTATATTAACAATAAATTCAATTGTAATTCAAGAGGAGTAGTTTACCTCGCATTGTGCCGTGATTGCCATGCATATTATATAGGGAAAACGGACAGGGCAATGAAAAATAGGATATATGAACATGTTTATGCATGTTCTAGGGGTATTACTACAAATGCCTTAGCGAGGCATGTAATAACATTTCCTGATCATAGTTTCCATTTTTTAGTTATTGAAAACATTCCTGATAATGGTAGAGGTGGACCTTCACCCTTGAGATTAGAAGAAAGGGAGTTGGTCTGGCAATTAAAATTGAATTCCTCAGTGTCTCCTGGATTAAATGACACTATCTCCATTGCTAGTCTACTTAAGTTAAAAGCATTATTTAGATAATGGCCTTTTTACCTCAGTGGTCTTAAAATCATCCAATATTTATTTATATTTATGTATTTTTATACATATAAATATTATTTTATATGATATGTAATGAATTTGAAGTTAATTAGCAGGATGTGATGTCATCTTTTATTTGTATTTAAGTACTGCATTTCCCATGTAAATTTTTCTGATGAAGTTTATCTATTGTGTATAAACGAAAGCGCTCATTTTATTTAACATTGTGTCCAGTGTGGTATTTTTATTTACTTTTCTGTTTTCCCTGAGCTAGGGTGATCTCAGACTTCAGAGTTACTACACATTTAGAAATCACAAGTGTGACAGCAAAGCTCCTGTGATGTGATGGTGGGTGCAGAAAGTGCAGACCAATTCCAAAATACTTTTATGTCATGTGATGTTATGAGTTAGGACATTTTGGGTGTGCATTTGTGCTTAATGTGTTATGTTCTGAGTCCCATTTAAGTTAGTATTTTGTTGTAAAGTGTTTAGTGGGCAGCATGATAGTATTCTGGTTAAACCTACCCTTACTGATAGATCGAAAGGAACCTATACGTGTGGGTTCTGCACTGCCTGTAGATATATACATGACGGTAGTAATATTATGTTACTACATGGTAACACTGTACTAACAGCCACTGGGAGGTTTACTTATACTTCTTCTGGAATGGTTTATATCAGTGGGATGTGAAGCCTTTTACATAGGAATGACCTCAATAGCCTTCAGTAAAAGGATAAAAGGAGCATATTTATGGTTTAAAAAACAATAATCCTGATAATGCTTTGTACAAGCACAGTATCGCATGTAAGAATTTTAGCAAATTTCTCTTTTTTTTTGTGTTGGAACGAACAAGTACCAGTAGATAAAAGGAGAGACACCATAGCAACTTTACAGAGAAAAAAGAAACTGTGGCATATCAAGCTACACGCTGAGCAAGATCCTGGTTTAAATGAGGTGATTAATATTAAAGTTTGTGTCTTTAAAAACTTGTAGTTTAATCATTCTTTCAGCCTATTACATTCTTTTTTATATAAAAAAATCTACATTTGAAGGCAACATTTTTTCTGATGATGTCCTTTGGACAAAAAGCAGATAAACTTATGTTATGCTTAATTGCTCACATTCATTCCTTCTGGTCTCAGTACAGCAAGTGGCTTTTTGTTTTTATTTGAGTTTGATTTGCCACTTATTTGCCTTTCATTCTACTAAAATGCCTGAATTGAAAACTGTACCATATAGTATAAACTCCAAAACTGAAATAGTCATGGACTGTCTTGTAAGGGGAGGGCTCTTGTATCAGTTAATCACAGAGCATATGTTACACACATTGTTTAAGTTCTTATGAAATAAGTCTCCATCAGGACCTGTGAAGATATCAAAATAATGCATAATCTCTGTTATGTGCAATCAGTCACCTTTGCCATGCATGGCAGACTTGTTCATAGGGTTAGCTAAAATACATAAATTTAATAAGACTGATTTGTGCCGCGCTATAACATATAGATTCATGCTGACAAAAAGTCACAACAATTACTGTTGTTTGTAATGCACAAGGTACATTTCCCAGGATGGCTGATTAAATTGCTTCTACTCCAGCTTTGTTTCTAAGAACCAAAATGTTGAGTCACTTACCAGGATTACAGTGTTACCTGTATGATGTTTTGGCCACAGATAAGAATGAGGCAAACCAAAGTGGCTCTGATTGCATATTGGGATAAAGCCCTGACTACAGCCCAGGCAACCTGGGTTTGATTAGTTATTTGGGTGACTGTCAGAATGGGAGGAAGGAAAGACATGCCTGTCCTGGGTTGGAGGGAGCTCTTGAATGACACTACCTAAGAGGAGGCATGGTCCAAAGAGTACAGCTGCCCTCAGATGTGTTCAATGAGCATTAGGGGTGGGAAAAGAGAGTGGAGAGTACAAAAATAACCAGTCACCCAGATGAAAGCACAAGTGGCCTAGACCTAGGGCACTCTTAGGATCCATGACTTGCAACAGCAATACTAAAGTAGTCTTGGGGCTAGGAGAATGGCTGGCAGACCCAGTTTGGATATGCACGATGACCGAAGGGACCACAAAAATACAATGAGGAAAACCACATGAGAATTTAGAATGCAGCTTTGTATAGGCTGTACAAGTATGGCTTGCACATTTACAAACACAAATGTAAATCCGTCAAACTGTCATTGGGAAGTTTTGCAGTATGTGATTGATGCTGCCAGTCTTGCTAATGACTTATCCAAGATGTAGACCATTACAGGGTCTCCATCTACTCAAAATATGAACCAAATTTGTTTATACCTGGGATTACTTCATTTCAATGTAATAGGTTGGGAGGTTGGCATGATGGTTAAGATGTTCACCTTACATACAGGGTTTGGTTTCTATATAGGGTAATTGGCTAGGCTTAAAACAGTCCCTAAGGGCAGTTAGCCTAGTACTAATTTATGAACCTATTATTTCTCAAAGTGTCAGCAGTTTGAAACAAGTACGCACACTTCTTATTGGTAAGAAACACTGCAAGCTGACAGAATACTGCAATTCTATATTTCATACAGTGAAGACTGTTATGGTCACCTAAGCGACTGAAATACACTCTGATCCTTCTCTACCTTTACAGCTGCTCTGGGATGCATTCCCAAATAGACGGCGACCAGTTCTGCCTCAAATTATGTAATCAGGTGAAAACGTAGCCCTTTGCATTTATCTTATATAGTTTAAGAACAGCAAAAAACAATTTCACTATGACTGAATGTGAAGCACTGGAAATCTCTTTTAGAGTTTAAAACGTCCATCAGATCCTATTAGTCAATCCTCTTTTGCCCATTCATAGAGAAAAGTTAAGTATCAAAAGTCAGCTTCATGCAGAGATGCAGATGGCGTATTAAGAGTGCCTCTACCATCATTGTTTTCTGTTGTGTTCACAGCAAGCCAAGTAGGGAAAGACTACTAGTACAAATCATACGCTGTCACAAGTCATGGAGATGGCAGTCCATTGAAGGCCACTGCCGAATTTACAGGTCACCAAAACTTAAAATCTTATCTTGTAAGAAGATGGGAGTTGTCTGTTTATTCTCATTGTTTATTGTAGGAATGGGAGTCATTATTCCTCTATGCTCACTAGATTAGCTATATTCTGACCTCTGTAGAAGGGTTATTCTGAAAGTGACTGCCTGTTGTTTTTAATGGTGGCCTGGTTTGGATAGCATTATTGAGGACAAGTCAGCATACATAAGTGTAAGAAGCTACTGCCACTACATCCATGGTACTGGCCTCAATACTCTTGGCCATGCATTCATGTGGACTTTGTAGGACCCTTAGTGAGAAATATATAGTAACTAGTGGTTGATGATCATATAAAGTGGGCAGAGGTTGCTGTCATGACTTCCACAACATCCAAGAGTACCATACAATGACTACTACTATTAGTCACCTAGGGTTGCCTGAATAACAAGTAAATGACAAAGGACCATGGTTTTCTTCTCAAGAGTTTGAGAGATCCCTAAAAACAAAGGCAGCAGATACTAATCCTACCCCATATTTTCCAGTAACAAATTGCTTACCTAAAAGGCTGGTTCAGAGCATGAAGCAAAGTTTGCAAAAAACTTAAGGACAAGGGTTATCCAGAAGAATTTGGATATTTTTTTGATATTTGCATATGTATACCTCATACCACTTCTGAAATTGTACTCAACCTTCTTGTGAATGAGAACCTTCTTGTGAATGAGAAGACAGTGGTGTATTTGTTTTGACCTGCAAAAATTCAAAATGAGACGGCAAGGGTGAAACTATCAACAGGAAGTTTAAGTCAGCCAAATAGCAAACAAAGCATAGCATGTACCTTTCACCTCTGAATAGTTAGTGCTAGCTCACAATCATCAATAGTGTTCAGACGGGTCTTGATTTCTATCTCATGCAGCATGAAAGTTATATCACTTGGCATGGATCTGTTCTTCTCAGGATCTGCAGCTACTTTGATGAATACCACAGGAGATAGTCATGTTCTAACAGATGCCAACGGCAGTCTCCAGAGTCAGGAACATGTTCTGATAGATGCCAACAGCAGTATCCAGAGTCAGAGAGCCTTCCATCTCAGACTCATCTTTGCTTACCAATCCTGTGATAACTGGAATGGCTCTAGTCTCTTATGCTTTACAGTGGCAGAGTTGATTGCCTTGAATCATGAAGCTTGTCTAAGAGAAATGACAGGCTGTCTCAGTGATGAGGTTAAGTGCATGTGCATATTTCTGTAATGCATGAAAGAAATAGAGGTGTAATACATATGTGTAATAATTTGTGATATATATTTTTTTCCCTTTTTGTTTCCTGTTTGGAGATGGTGAGTTGTTGTGCAGGAGGAACTGTGGTGGTACGACCTGTGTCTGCACTAGTCAGTCTTTGCTGAACAGTTGGAAAGCCATTTTTAGTCATGCCACTCTTGCCACTGCAAATAGGAATTGCTTCAGTTATGATATTTAAAAGAAACTGATTGCAAGTCATGCCACTGCATTCTGTGCAAGCATTTTCATTTGCTTTTGCCTTCATTTTACAATATAAAGTGTATTTTTATCTCCATGCATTCCTTTGATAACTTCATCATTCACCACATAACTCATATTCTTATAGTGCTGGATATTTTATGCTGGCTTTTGTGCATGCATAAGCAACACTTTGCTACAATAGTGCACCATAGTAAGAGCTATGCAAAGTAATCAAAACTTCAATTAGATTTCCCAACAGAAAGAAGTGCACTTGTAATTTAAGGTTGATCTAAGTAATTTACAGTTACTGCTGTAGAACTGCATCTTTCACCACAGACCACAGACAAGACTAATGCATGTATAATGCATTTCATAGTTGTGCTAAGTAGCATCAGCATGTTTATTTACTTATTGATGTTCATTTGTTCATTGGGGTAGTGCATTTATAAGTATTGACCAACTTCAGGATCAGCCTAGGTGAAATGCAAAACATTTCACAAACAAAAATACAGAAATGTAAACAGCAACAGAGTAGTTCAGACTAATTACATAGAAAAACTTTGTAGATACATTCTAGTGAACAAGCACATTACAGTATACAATCAAGCAGAGTGCAAAGTACAATATATATGTTAATTTCTAAAGTGGGTAAATCTTCAGTGCATCTTTTGAGAGATGAAGAAACTCAGAAAAGAAATAGGTGATATGTCCTGTGTTGAAATAAGATCATTTGGCTTGGATGAAGAAGTGGTTTCTGAGCTGAATTCTGAAGTTGGAATAAGTGGTAATTTCCTTAATGTCAATGGGAATGGTTTGCCAAATTGTAAGTATCTGAGAGGAGAACATGTGCAGTGCTGTTGACTTTGGTTCTAGGGATAATGAGAGCTGGTGTGGCTTGTGAGTAGTCTCAGATTGTATGAGGACTTTCTTTGTGAAGTCTAGCTGCAAGGGAAGTAAATGTATGGAGGTGGAGTAGTTTGTAGAGTTGGAATCCTAGCAAACTAGGTTAGGTTATGATTAGCCATTTGGCTTTTTCTAGGGTGATAAAGTTATGCTCATGATGATACTGTTAGAGATAGTCTGGAATGTGGCAATGTTTTTTTCTCAGAGGCAGAAGCAAACATTGGTAGCCCATATTCAAGTTGAGAAAGCAGAACTCTTTTCAATGGCTGCTCTGGCTGGTTGGGATAGAAAAGGGGAGATCTTTTTTGTCCAGAAGAGGAGGGAGTTTATTTTGGCTCCCACTTTCCCCAGGATTCAATAAAATCCATGTAGGCTCCTTGTAGAACCTACATAAAATGTACTGATGTACACAGCCATGATTCCCCATCGGCAGCACACCATGCATATTAGTCATGGCTCTGCTGCTGAGGGAGAGCACAGTAACTTGGATATTGAATCTGTGTAAGCAGCAGTGTAGTGTCCCATGGATGTGGATTGTCCAGGGAATTCCTGGACAGATGTTATGTACAGGATAATGTACACACATGTAATGTACCCTGGTAGTCTAGAAATATCTATTTTTTTCTTCTTTTTATGCCTGTTTGTGTGGTGTGGAGAAGTGCACAGCAATGCCAAGCTGCGCTTACACATACACAGCTGACACCTGCCAGACATCTAAAAATAGAAACCTGATGCAATTAATTATTTATTTTGCTTTCTTTGAATGCTTGTTTGCACGATGCAGCATTGCCGGGCTGCACTTACACATGCACAGATGACATTTGCCAGACATCTAAAAATAGAAACCATATGTAATCAATTATGTGTTTTTGTCTACCATGTTTTTATATTATGAATGGCCGTTTCCGTGGCACGGCACAGTGCTTAGCAATGGTAACAGGTAGCTTAGTAGTAAATGTGAAGGTATACTAGTTTTCATACCATCCACATATCTCAATAGGTAGACTCATGGCCTAGAGTGTTGTAGGTCCTGGGTTCAAGTCCCCAGCAGTCATAGCTTCTTTTATACATTTACTGCTGTGGAAATGTGTAAGCTAACCTAATGGGCAGTTTAATGTAGAAACATATTTGTTACATTTGAAAAAGCTGTGGGCTGCTAAGTACTGCTTAAACATGGTTAACAACCACTCCTGTTTGCACATTGCAAAGCTTGACTAAAACACGGTTGTGAGAGTTTGAGCAATGCTAAGCAATGCAGCACTTTTTTGAATGTTGCAATATGATATGCAAGCGTGGGAAAACAGCCTATATTAAGGGCACTAGGTGAGAATTCTGCAGCATTCATTGGAGTCTCATTAACCTGTCTGTATGCCTGGTGGTACTAGTGAGAGAGCGTGATTTCAGGCACAGAGGTGAAGTGTGCAGTCCAGAGTGTTTGTTGGACTCCTGGTCTGTAACTCTGAACCTCAGCTGTTGCAGAGCAATTACCAGGGCTCAGAATTTAAAGCTGAAGCCTGGTATTGGTTGGCCAGAGATCTTACCAGTACTACTGGTATCCCTTGCATTAGTGAGCAGTGTGATCACCACTATGATGACTTTGAGCAAAGGAAGAGGGGAACTTGGACACCTGGGTCCAAGAGGTAAGGGATGGGCATGTCCCACGGATATGTAAGTATATTTGTTACTACTTTAATAAAATACAAGCCAAATCTTTGCAAAACTGGTATGCATAATGGTGTGCCTCTTTTCCAACAGCTGCAGCTGAATGGATTCACAACATCCTGTCTCACGTTGGGTGTCTGGCCAGGATGTGCCGTGAGTGTGGTAAGGTATTTTCTGATAACTGTAGTGCAATAATCAATAAACATTACCAGTACCAATAAGATATAAGGTGTAAAGTAGGATTTTGGTTTGATAACTAATGTGTTGTAATAAGTACAGTGGGGCTGTATTCACTGTATGCATGTTCTAATGTTGCTGCAGTCAACTGTAAAACTGAAATAAATAAAAGATGCAAAACAAATTGCCTGATAAATGTATTGCACAACCCACAGTATAATTCAGGGCTGTCTGCAGCCCATTTTTAGTCACATAATGCTCTCTATTCTTCTCAGTCCAGGAACAAGGTATATGAGTAAGTTAGTCCACATTCTTGGCAAATATGTGCATACTTCACAGATTCTAAGGCATGATAATAATAAAGTGTAAGCAGGATTGTGGTTTCATACGATTATGTTGAAATAAGTCCAGTAGTGCTGTATTCATTGCATGTCTGTTCTAATGTTGCTGCAATCAACTGTAAAACTGAAATAAATAAAGGATGCAAAAGTAACTGCCTGATAAATGTTTTACACAACCCACAGTGCGGTTCAGGGCTGTATGCAGCCCACTTTCAATCACTAACCTCATCTAAATGGAGATACATTATTATATGTGTTTTAAATGATAATAAAAACATACAAAATAAACACCTGTCTCCTATTTTGAACCCAAGACCGTAGCACCTGCAGATCACTGCATTACCCTGTCACATCACCCATATGTTAATTAAAACAGGTGGTTTAAGCAAAACATAGTAATTAAAGCAGAGCTGTGCATCGCTCCTCATTGCGCAAACTTGCTGAAAAGGTAATGGAAAAACTAGGAGTGTAATTTCCAGTGTGGTACAGGAGTACACCACTAGAAAGCCAGACAAGCACTAATGAATGTAAATGAGGTCTCAAATAACAGGTAAATGGGCACTTTTAACAGTAACATGTACAAGCACACCTGCTACAACATTAATGGAAAAATATATGTTCAACTTGGACTCTGGTAGAGAAATACATCCATATAAAGCCAGGCACATAGTAATAGATATAATGGAGGTATGTCACAGACTGTATGTGTGCACTTATACCATCACAAATACACATGCTGCAACAGTGACTCATTAACTTAGTCTTTTAATGCTTTGTAAATAGTAACTTTTGGCACACATAGTCCTGGGTTCAAATCCAGTGGTGTGTAGCATTTAAATTACATTATTGTGAAGCTATCAGTGAATGAGTGAGTCATGCACTCCTTTTCCACACAATGCATTTCAAATGAAATGTCTGCTTTTCACTGCTGGAAGTCACAGCCCTGCAGATAGGAATGACTTGACATATCCCCTATAGCAACACTAAAATTGCATAAAGTGTCAGGTCATGCATTAATATGCATTCACACAGAATTTTAACTTAGGTAATGAAGATGAGTCCCACTAATATCAGAGTGCACCACACAATCATTTCATAATGATATTACAGATTAGTACAGCTGCACAACTAACATACACATATGGAGGTCCTGCTAGTAATTAGGACTGCAAGCACACATGTTCCACATGACTACCATAATATAACACATGGCCTTGACAGTCGTCCAAATAATTGACATAATGGTATAATTACTCCTATGTTGCTCAAAGACACAACAAACAGGTTGCCTAGTACTCTTTTAGTGATACCATTGCCTAACATACTTACCTTAAACACATGCCTTAATTTGCAGTTTACTGGGTAGCCTCACTCTGGCCCTGCATCTACAACAATGCTGGGTTAGTTCCCACAGTTACCCTTACAGCTTCTTGTCCTACAAAGTGTTCACACTCTCTAACTATGGCTATTACCTGCAGCATCAGCTGCAGCCTATAGTACTCTCATGTTATGTAAAAGTAGCTGCTACAGACATACCTTCTGTGATGACAGTGATGACATAGTATCTTGACCCCAGGAGTTTCCAGCACAACATATCAGAAAGGGTTTCTAATCTACACGAAGGCCTTATATCATCATCAGT
Organism: Protopterus annectens; assembly: GCF_019279795.1. Classification (NCBI taxonomy): domain Eukaryota; kingdom Metazoa; phylum Chordata; order Ceratodontiformes; family Protopteridae; genus Protopterus; species Protopterus annectens. The sequence continues at coordinate 451,784,314 of NC_056729.1, forward strand.
GCTTGCATGTCAATGTCTTATTATACTGTAAATCAGCTGTGTAGGCTTGCAATTAGCAGTCCAGAACCACAGACTGGTTATGAGCCAATCACCCGGTAATGAGAACCATGTTAAAAAGGCAAACAGCTGACCAGGAGAACTAGTCTGTATGAGAATTTCTTCAGGCAGTAACCACATTGCTAAACACTTTATATATCTGCAGATATCAAAAGAGGATTATTATACTCTATCATGTATGTAACCTTTTTGTTTACAAATGATGCATATGTGTGAATATACATCTGGGGAATGGGGATTACAACATTAAGCCTTTCTTAGAACTGTAATGATGACATGTCCTTCATCTCCAGATTTGTTACACTTACAAAGGATGTACAGTACATCAAGGGTGGAATTTTTTTGTCAATGTCCCTGTATAGTGGTTGTAATACCACACTGCTATTTGTTTGGCACTGTTGTTTTCACATGTTATAAGGGGGGGTGCCCCAGGGGACACACTATAATGGACTCTTATGTTGGGTCATGGGACACACAGGAATAGCTGACTATTGCTAGTATCTGAGTTGTTTGCACACCTTGGAATATGACAAGTGTGATCAAGCAGTAGATAATGACAGCCATTCTGTTCTTGCTGTATCTCTATATAGTGTACTTCCATGTATGTCATCCTGACATGTGTTCCCATTTTGATGTCTTTTAGGAAACATGTATTCCAGATGACATGCCCCTTTTGCGATTGTTGAGAATGATATCATCCTGGAAGGTGACTATCACCACCATGAACTCCTACTGTCCACAGGGAGGCACAACAGGGAACAGCGGGCAGCACTGTGGGCTGACCTTGTACGTGATGCAAACACCATAGGTCAACAGAAAAGGACATATGAACAGGTTCAACACCATGCCAATGATATGATTACTGCTGCATGCAGAAGAGCAGCAGATGTGACAATGGAATTGTGGTGTCACTGGTGGAGAGCCTGCAGCAGGACAACCACTCTCAGCTATACATGAATTCCTGGTGAACCTAGGAACACACAACAACTTCCAGGCATCCATCACACCGTATATCATGGATGCGGGTTCCACAGTTTCCCTGGCAGGGGAGCGTCCAGGTAGGCTTTGTTTGATCAGCATTGTAATATTGTAGTATTCAGTGTGTCATGGTGTAGATACATTTACATGGGTGTCAGGTGTTTGTTTTTTTGGGGGGAGCAGTTTAACTGCAGTTTGAATCTCATGCTCAGATTGTGGCCAACATATCAATTAACAAAGTAACTACTGTAAATGTGAGCTATATGGATGTATTACCCTCTTATAGTGCAACATGTGGTGGTATTTACATTGCCTCTCATTCAACTTTCCACAGGTCGCTCAGGAATCGAACAAGGCTGTGATCCTGCTCCTGGTAAGCACAACACTGTTTTGTTATGAATGTAGATTTACTGCAATGCATTCCCTAAAATGTCATCCCAGGCCTAATGGCTGGATTACTGTACTGTTGGCATGATTGCCAAATGCACAGGTATTTTCTGACTGTACACACTTGAGAGTCATACCTATGCCATATAGGTGTGACAAGACTGATAGATGTGACAGCATTGTGAGGACATTACAGATTGCCATATGTGTTAACAGTGCAGGGTCTTCACAAATGTCAACAGTGTACCTCATTGTTGCTGATGAGATTGTAGTGCAAAGAGATTTTATTTGCAAGTAGTTATAGATGTTTGTGGGAAAAGTAATGCCCTCATGTACTACTGTATGAGATTGGGGGTTAAACAGGTCTATAATAGTGACAACAGTGTATACAGTTTTACATATATTGCAACATAGTACTGCAGATCATAATAGTGCAGATATTAATGTACTGCTTTTCCCTTTCTTAACACAGGTGACCAGAAGGGTTGGTCTCTGTCCACTACACAACCTGATGTCTGTGTCTCTTCAGACTCTGATGATGATGGTGGCCAAAGAGAGGCACAGGTGGGGGTTTCAGGGGCTGAATCTCTCCCAAAGGTTTACATCCATCTTCTGACCTCATTATCACTGCACACAGTCAGTATGCCGATACAAATCTAACCCCCAGAGGCCACAGATATTGGAGTGTCAGAGGGTAGGGACATTGAACCAGAAAGTGTGGGAACTATGGCTCCATTGACTGTAGACACTGACCATAGCCAGATGGTCCACACAGGTTGATTGAGAGGGATGCTTGTAGGGGGCCTGATGTCCTTCCATCACCTGTTGCAGGTGTCTCATCATGCGTCACTCGGCATATGTTTTGGGCCATCAGGGAGGCACAAGCACATTCCGAGATTCCAGATGAATGCTCAGGGTTATGGATGAAGCACAGTCTGACATCCGTGGCTGCCTCCACTGCATTGGTGATACCCTGGACTGGTTCACTGATGCAGTGGAAAGAAGGTAGCCTGAGACAGATGGCGGAATATCTGTCTTGGAATGCACATTGCCTGTGATGGAACATCTGGTTGGAGTCAAGCATCACACCTGTGGATGTAGGTCAGCAACTACATCTGCTAAGAGTCCATGTGACCATGCTCAATTATGCTGCCATAGTAGCAGTACATCCAGCGCTTCAGAGGGGAGTGTGCTGTCCACACCAAGACATGGCAGGCCATGGGCTCATGGTTCTGGGCTTTCCCATGGAGGACATAGTCCCACCAGACAGCAGTAACCGTCAGGTACTAGTACTGCTTTTGATCTTGGCCATGGAGATGCCAGTGCAACTCCTGGCAGAGCCAGTTCCCATGTTCGAGGGAAGAGACTGTGAACTGTCATCTATACCATCTATACCATGCATGGTTCACAGCTGTCCAACACACACACATTGTAGGGCTAGCACTGATCTTGACTGTGTTTATGCATGCACTCACACACCACTGTCAAAATCATGTCACCTACAGACACACATGGCACATTTCCATGGTTCATCTTGCCTGCTTTCCTTCCTGACTCACACACATGCTTTCAACCTATTGGGTCAGCCTAGTCCTCCTGCACCCCCACACAACATCTTGTGCCAGTGATGATAACTGTGCCACATCACTGTCATCCTCGTCATCAATGCAGGGAAATGAAGTTAATATGAAGGAATGAAATTAATATGTTATTGTGTAATGCAGTGTTGCTTTGCCATGCCACTTGTGCTGGTCACTGACAGATTTTGTATGCTGACATCTGTAATGAGTAAGTCACATAATTTTGTGTACCTTATGTTGTATGATGCTATAATGGCTGTATACTTACACAATGAAAGATGTGTCATGGACCTGTTTATGGATCAGTTGCAGGAGTCTGCAGGGAACACCTATGGATATAAAGAATCAATAAACCCATAGATGTCACAGCACAGGATGGAACATTAGCACAGAAGACATATGTCTCCATCAAGGTACAGTGGTATAGGTGCATGGCTCCATAGGGTCATATGTATATAACAGTCTAATAATGACAATGGCATCACGCAGCCTACTCATGCATCCTTCGTCTATGACATGGTCTGATACCCTTGATAAGTGTCACCATGGTTTCTGGACCTAACACATCTACAAGCTGTGGTGATGGAGATGACCCATCTACAAATTTTCTGTGTTCATTACACACATTTATCTTACACTAGTTATGATTGTCTGGTTCTGCATCCCATTGTGTAACTTGCACATAATGTACATTACAGCAGACATGGCTTCACATGCATGGGGAGCCTGTTAGATATCAGGCTTAATGTCTGTGTTACATACCTGTCTCTCCACCGTGTACTATTTATACCACAATGATGGTGTAGGTGTGTAGAACAGGTAATACATGTGTTAGTTCTGTCTTGGATAAGCAGGATGTACACATTGGGATTTGACACCTCCCTGTATGGCAGCCATACACATCACCTCCAAAGCATATAGGAGACAGACTACGCATGTACGCTCTTAACATTGACTGCATTGGACATGTTATCTTTCATGTATATTAGTTTACCATGCAACCTGTGTGGCTGATACAGTTGTAAGATATGCCTGTGTAGTGTCATAGCAAAGGTGCTATTGCACTCAATGATATGTGTGATGAATGCTAAATCTGGTATGATAATGACATTTTGGGGTTTACATACTGTATAGGTTGCACAATATTGAATGGATCCCCTCATCTTACTGATCAGTGAAAGTCAAAGGCTACATTACTCTCTGTGTCCATACGTTCATGGGTATTGGTTCAACTGTGTGCAGTGTACAGACACTACTATATTTTCCAGGGGTGGATGACTTCCAAATGGATAGTACTGTGCGGTCCTTGGCATTTACTATTTGTCAATGGCTCTGACAACAACTGAATGTGTGTCTCAGGCCATCCCGGATAAGTGTTGGATCTATGTAGGATTCAGTGGTGACAGCTCCTAATATGTAGTCACCTGCTAATGTAATCAGTCAGAGGTCACTAACAGTGGTCATGACTGCAGAGAAGGGAATGGCTACAAGGGGTACTCTATTAAAAATGTCTAAGGGAAGTCCACTGTTGATTGGTTTTATTGTAGCACAGGTTTACCCAATGCTATCTTCACAGATTATGACTATCAGACACTTTGCTACCCACCAGCTGACATCCACTCTGTAAATAACCTATGCAGTTTCCAGTAAGGCCTGCTGGCCTAATATTGTCAAACACCTTGTCAGGCCATGGTCGGTGGAGAGAGTCATATTCCCATCATCCATTGCGTATTGTAAAACTCAATGAGATCCACTAGTAAGGGTAGGTAGGCATTATCTGCCCTTGAGCAAAACAAACTGTGTTTGGTCCAGTGTTAGTAGGTGTATGACATTGTTACTGATCATATCTATGCTGACTCCTTTCATGGCTTTATATATCAGACAACTGAGAGATCTGGGGACACTGCTTGGCACTGTATGCTAGTTGTCCTCTGTGCAAATAAGTATTGCAGTTACTTCCATCATGTTCCAAGAATAGAGTCATCCAAGGTGTCTGAGCACAAACAAATAATGGAGGGAAGCATAATATGCATACCTTGGGAAGGTAAGGTGGGAGGTTTTACACAGGTATTTTGCAGATGGACACTACTCAAGTGTTGTGTACTGCAAGGACGCAATTACCTTGTGAAGAATGTGGAAATCAGGAGAGTCCCCTGAATTGCTGGTGCCTGACTACTACTACTGCAGGTCTCACCACAGCCACTCTGTCATGGAATACCATGCTCCGCTACTTTTTTATCACACGCAAAATGTAACTATGAAGCTCATGAATAGTAGCAGGACACAGCCTGTTTGTTCATCCACATGGTTGTCCCACATCATGAAAGGCTCTGTAAGCTTCACATACCTTCTTCCAGGTAGATGCTTTGATTAGCAACCTGAGAAATCAGTTGGCTTTTGTATGTAGTAATCCTTCTGTACCAGGGTTGGTGGTACATCACTAGGGAACTGAGCAGATGGTGATTAGGAACAAAGCTGCAGTGTCACAATATAATGTGCAATGTCCAGTGACACAAATGTCCAGGCTTGCTGAAACAAGCAGCACAGCAGTGGTGATCCATCTTAGGTGACACTTTCACAGCGCTTCATGGATCCTGCCCTTCACAGAGTAATGATGGATAGCTGCATGGCATGGCTGTGAGGCCTACTGCAGAGGACTGGCCACCTTTGCCCAAAGTGTGTCCACCTGCCACATGTCCTAGGTATGTCATATTGTACAGTTATGTGCCCAGAACACGTCTATGTCTGTCTTCCCACATCATGTCATGCAACAACCAGTTTGCTGTGCGGTTGCTTGACAAGCATTGAATCCTTGTAAGGGCAACATAATGTCAGCAGAGTTGAACAAGTCCTCTGTGCATGCACAGGCACCCACATCTTCATTGCAAGGTGTCCCTACAAACACTGTGTTTCAGGCTGTCAACCCCAAGGGTTTGGCAGCATGACCCTAACTTTGCAGGACTTGCAGAGTGTCACATTTGTAAGTATGGTATTGCGACCATGCCTAATGACAGGATTGTGGTCAATTCAAGGTCCACATTACTGGCAACACATTGTATGGCACACTGACAGGTGCTGTGTTACCTTAGGGTAGCTACATTCAGGTGACGTGTTACATTTCACTATCTGTCATAACACTGCCTAATAATGGCGTGCTGTGACGTACACACAAGCATAACTGTATTGCTGTAGGCACTATCAATGACTGCTGATGACATTTGGAAAGTGTACCCACGCCTCCTATGCCACACAAATACAATGTGTGACAGATATGACTGTACTTCAAACCTTGATTGCATGGTGTATCACACAGCAGTCAGTACCTATGGCAATAAACATTTCACCAACATGCACAGCTCACCTCACATCCACAACACACACACCTACATGTGTGAAGCTCCTTACCAGACACATTCTTAAACAACAGACACCTCTGAAAACCTGCTCACTGATCTCACCAGTCACACACCTGAGGCACATCACAAATGCAGGCCTATTATTCATAGGTGAGTACATCTTGAGACACATTGATGTCCATGTCACCAGGCTACATATGGGAAATGTTACAGTTAGCTGCGTGTGTGCTGACATGATATGCCATACCACACATTGCCACAACTCAAGGAATATCAGGTGACAAAATGATGACATCATATTTCTTGCAGGTGTTTACGACTAGGGACAAATGTCACCAGAATGTGTGCAGACATGACTGAGCTTACACACTCTGTGTCTCTCACCGGTATGCCCATAGCTTTCAGCTGTATTTGACCCTCACCTAGGATGATGGCTCAATACACACAGAAGATGAGGGACTTCAATAATTGCCTTAGTGTGTGGTATCACTGTAAGGGGATCCACTACATGTCTGCCTGGGATGACTTGCTCAACAGACATCAATGCTTTGTCAGAGATGGCCTTCATCTGTCACCCCTAGGATTTTGAGTGTTGACACCCCCACAGTGCATCTTATAGGCACTATCTAGAGGGAAATCATTCCAATGAGAATGCCGTCTTCATACAACATCAAGGTTATGCTGCTACATGCTAGGAATGGCAAACTGTGTGGAAGATGTCCCCACCATGGAATATGCAGACATTTGTATAGTCAAAGACACCTGGTACATGGCTGTGGAAAGCACCACAGCCATACTAGACTACACATCATTCCACATGTTCAGACCTCAAATTGACAGTGTGCAAGGTAATGCAGGTGGTGAATATATATTCATTAAGGATAGATACACATCCAGATTTAGTGAAACACTATGCTTTCTTGGAGACACTGCAGGTTCTGTTCACTGCTGGACAGGCACATAATCAAGCCCTTGCCATCTACAGGAGCAGTTCCATGATCCAGACATCCAGTGTGCTTATTTGCATGCACTTGTGTCTATCAAGATATATCAGTACACCATGGTTTGGGGTGGCATTAAGTAACCACCAACTGTGTTGGTTAGTCGTGCTGAAGATCACTTACCCTACGGTTACTCCACGTCCTTAACTACAATGCCCTGGACCAGTTGCGTGACATCCCCACAAAGAGAGGCAATGTAGCTCTTCATGTATATCCCAATATAGATGACCACTGCAGCCCATTACTGTAAGGTCCTCCCTGGTGAGATGTGAACACAGATCAGTCTTATTAAAACTATCAGACCTAACCCCCCTTGCAAACAATACAGAAATATACTTCAAGCCAAGCAATGTATTACCCCCTATTGGATGGTTTATATAGCATGACTGCACCACCCCCCTCAGATGGGACAGACAAGTATGCAGCACTCTACACCATGCATTATGTAAGCAGCAATACAACTGCATAGACTCGGCTGACCTTAAAGGAGGAACACAAGCTCCTCATAGCACAGGAAACCTGCATGGTGGACAACTGCCATTAGGAGGCTCTACAATAAGAGATTGACATTGTTATTTGACAGTTAGGGTGAGTATGCCTCGCCTAAAATGGAGGCATAACCTCCTCAGCTAAAACAAGCACATAGTGTTTGTGTGATGTTGTGTAGAAACAGTATGTGACAAAATCAATCTCCCTCACAAAGCAGAATCACAATGCACAACGTAGTTACATGTATAACCTCAGAGAACAGGCCCAGATTGTCAGTGAACTTGTACATAATGATACCGCATATACTGGGTCTGTACTCATAGCTAACCTGTTGTCCCACATATTCTGCATCAGCTTCACTCCCCTGTCCCCACCACATGTGCCTCATGACATTCCTGCAACATGTCCCATACCTTCCATATCTATAGAGAAGGTCATAACTGTCCTTTAAATGGGGTATACGCAGCACCTATTGGACATGCTATCATCCCAGGCTGTGGCCTATATGGGATCCACCAAGGATTACTAACACCATTGGGAACTCCTTGCAATCATGTGTAACACTGGCTACATCCCAGCTGACTGGACAATTGCAACTGTTATCCCCCTGCACAGAGATGGTGCTTCCACCAACCACCGGATTCATAGAACTATTTGCTTGAGAAGCCATAACTGTACACCAATGGGGCTGATCAGTAAACATATATGTGCTCTACAAACAGTTGACTGTACACAGTTTGGATGTCTGACAGGGAGATCATGGCTGTTAAATGTGGTGGACATGTCCAAGGCAGTCACCAAGGACCTGGGTGAGGGGACATCAGGACATACAACCTCCTGGATGTAGCCAAGTCGTGTGACTCTATCCCCCATGCAGGCATCATTGACAAAAGCGCCCACATAGGCATTAACAATGATATCATTATAGGGGTGACTAAGTAGCTCATTGATGGCACACATACTCAAAATAGGGAAATCCACCTGCAATAGCTGATCTGTAAGAAGCAGTGTTCAACAGGGCTCATTCCTGGGTCCTGTACTGCTTGGGATCCATTTCACCACTATACAAGCAAATACTGACTGTCTATGGATAACAATGTTGGCTGATGCTTGCAAACTGTGAGCGGTCATATACTCTTTGAGTTATGTCAGTATCCTACAAGAGGGTATTGATGACAAATGCCTGTTGACATACTACTGGCTGTAAACTCCATGCAGATATGTATGTAGTATCATTTCCATCAGTAACACCTATGTTCCTGGTAAGTAGCACATTAGTCGCAACATGTGATGTACATACTCAGGGGTGATAGACCTGGGCACACAGGCCTAGCCACACAGGTATACACTTAATGTTCCTGAGGTCGCCATGTCTCCCCTGTGGTAAGACAGGAATCATATGTCATAACTGAAGGCACAGTCACCCAAAATTGACATACGTATAACCTCCATGTACTCAGCATGCCAATATATGAGTGCAATGGTCATTTGGTACTGTACCTTTCCAAGCACTACTGGCAATTGCACACAACACAATGGTCCCTCACAAGGGAACTTCACGTCTTCAGTATCTGTCCAATGGGCATCGTCTGACATCAGTGGTCATTGTTGCCTGTGGCACATAGACTACTCAGAGGTGATCTCTGCCTTGCATATGGGGCAATGTGTGACCCTGCTTGATGGGATATGCTGCATATCTGTAGGTGGCATGGTACATAGATTACTCACTCTAAGGACATTAACCTGATATGTGACATTAGTAATACATGCTGGTAGGAGAGATCTGTCTAGCAGACTTTAACACACCTTTGGAACAGAATTCTGTCTAATGGTAAACATAGCACCTCAGTGGACCTCATCAAATGCCATCTGTATGATTGGCTGGGTGACCATCATTTCACCACAGAGCTTCTGCCTGTGTCCCTTGTGGACAGGGGCAATATGTGCTGATCACGCAAATAATGGTATAAACTTGGCTAGGATTATGAGGACTGTAGGGCCAATATGCTACTAAAGTTTAAAGATCCTATGATTCCATAACTGTTGTAAAATGCTGTAACAGCCACACACATAAACCTGGCTACATTGAGGATAGCTCTACTTCCACTTACTGTTTACAGGACACAGCACACACACACACACACACACACACACACACACACACACACACACACACACACACACACACACACACACACACATGCTCGCGCATACACACTGCAAGTTATCTGCAAGTAGATTAGAACATGTACCTATCTAATGGTACACACTACAGATCACAGTACGTGATGCATGCACTACACCTCAAGTATGCTATTAGTATCTCTTTAGGACATCTCATGCTTGATGACATCAGCAGGCCTAGTTGTTGTAGTCAGGCATTTGGAGGCCCACATCACCTTCTATGACCAAAATACTGCAAAACCCTACTTCTTTCTAAGTTACTGAGGTGATTATATTTATGTCATATGTGGATATGCACTTTTACACCATATGGGGATATACACAAACACCAAGTGGCCTGTAGTGAGATTAGAACCCCTATCTAACTACTCTTGCACTCTATGGATCACAGTACTTATTGCATGTGCCAAGGCTTAAGTCTGACCTTACATTGGCAGCTGGTAGTCTTAAGGTCGATGACATCAGCAGGCCTTGTAGAAGAGGAGGGTTTGGACACTGCCATCAACTTACAGGGCCAAAATGTGCAGAACTAGTGCAGTTTCATAGTCAATGAGGGATTCACATTCTTTTTGCAGGGGGATACATGTGCGCATGTGTGCGCACATGCACACACACACACACACACACACACACACACACACACACACACACACACACACACACCAAGTTGTCTGCAGTGAGATTGGAAAACCCTACCTAACTACTCTTACACACTATAGCTCACAGTGCCTATCGCACGCACCACTGCTGATGTCTGTTTTAGACGTGACTGCAGGCAAACTGCTTGTGGATTACACAAACTAGGCTTGTGTTGAACAGCATCTGTGAGTGAAATTTCTTCATTCTGTGTTATTTATCCTAGCTATGTGGCTACAGTTACCAGTTTGACCATATTTAGCTGTTTGCATTTGGATGGGCATGCCTGTGGGCAAAAACAATGTGCCCTGTCCATGCATGCATAGACAACATTATACATTACACCACCTGCTCACCTGTTGCTGTATGTGTGGTGACATCCAGCAGACAAAAGGGTCTGTAGGTAAGTGCATTATGTACTGTTGAGCCCTTACTTTGGATACTTTGAAAAACAATATAGATGTGTGATAGTGAAGTATTACTCATCATTATCAAGGTATGTAGGACAATACAGACAGCCACACACATATTTATGTATATAACAGGAAAGTATATAGAAATGTGGCTTTGTGTGTATGATATACTGTATATATGTGTTATGTAGATTTATGAGGAGAGACCTGAAGTGTATGTTTTATATATAGCTATATATAGGAATATTGCTATTTGTATATTCATAGAGATAGATATACTATCTATGGGAAAGAGAGAGAGTGACAGACAAATATGTATACATATGTGTATGTATGTATGTATATACATATCTATGTATAACGGGTCATTTTGGGCAAGGGGAAACAGAACTGCACTCTAAGTGTATGAGCATGCTCAGTGGTATTGTCTGTAGTTATGAACTGCCTCCAGGCCACACCTACCCGTACTCCAGTAAAAGATTTTGTGTGTTATAGACAATAACATCTGTCCCTGTGTCTGCAGTACTGCACTTCACTGAAACTGTCCACAGCATTATTCAGCTGTCTGATATAATTAATATGTGACAGAGGTTAGTAATGTTACACCACACGCAGACTGACAGTCTGTCAAAAAACAACATAATACTACCTCACATCAAAAATATGTGGATACTTCCAAATTAGAACCATCAACTCCTTCACCCATACTAACTTCCCTAGTCCACTGAGCCACACAAGCTGCCAGACAGAGAGTAGTCATGCATCACACAATCAACAGCAATATGTACATTGTTATTCCTGTGTTTAGTGAGACATACAATGTATGATCAATTTCTATATTACTGCCCTGATATTGCCTGGACTGCTGATATACCATTGATGAGTTACTGTTACAGCAGTTATATAGGAACCCTGCTGTGTTGGGGGTGAGAGAACAACACAGCATGTTCTGCTGGGATACACAGTAGCCCAAATGTCATGTAACCCCTCTTTAACATCTCCCTCGACTGATGTAGTGTCTATACCATGCAAGAGACTAGTGACTATTAAAGGACACATGCTAGTAGACTGGGTATCTGTAGTCCCATGTGAATGTTACTTTTGTCCAAATAGCCCACTACATTTACTTGCATAAATGTTGCAGAGCCATACCTACCATACCGTATCATATTAATCCTTACAAGTACTGTGCAGGTTAGAGACTTGCCTTGCAAATGCAGCAATTGACAGAACTGTAGTTCAGGGCTGACTCTGTCTGGTGCAAGCAGTACACAGCCAATACATGGATAGGTACTGGTTGTATGGGTTGCCTGGCATCAAGTCTGATATATGTATACGAGTAGGAGTAAGGTGTCTGTCCCAAGGCCTTTAGGTTGTCAGTGAATGTGCTATGTATTGTCTCTTAGCCAAGGGGTGTACTGAGAATGCCTATGTCTACCTACAGGGACATCAGCAGGGTGTAACTCCTCAGAGTCCTTCTGTGGCTGTAGTGATCTGGGCACTGGTGGGGGGCTGTATACTCCTTCTCTTTGCTGATCCTGCTGCAACTGTTTCCACAGGATTAGATTGTGTAGAATAGCACATACTGTGAACATATGTGCACATGTGGCTGGAGAGAACTGCACAGCTCCACCAGATATATCAAGGCACTGTAAACGTGACTTGAGAAGCCCAAACACATGCTCTATAATGTTTCTAGTTTGTGCATGTGCCTCATTATGGAATTCTTCCATGGGATTGTGTGCATTTCTGATGAGTGTCATCATCCACGGTTCCAGGGCATAGCCAGCATCCCCAGTAAATGACCGTGGGGGATGTCCCCCCAGCAAAAATCTGGTACAGCTGTGATGCATGCCAGATATGGGAGTCATGATAACTGCCAGGGCTACCATCACACACATTCAAGATAATCCCCTGGGCATTGCACATGACCTGGCAGTTGATGGAGTAGTACCCCTTGCATGTGGTGCTGTGATGTGTACATGAGTGCAAACTATGGCACCCAGTACCTCAGGGTAGTGTGCTAGATGGTAGAAGTGTTGCATATTGCTGGTCCTCATCTCAGCGGTGAGGGGAAAAGATATGTGCTCATTGGCATGTGGAAGCATGGCATCCAGGAACTGGTGGAGTATCCTGGATGCAGATGCCTGTGAGACCCCCATCATGTCTTCAGTTGGTCTTTGGAAAGTACCTGTAGCTGTTATCCTAAGGGCTACACATACCTTTGTTTCCACTGGGATAGGTACCTCTCTGTTTGTTCTGGGTCTGAGTTGAGGGTGGCAGAGCTCAGAGAGTTCTTGTAGTGTGTCCCTGTCCACCCTGTAGCGCTAAACAGTCTCCAGCTCATGTAGATCCTGGAAGGTTACCCTGGGCCTGAACACTGTTCTCCTTCTTTGCCTAGGTCTACTTTCAGCAGCACCATCAGCACTGACTTCAGGATCTATCACATACAGATGTAGCAGACCTGCAGCAGTCACTAGTATTATCTCAGTTAAAATTCCCAAGTCTGTACTCCAATGGTCCTGAGTATTGGGGGAAAATCAGAATGTAGGGTATATGCATGCTTTATACAGATGTGCTGTAGGTGCAGAATGTGTGACTGGCTAATTATGATGCATTCCACCTGCCACCAATATAATTAACAGCATTTAATGGCCCTATTTCAGTGTGTGACACCGTGCACAGCACCGCACCATGCAGCATAGCTTATATAAAGGTCAAAATGTCTAATTGAATACATCTGGTTTTGAGAACATGCTCAGGCAGGCAGCGCACTGCACAAACATGCCCACTGCAGCTTAAAAGAGCTTAGAAGAAAGGGAACACACACCCCACTGATGTCAGCCACATCCTGTGTAAACATCAACATGGTGTAAAACCCTACACGAAGGGGACATGCGGACACTATTACTCCTTTCTGCTATTTAATCACCCCACCTCATTTCACACTCTCATAACACCTCAGCCTTCACTATCACCTCTTTAGACAACACCACCATCAATGTTTAATCCCATACCAAGCTACTAGGGGTCATAATTGATGATAAGCTAAAGTTCAACCTTCATATAAATTGCTGTATTAAAAATACTAACCAAAAGCTTGGCTTATATACCATAACAAAAGATATCTCAAACCAGAGGAAAGAAGGTTAATCTCTCTTGCTTATCTCCTACCTTGTCTCTTCTATGGCACCCAAATCCTCACTAACCTACAGGCAACACTACTGAATAAGATGGAAAATACATAATAGCTAGATTTGTTGCCAACACTCAACCTAAATCCCATCACTGTTTGTCTTTGAAAACACTGAACTGGCTTGAGTTCCCCAGTCAACTTCTTTTCTATCAACTTAATATTATCCACTCCATCTTCTACAAACCTCCTTCTGCCCTAACATTTCCAATATCTTAAATTACTACCTCCCAACCAGAAAACTTAGAAGCTCCAACCAAAACTTCCTTGACATCTATAAACCTAAAAAATCAATTGGTGAAACCCTCTACAACTATATTTCCTCTATCCACTGGAATAAAATACCTTTAACAATCAGATCTATTACACAGCGTGTCCCATTTAAAATCACCATAAAAGTTCACTTTACAAATATCTGGACTTGCTCCTGTACACAACCACTGTGAACTTAATCAGCTGACCCTCTTTGCATGCATCTCCTTCTCAATTTGTATGTAATTCTCGCTACAGAACTCTAACTCCTAATACCTTTTTCACTCAATTTCTCCACTACTCATATTTACCTCTCTCCCTTCTTTTCCCACTTAGCTTACTCCCCTGTCTCAGATTGCACTTGATTCTAACTACTACTACTCTCCTCTCTTTTTTACAAATTTAAAAAAAACTCTAATTTTCCCTCTTTTATCCATAGCCATACCTTTTCTATCACCTGCTCTCTCTATCAATTTCCCCTCTGCTTCTGATTACTGATGTACATGCTTTTGCCTGTAAGAACTATTAGATATACAGTATCTCTATACTATTTTCTTAAACTCTGAGTTAGTTGTCATTACTTCCCCTCTATATGGTGAAGTCCTTATGTATTGGAGATAACTTTTGGTTTTATTGCCTTTTTTGTAAATAACACCTTTAAACTCTCATGTTACAATTGTGAATCATGAATCTAAGCATTATAATGCATGTTTATATGACCTCATGTATACTGTATTGTTTGTAAACATTTTTATGGTGTATGTAATACTTTGTGGAGCTTTTCACCCTGGACCTCTGCTGAAAAAGGGCATAAGCTCAGTCAGACATTCCCGGTCAACAAATGTCAAATAAGTAAATAAATAAATAAAATACTTATCCTTGCAGACAGTCTAGAAGCTACATGCTTCATAGCCCTATCACCTTAGCAACAGCAGCAATGCACCACTGTAGGGAGTCCACGCAAGCTCCTTTGATACATTTCTGTCACATACTATAAACTTGTTTTTTTTTTCTATTTTTTTCTTTTTTCTATTTAGCTTGTTTGCATCTTGCTGCACTTAGTGCAAGCATGCCAAGATTATTAAAACAAATTATTAACTTTTTCTCTTTAATCTTTCTGACATACAGACTAATAGTTTTGCTCATATGTGCATGTGGTCTTATATTTTCAGGGAGTTTACGTCCACATTTCTACACTTTTACACCCCCTTTTGTCTGTCTAGACTTCTGTACGTAGCATTTTTCCACATACACTGTGGTCACTGACATGATGTCTAAACAGATGCCTTTCTGCATGTTGGATAATTCTACCTGCCTCATTTGCATGAGATTCACCTGCTTATGAGACCTTTTGCATGCAACAGAAGTTTCCTTGTTTGCACATGAATGCACGCACCTAAGCAGCACTTACTGAATCTAAAAATGCTTGCGCCCATGTAGGCATTGTGGTGCGACGCCTACACAAAAAAAAAAAAAACATTTAGGCTTTATGGAATTCCCTCCTGTGTCTTTGTAGAAATGGGAGTTTAGTGACTGATTAAGACAAGAGTACTAGGTATTTGAAGGTGGAGGTTATCTATGTAGCAAAATATCATAATGCTATCTATAGCATACTACAATATTAATGAAAAGGAGTGTACTGTATTATATTATGTAGTTGAAGAGAATGTTTGTGCCGTTTTGCTTCTCAGAAATAAAATATAGGGATTTTTTAAATTTAAAATGTACAAGTTGAAAAATTGCTTTTGGAATTATTTTAAATATTGTGTGCTTATTTGCCATTACCATAAAGTGAAAATAAATATGAGACTGTAAAGTGGAAAATGAAATACACTGCATGTTATTGGCAGGCCTGTTTTTATTTACCATTACAGAGTCAAATATTGCTTTCATCAGACATTTTATAATGCCGTATGCTGTTTACAGTTGCTTTACAGTCAGATCCTGGCTTTGCAGAATATTTTGAATTTGTTTTCATCACACTGTGTTTTCATATGTACTAGGTCGGGGGGGGTTCGAGCTCAGAGTTCTTGTGAGTGTGTCCCTCGTCCACCCCAGTAGCGCTAAACAGTCTCCAGCTCATGTAGATCCTGGAAAGGTTACCCTGGGCCTGAACACTGTTCTCCTTCTTTGCCCTATGACGGTCCTCATGTAGCACCTATCAGCACTGACTTCAGGATCTATCACATACAGATGTCAGCAGACCTGCAGCACGTACATAGTATTATCTCAGTTAAAAATTCCCAAGTCTGTACTCCAATGGTCCCCTGAGTATTGGGGGAAAATCAGAATATGTAGGGTATATGCATACTTTATACAGATGTGCTGTAGGTGCAGAATGTGTGACTGGCTTATTATGATGCATTCCACCTGCCACCAATATAATTAACAGCATTTAATGTGCCCCTATTTCAGTGTGTGACACCGTGCACAGCACCGCACCATACAGCATAGCTTATATAAAGGTCAAAATGTCTAATTGAATACATCTGGTTTGAGAACATGCTCTCAGGCAGGCGAGCGCACTGCACAAACATGCCCACTGCAGCTAAAAGAGCTTAGAAGAAAGGGGAACACATTAATCTCCACTGATGTCAGCCACATCCTGTGGCAAAACATCAACATGGTGTAAAACCCTACACAAGGGGACATGCGGACACTATTACTCCCTTTCTGCTATTTAATCACCCCACCTCATTTCACTCTCTCCTTAACACCTCAGCCTTCACTATCACCTCTTTAGACTAACACCACCATCAATAAGTTAATCCCATACCAAGCTACTAGGGGTCACCAATTGATGATAAGCTAAAGTTCAACCTTCATATAACGTTGCTGTATTAAAAATACTAACCAAAAGCTTGGCTTATATACCATAACAAAGATATCTCAAACCAGAGGAAAGAAGGTTAATCTCTCTTGCTTATCTCCTACCTTGTGCTCTTCTAACAGCACCCCAAATCCTCACTAACCTACAGGCAGCAACACTACTGAATAAGATGGAAAATACATAATAGGATTTGTTGCCAACACTCAACCTAAATCCCATCACTGTTTCTTTGAAAACACTGAACTTATTTGAGTTCCCCAGTCAACTTCTTTTTCACTATCAACTTAATATTATCCACTCCATCTTCACAAACCTCCTTCTGCCTTCTAACATTTCCAATATCTTAAATTACTACCTCCCCAACAGAAAACTTAGGAAGCTCCAACCAAAACTTCCTTGACATCTATAAACCTAAAAATCAATTGGTGAAACCCTCACAACTATATTTCCTCTATCCACTGGAATAAAATACCTTTAACAATCAGATCTATTACACAAGCGTGTCCCATTTAAAATCACCATAAAAGTTCACTTTACAAATATCTGGACTTGCTCCTGTACACAACCACTGTGAACTTAATCAGCTGACCCTCTTTGCATGCATCTCCTTCTCAATTTGTATGTAATTCTGGCTACAGAACTCTAACTCCTAATACCTTTTTTCACTCAATTTCTCCACTTTCTCATATTTACCTCTCTCCCTTCTTTTCCCACTTAGCTTACTCCCCTGTCTCAGATTGCACTTGATTCTAACTACTACTACTCTCCTCTCTTATTTACAAATTAAAAAAAAAACTCTAATTTTCCCTCTTTTATCCACTTAGCTTCATACCTTTTCTATCACCTGCTCTCTCTGTCAATTTCCCTCTGCTTCTGATTACTGATGTACATGCTTTTGCCTGTAAGAACTAAGATTTGATATACAAGTACCTCTATACTCTTTTCTTAAACTCTGAGTTAGTTGTCATTACTTCCCCTCTATATAAAGGTGAAGTCCCTTATGTATTGGAGATAACTTTTTTTTGGTTTTATTGCCTTTTGTAAATAACACCTTTAAACTCTCATGTTACAATTGTAGATGTGAATCATGAATCCAAGCATTACATAATGCATGTTTATATGACCTCATGTATACTGTATTGTTTGTAAACATTTTATAATTGTATGTAATACTTTGTGGAGCTTTTCACCCTGGACCTCTGCTGAAAAGGGCATAAGCTCAGTCAGACATCCCCGATCAACAAATGTCAAATAAGTAAATAAATAAATAAAATACTTATCCTTGCTGACAGTCTAGAAGCTACATGCTTCATAGCCCTATCACCTTAGCAACAGCGAAAGCAATGCACCACTGTAGGGAGTCCACGCATAGCTCCTTTGATACATTTCTGTCACATACTATAAACTTGTTTTTTTTTTCTATTTTTTTCTTTTTTCTATTTAGCTTGTTTGCATCTTGCTGCACTTAGTGCAAGCATGCCAAGATTATTAAAACAAATTATTAACTTTTTCTCTTTAATCTTTCTGACATACAGACTAATAGTTTTGCTCATATGTGCATGTGGTCTTATATTTTCAGGGGAGTTTACGTCCACATTTCTACACTTTGACACCCCTTTTTGTCTGTCTACGACTTCTGCACGCATTAGCATTTTCCACATACACTGTGGTCACTGACATGATGTCTAAACAGATGCCTTTCTGCATGTTTGGATAATTCTACCTGCACCTCATTTGCGCATGAGATTCACCTGCTTATGAGGCCTTTTTGCATCTGCAAGTCAGAAGTTTCCTTGTTTGCACATGAATGCACGCACCTAAGCAGCACTTACTGAATCTAAAAATGCTTGCGCCCATGTAGGCATTGTGGTGCGACGCCTACACGAAAAAAAAACCCCATTTAGGCTTTATGGAATTCCCTCCTTTGTCTTTGTAGAAATGGGAGTTTAGTGACTGATTAAGACAAGAGTACTAGGTATTTGAAGGTGGAGGTTATCTATGTACCAAAATACCATAATGCTATCTATAGCATACTACAATATTAATGAAAAGGAGTGTACTGTATTATATTATGTAGTTGAAGAGAATGTTTGTGCCGTTTTGCTTCTCAGAAATAAAATATAGGGATTTTTTAAATTTAAAATGTACAAGTTGAAAAATTGCTTTTGGAATTATTTTAAATATTGTGTGCTTATTTGCCATTACCATAAAGTGAAAATAAATATGAGACTGTAAAGTGGAAAATGAAATACACTGCATGTTATTGACAGGCCTGTTTTTATTTACCATTACAGAGTCAAATATTGCTTTCATCAGACATTTTATAATGCCGTATGCTGTTTACAGTTGCTTTACAGTCAGATCCTGGCTTTGCAGAATATTTTGAATTTGTTTTTCATCACACTGTGTTTTCATATGTACTTTTCAAAACAGTGCCAGTTTGATTGTGTATAGACTTGTACATAAAGGTATTGGTTACTCTGTGAACTATGTAAGAGTGCTTTGGTCAGGGTATAGTTAGACTTCTACTGTTTTATTTCAGTACCAAGTACTCTGATAAATACTGCACAAAAATGCAGCTGTGCTGTTAGTGTGAGTTGTGTAAATGAATATTGTGGAGGAACAGTGTATTTATTACAGTGTGTGCAGCACAAACCAGTCCTACTCTCAGTGCAATATTAAGGGATACTCTTAGACCTGCAGCAGGAAAACTATATTTCCCCATCTGTTGTGCATCCATCTTTAGTATGCAATGTGTGTATTGCACACACCAATGCTACTATTAGTATACATTGGGAAAATGGCTATCATGGAATAGCAATATGTTTATTATAATGTGTACTACACTATGTGGTGATCTTGCCAGTGTGATATTACAGACTAATGTCAGAATCACCCAAGAAAAACTATACTGCAGTCATCTTTACTGTGTTAAACTGTATATTGCATAAAGTACGACAAATGTTAATTTACACTGGGCAAATAGGTATCATAAAATTTCACAGTGTTTGCTAAATTATGTGCTGTGCAAAGCAGTGTTTTTGTCTGAGTAGTTTTTGTAATAAAAAGTCTTTACAAAGAAGAGCTACAATCATTATAATATTAAAACATAAAATCAGACCTGCACTAGGAACACTATGCTTCCATTTCTGTTCTGCAGTCATCATTGCTGTGCAATTGTGTATAACACAGAAAGCACTGTACTGTTGCTTAGTATTGCGCTAAGGGAGTTTGGTAACTGACAACATTGTCTACCCCTTCCACAGTCAGGTATGTGAATTGCAGCTGGACCTGGATAGGGATCCAGAGTCACAAAGTAGGATGGGACCAGGTGTTCACTAAATTCTGGATGAGACGAGACTAAAATAGAAACGGGGGAGCTGATGGGATGGAATATAAACAGGAAAACAGTCCATACTTGCCCCTTTGTCTCCAAACCTGTTGAGCAAAGCAGACTGCAGTAACAGACCTACTCACTTCATCATTGACCATAGGATGTATTGGATTCATAGGTATTGCACTAGTTTAGGCCCACTGAACTGTAGCAAAAAGTAATACAAGCAAAGAAAGAAAAAAAACGGGTGGAATTTGGTGAAACATATGAGGGAATGTGACAGAATTATTTTTCTGTATTATTTAGAATTCCGGGCCAAAAAATTGGAGTAAGGGGCTGGTGGGGCCTGTAGTAGCCAGGAAGTAGCCAGCTGTTGCAATGTTTATGACATTATACATAATAAATGAGGATGGGCTACAGATAAAAGGTGATGCGAGTATGGCAGAAACAACTTGGGAAATGTTGACCTAGAAATTGAATAATCTCTGGTAATCTTTGGGGCCTTTGCCTTAATAATAATAATAATAATAATGTTGTAAATAAGAGTCATTAAGTAGTTTATCTGATATTGCATCAGGGGGAATCTATAATAATTTCCATTCCTGAGGATTTTCCAAATGGTTTATATGTTTTATTTCTAGTTATCTGGCAGTTGCAAGCCTCTTACTAAGTAGGTTTGGTGGTGCCAATAGTGTAGAAGATTGAATGCAGACTTTATATGAAGGTAGTATTCTTTAGATCCTAGGTCTTAAACTGAGATGATATCTACATCAAGAGTACTAATTAAATACACAAAAAAATTAATGTAATTCCCAAACTGGAAACAAAAAAAACAAGCAATAGCAAAAACAAACACCAAACACAGCCCTCCCAATACTCTAAAAAGTCTGTATTCACTTTGGTGGATATACCAAACAATCCCACCACTCAGATGAAATAGTATTCTCCATTTAATCATAAAATAATGTACTTCTACACTCAAAAGTAAAAAACATTCACTGTTTGTTAAGCGCTTTCATCTACTAATATAGAGAGCATTAGAACAAAGAAATGGAAAAAGTGAGCTCTCTTATAAAGAAACCACTCATTACCACACCTACAAGCAAACCAATCAACAAGTAACAGCCTCATCCTTGGAAATAGACTGCTTTAAAGAACCATGCACAACAAAAAACTTCACGTGAAAGGTGAAGTAAACAGTGTTAAACCAGCTATCTTTGTGTGACTGTAATAAGTATGACAAGATTACTACAAAGTATAAAAAATAAAAAATACATAATAAATAAAACTTCATACACTACTAGCCCTCAATTTTAGTTCACTGCTAATAGAAACTGATTCATTAAAAACAGGAGGGCTAGTAGCATTCAGTCTAAGATGCCATAACATTTCCTGGTGGTACAATTTATTGCGCCAGTCACCTGTGGAATGGAGAACACTGAATTTGCTCCAAGACCAAAAATGTAAATCTTTTAAAAAACAATATAAACATTAGAGTGTCTTGCCAAAGCACTCTACTGTCATTCCCTCTCTATATACTATAATTTTGTTTGTAAATATGTCTATGTGTAAAGAGCATGTTTTGTCTTTCCCACATAGTATGCAGGATGACAAAGATATCATAGGTCGCAAGGTATACCACCCTTTGTGACACACAATTGCATCTTTCAGTACAGTTTACTGTTATTGAAATCGTGTAATTGGCAAACTACCCTTATACCCCATTAGTAAACCACTGTGGACAGTAAATCACACTTCCTTTGTCACACCAATTTTTGAAGTGGAAGTACTCAATTTTTCCAAGTACTTTTAAAATTGGGCCTGTTTTAATAAATAAACAAAATGTAGGGCTGTCCACGAAAACAGTCTAACAGTTCTTTCAAATCAGACTCCTAACTTGTAACAGCTCCGATTTTTGCAAATATTATTTTCTGTAATTTCTTTGACATTCACTACAGTATAATGCAAAACTATCCTATTCAGGTTAAGGCCACCTATATTATTTTTTACTTTCTCCATTGAGTGGTGGGATTGCTTGGTATATCCACTGAAGTAAATACAGACTTTCAGAGTGTTGGGCAACTCTCGTTTGCCTGGTTGCTTTTAAGCTAAGAGTACTAATTAGAAGAACCTGTGTGTGTGGAATTCTTGATATTAAATTTGTTAAATAAGTCTGTACAGGAAAGGGAATAGTGTAAATAAATCAGCATACTGAACTGTAATTTACTTTGGAAACATACCTTTAGAGTAATGAGACTACAGCTGTGAGGGGATTCAGGCAGGGCTAATGTAATTTTAGGGCAGGGCAGGAGCGTGGATAAGGCCTGAGGCATAAGACCTGTGTTTTGCTTTTCTACTCATTAAAGCTATTGGATGCAGACTAAACTTCCTTGAATGAAAGTTTTAAGGATCTAGAGTACATTGACATTCAGGATAAGGCAAATTAACATTTGCAATGAAAAAACACTAGTGGGCGGCAATTGGAGCTGTGATTTCTGCTGGTTTTACAAGGCCTCTACTCTAAAAAAAAGAAAAAAGAAAAAAAGTGCACCAAAAGGGAAATATACTCCATTAGGAAATAACTGCTGAGCACACTTTTTATGCTGAAACAGAGATTTAGAAATCAAGAGCAACTGCTGCGATCTCACTAGATTAAACTATTTTTATTTATTTCTGGTTCAATGACTTACAGCTCACACAGGTAAGCATGCGCCTGAACTGCTTGTAAGCACTTTAAAGGGTCTGCCTCCTACACCACCTTAGTAATGGGTGCTAATCCCCTAACCCTAACACTGTCCTTCTTCCCCCTCAACCCTAACCCTATACCTTAATGTCATTGAAACCTTCCAGTAACTCTTCTGCCACATAAAAGACAGATGCAGACACACATACATTTGCAAACATGCACAAACAACACTACATATATCTCCTCTAACCTATCCCTTACTCCTAACTCCTAAAATACACAAACCTCACACACAAACATTACAAATACTCATTCTTCACTCATCCCTGACTGTAATCCTAACTCATCGCGGCAGACAGAGACACACACACATATTTTCTTCACCCCCTGCCCTACTTACCTGTGTCATTATTCCATACCATCAAGATATCCACCTTTTGCCATCTGTCTTTCATCGACATTAAATCACACACCTGCATTTGTCAAACATATATATGTATATGTATATATATATATATATATATATATATATATATATATATATATATATATATATATAAATATATATATGCACATATACATATATATGGGTCTCCTTCAGAAGCTCGAGTTTTCAGAAACTAAATTTATATTGTTAAGATGATATTATCAAGTTTCCAAAAACTCAAAGCTTTTGAGTAGAGATTAAGTGGCAGTGAGAATTGTAGAATTTCATCCCTTTTCTCCACTGTGTAGTGTAATCTCAGAGTTGTTATATATAATATCCTAGGGATGTGGGCATGCAAGGATAAAGAAAAAGGGTAGAATTTTGTTGTTTTTGAAGTTCAAGTTTTCGGAAATTCAACTCATAATTCACTTTGGTGGATATACCAAACAATCCCACCACTCAGATGAAATAGTATTCTCCATTTAATCATAAAATAATGTACTTCTACACTCAAAAGTAAAAAACATTCACTGTTTGTTAAGCGCTTTCATCTAGTAATATAAAGAGCATTAGAACAAAGAAATGGAAAAAGTGAGCTCTCTTATAAAGAAACCACTCATTACCACACCTACAAGCAAACCAATCAACAAGTAACAGCCTCATCCTTGGAAATAGACTGCTTTAAAGAACCATGCACAACAAAAAACTTCACGTGAAAAGGTGAAGTAAACAGTGTTAAACCAGCTATCTTTGTGTGACTGTAATAAGTATGACAAGATTACTACAAGTGCAAAATATAAAAAATACATAATAAATAAAACTTCATACACTACTAGCCCTCAGTTTTAGTGCACTACTAATAGACACTGATTCATTTAAACCAGGAGGGCTAGTAGCATTCAGTCTAAGTTGCCATAACATTTCCTGGTGGTACAGTTTATTGTGCCAGTCACCTGTGAATGGAGAACACTGAATTTGCACCAAGACCAAAAATGTAAATCTTTTAAAAACAATATAAACATTAGAGTGTCTTGCCAAAACACTCTTACTGTCATTCCTCTATATACTATAATTTTGTTTGTAAAATATGTCTATAAAGAGCATGTTTTGTCTTTCCCACATAGTATGCAGGACAAGATTCATAGGTCGCAAGGTATACCACCCTTTGTGACACACAATTGCATCTTTCATACAGTTTACTGTTATTGAACGTAATTGGCAAACTACCCTTATACCCCATTAGTAAAACCACTGTGGACAGTAACCACACTTCCTTGTCACACCAATTTTTGCGGCTACTCAATTTTTCCAAAAGTACTTTAAAATTGGGCCTGTTTTAATAAATAAATGTAGGGCTGTCTGAAAACAGTTCTTTCAAATCAGACTCAACTTGTAACAGCTCCCGATTTTTGCAAATATTATTTTCAATTTCTTTGACATTCACAGTATAATGCAAAACTATCCTATTCAGGTTAAGGCCACCTATATTATTTTTTACTTTCTCCATTGAGTGGTGGGATTGCTTGGTATATCCACTGAAGTAAATACAGACTTTTCAGAGTGTTGGGCAGCTGCGTTTGCTGGTTGCTTTTGCTAAGAGTACTAATTAGAAGAACCTGTGTGTGAATTCTTGATATTAAATTTGTTAAATAAGTCTGTACAGGGAAAGGGAATAGTGTAAAATAAATCAGCATACTGAACTGTAATTTACTTTGGAACATACCTTTAGAGTAATGAGACTACAGCTGTGAGGGATTCAGGCAGGGCTAATGTAATTTAGGCAGGGCAGGAGCGGGATAAGGCCTGAGGCATAAGACCTGTGTTTTGCTTTCACTCATTAAAGCTTATGGATGCAGACTAAACTCTTGGAATGAAAGTTTTAAGGACTAGAGTAACATTGACATTCAGGATAAGGCAAAATTAACATTGCATGAAAACACTAGTGGGCAAGTAATTGGAGCTGTGATTTCTTGCTGGTTTACAAGGCCTTCACTCTAAAAAAAAAAAGAAAAAAGAAAAAAAAAGTGCACCAAAAGGGAAATATACTCCATTAGAAATAACTGCTGAGCACACTTTTATGCTGAAACAGAGATTTAGAACAAGAGCAACTGCTGCATCTCACTAGATTAAACTATTTTTACTATTTCTGGTTCAATGACTTACAGCTCACACAGGTGGGCATGCGTCTGAACTGCTTAGCACTTTAAAGGGTCTGCCTCCTATACCACCTTAGTAATGGGTGCTAACCCTAACCCTAACACTGTCCTTTCCCCCAACCCTAACCCTATACCTTAATGTCATTGAAACCTTCCAATAACTCTGCCACATAAAAAGACAGATGCAGACACACATACATTTGCAAACATGCACAAACAACACTACATATATCTCCTAACCTATCCCTTACCCTAACCCTAAAATACACAAACTCACACACAAACACACAACACTCATTCTTCACTCATCCCCGACTGTAATCCTAACTCACGTGCACAGAGACACACACACATATTTTCTCACCCCCCTGCCCTACTTACCTGTGTCATTATTCCATACCATCAACATATCCACCTTTTGCCATCTGTCTCATCGACATTAAATCACACCCCTGCATTTGTCAAACATATATATGTATATATATATATATATATATATATATATATATATATATATATATACACATATACATATATATGGGTCCCCTTCAGAAGCTCGAGTTTTCAGAAACTAAATTTATATTGTTAAGATGATATTATCAAGTTTTCAAAAACTCAAAGCTTTTGAGTAGAGATTGCGGTACAGTGAGAATTGTAGAATTTACCCTTTTCTCCACCGTAGTGTAATCTCAGAGTTGTTATATATAATATCCAGGGATGTGGGCATGCAAGGATAAAGAAAAAGGTAGAATTTTGTTGTTTTTTGAAGTTCAAGTTTTCGGAAATTCAATCATAATGTCTCGATAATATGAATTTTGAGTATCTGAAACCTCAAGCTTCTGACATAGACACACATATATATATATATATATATATATATATATATATATATATATATATGTGTGTGTGTGTGTGTGTGTGTGTGTGTGTGTGTGTGTGTGTGTGTGTGTGTGCCGCTCTCTTTTTCAAAGCTGGCACAACAGCCCCGGTGGTCCCTGCAGTAGTGCTGCTCGTTTCTCACTTCCTCAGTAAGTTTTTAAACAAAATGTCTAGCTTTTTTTTTCTTTTTTAGTTTAAAGGATCTGTTTAACCTGAAGGTCTGCTTGCATTTTCTGTGACGTCCTAATTATTGTGCCTAGCTTGTTTTATTAGTTTTAAAAAGCTGTATATCCTGGTGAACTGCTTGCATTCATGGGCATACTAACCATTGTGCCTTAGACACTGCTTACATTTTATGGGACTTTATTGTCCTGACGATCAGCATGAATTACTGAAGTTCTCCAATTCCGTGCATAACTTCATGGTTTTTAGACCTGTTGGTGCCTAAAGTAACTATTCAGTGCGATTCACTCCTGCCTATGCTCTTCCATCACTATGGCAGCTAATTTGGCATCATACAGAATGCTTTCCATAATTACTAGCATAACGCTAGCTATACCTGGTCGCCAGCTGCAAGCTCCCCATGTGGCTTCCGCTTAGAGTTACTCGCTATCTACATTGGGCGAGCCCCATTAAGGCTTCTATCTTAGCATTTTCTACTGCGCTTTGAGCCTTCTTTCTTAGTGTTTTTAACTATCCATATTGAGAAGCTTTGTGGCTTTTTTGTTAGCATTTACTGTGCTTTGCTGCTTCTTTCCTAGCATTTGTATCTATCCATATTGAGAAGCCGTGAGGCTTCTTTCTTAGCGTTTTTAGCTATCCATATTGAGCAAAATAAAATGCCACCAAAGCATTGTACATGCATGCATCTGAGAGCCTCTCTGAAGCTACTTACTTAGCGTTTTTAGCTTCCATACCAAGCAAGATCGAACGCCTTTAAAGTGTGTCTCAACATGGGCGTAATCCCTTACACACGCTAAGAGTGGCTGCTCTTGCTCGCAAACAGCCCCCAACATCGCCTGGTTCTTTTTCCTCTGTTATACTATCTTCTATGTTTAAAGAGCTGTACTTTGCCTCAATTGTTTCTGGTTCAAATGCTTATTATGCCTATAACATTTGATTATTTGGAGTCTGTCTTTGCCTACTAGACAGTGAGTTGAATGTATTAAGTGCTGTGCATTTCTTAACTGCCATTCTTAAACTAATTTACCTGCCTGATTAGTCAAATGTATTAAATGCTGTGCATTACCTTAATTGCCTTTCTAAACATATTTACCTGCCTGCTTGATTTACATTACCTTAATTGCCTTTCTTAACATATTTACCTGCCTGCTTGACTTAGTATTCTGTCTGCCTAACAGATGGAGAAAGGACACAGCCTTCTACAGATATCTGCTTTTGATTCCTTCAAGTAGTGCTCTAGACATTGTTATAAATCTAGATTGTGTAACAGACTGTGCTGGAACTCATCTTTGCTAGTACAACTGTTTAGATAACCCTAGTAGACTTTAATGTTCTGATTTCCTCTGTACCTGTTAAGCTGTATTTTTAATGTGCTCTGCATTGCCGTTTATATTACTGGTTGATTATCTGCTTGTACTGTCTCTATTGTGCTATTTATTGCCTGTTAGATTTACTCTGATTGTTGGCTAGCTTATTTTTAGTTTTCCCCATCACCTTACCAGGCTGGTATGCCGTGGTAACGCTGGGTTCTGTACAGTGATTGAGTTATTAACCCTGCATACTATTCTACTCTCTTTTGCACTTTCTAATAGCTGTACTTTTGCTGCCTATTACCTCTCTTCTCTTACCACTCTCCTATACATTTCCCCTTCTTCTATGTCTACCCTTTGAACTCTCTGTCTTCCTACACCTACCACTTCTACATCTGTCCCTTGAGCCCTGTACATTTCTAAATTCTTATATACTATTCCTTCCTACTGAATATTCCCCCTTACTCCTTCCTCTCTTTACATGCAGTTTTAACTATTTTTGAAGCTAACCTAGTCTATCTCTCCTCTCTTTTTACAGTTCCTCACCTCAGAAGCTCTCTACAGAAGCCCCCTCTCTATCACCAAACAAGGAATACCTCCTGCATCACCTCTGCAAACTCCCTGGAGTTTGCCTACCAGACTGACTCATAGAACTCCTGAAGACTGCCCTTAAAGTTTAATATTGAACGTAGGTAGCCTTAAACCATCTACTGTGTCTGTACTACCTACCTAGTAATACATTTACTTCTGTCTATCCTCCCTTGTAAGTGACTCAGCAGCCTACCGTGGACCACACGGACATACTCTCTCCCCCCAAGTCACCTTAGTCCCAGACACTTTCACAGCGAAAGTTGCAAGTAACCTGCTCAACATTGCTGCCTGCTTTCCTCATTCTCATCACTAAGTGGCAGTACCCTCTAACCAATTGCCGTTGCAACTGTAATGTTACCTGGCTTCCCTCCTAGTAACCTGACTCCTCAACTTAAAAGCCTGTATTCTATTTTCTGTTCTCTCTCTGACTACAAAACCTTTTCTGTAGATGGAATCAAGATCGATAAATCAATGTGAATAAAACCTTTTTTCACCCTCTGTACAACTTTTGTTAACCATATCTAGACTTATTCAGAACAACAACTGCCCTCTTACATCCCTACAAAATATCTTTTCTATTCTATATTGACCATACCTGCTAACCTTTATATATCTTCAGCAGTACTAGCTGATACTTGTATAAGTAAATCTCCTCTTGGTCTTGTGAAGTTGTCAACCCTAAACAGGTACATCTACATTTATAAAGCCCTTCATAGCCACTCCTACTTCCTCTCCATCATCTTCTTATCCCCACCCCCTCACATAATACACCTTCATCACATTTCTGCTTCATCCTTACTCAACACTTACTTTAACTATCATAACCCAATATGCTTATAAAATATTCAACCCTCCTATTCATCTACTACTACTTGCATATGCCTCAACCTTTCCTATATCTACTATCTGACTGAACCTAATCTCATCATATACCCCACTCCTACACACAACCTACCCACACCACACATCACTAACTTACTATTACAACTCCATCTCTCCTGAACTTTATCCCATCAATCTCAACCTATGTTTTCATTACAAACTAATCCCTCCTCATAATACCTCAACACCCACTCTCCCCTCCATATCCTCCACTAATTTTTCAACCTGCACCTCCCATTCAAAACAATCCAAATACCACTACTACTTAACTCAACTTCTAACTGCCATACTTTTATCTGGCGATATACACCCCAACCCAGGCCCAAACCCCTCTTCCTCAATATCTAAATCCATCTTATTTGCATCTCTCAATGCACAAAGCTTAACTAACAAAATTCCAAATCTGCATGCCTGGCTACTCCATAATAAACCAGACATCCTAGCCATTTCTGAAACCTGGCTAAAACCTCATATCAAAAATGAAGGGATAGTGTCACCCAATTACTCTATCATCAGAACAGATAGAACCCATAAAAAGGGTGGTGGAGTAGCACTACTCTACTCATCCTCACTATGCATAACACCTTATAATAAAGACATTCCCCAATTCAGTAATGCAGAATTAATACTAGCCCATCTTCAGTTAAACAAACACAAATATATATACATAGCCTCCCTTTACATACCCCCTGGAAACAATATACCAATACTTGAAGAGATCCTCTCCTGGCTTTCAACTAACATCTGTAATGAAACTATAATCATGGGAGACACCAACATTAACTGGTCCTCCATTGTATCCCCTACTGACTCCCTCAACATCAACCTATATAACTACTCTCAACTCATCAACTCCATAACTAGGCCATGCAAAGACCTCACTAGTGGCAACATCTTAGACTGGATTCTAGTCTCCCACCCTCACTACTACCCCAATAGTGGAACACTTCCTGACTCCCTCAGTGACCACATTCCCATCTTCACAACACGTCTTCCTTCTCCCCTACAAGTTACTCATAACTACATCACTACCCAATGCCATAAAAACTTTAACCTAGAAGCTTTCTCTGACTCCCTAAAATCCCTTAACTGGTACCCTTTAAAAACTCTACCCCTCAACAATGCAATCACTCACTTCAATACTACCTTTCTAAATCTTCTAGATACTCACACTCCCTTAATAACTAAAAGAATAAAAAAGAAATTCAGTCCCTGGTTAACAAAAAACACACTAACAAACATGCGACTTAGAGACAAAGCCTGGACACAATATCACAGGAACAAATCCTCATCTACCCTAAATGAATACAAAACTCTTCGTAACTCAGTTAAAAAGCTTATCTATGTAGACCATCGAAACTACTTCTCCCAACTTCAAAGCAACCACAAAACCAACCCACAAAGGTTCTGGAGAGGTATAACCACCCTCCTAAAACCTGGTACTACAGAAAACCCAATACCCTGCCCAAATGCACAAGACACTGATCTTGCCACACAATTCAACTCTTTTTTCATAGATTCTATTTCCAAACTTACTTCCCCTTTTTCAAATATCAATCCACCAACTACTCCCACTTCTCCTCACCCAACTCCCCCTCCATCTTCTTTCTCAGATCCCCCACACTCTCAACCCCCAGCCTTCCACATTAAAACGATTCCTACTTCCACTATAAAAAAACTCCTACAGAAACTAAAACCATGCACCAATGCCCCTGATAACATTCCCTCATACTTCCACAGCAAAGCTGCTGAAGCCATTGCCCTCCCTATCAGTATCCTAATCAACCACTCCATCCAAGAAGGCAATGTTCCCCAAATCTGGAAAAAAGCTTACATCATTCCTCTCCATAAAGGTGGAACTAATACTAATATCACCAACTTCCATCCCATCGCCATCCTCTCTCCCATTTCAAAAATCCTAGAGAAATGTATCCATCTTCAACTCCTTCCCCATCTCTTAGATAACAACCTATTAACTCCTACCCAGCATGGATTCAGACCGCATCACCGTACCATGACAGCCCTCCTATCCTTCCTAGAAACTGTGAATAAAGCTAGAGATTCTGGCCTCACTGTTTCTACCATCCTACTCGATCTTTCTAAAGCCTTTGACACTATCTTTCATAACTTACTTCTTACTAAGCTATCTAAACTAAACCTTTCATTATCATCCCTTACTTGGTTTACCAGCTATCTCTCTAATAGGCAATAAGCTGTTAAGTGGAAGAAAGCCACCTCCTCCTTTCTCAACACCCTCACAGGTGTCCCACAAGGTTATATACTGGGCCCCCTCCTGTTCAATATTTTCATTAATGACTTTTTTCACTCTATCCCTCTTGCAAACATTATTCAATATGCAGATGATTCCACAATTATCTGTGCTGCCTCATCCATCCCAACCCTTTTAAAACTTACTCAAGATGCCTTCTCCTTCACTGAACAGTGGCTGAAAGACAACCATCTAGCACTTAATGCTGCTAAAACTAAACTAATCATATTTACTCCCTCTAAAACTAATAACTTTGATAGAAATTTATTCTCCATTACCAGCCAAAATAACACACCTCTTGAGCTGGTATCTGAAACCAAACTACTAGGAGTCCAAAAACTCCCATCTGCTACTAAACATAAAAAAAAACACCAAAAACTTGGCATGCTCTACCGACATAATTGGTTCCTCACCTCAACTACAAAACATACTCTTTCTACCACATTTCTCCTTTCCTCCCTTCTCTATGGTGCCCCTCTTCTAACAAACCTACAATCATCTCTCAAAACCAAACTGTCCTCTTGCTACAATAAAATAGCCAGATTTGCCACCAGCAACAAATCATCAACCCATCACTGTGTATCTCTTCACAAACTCAACTGGCTAGAACTTCCCAACTACCTTTCCTACACTCAGCTTACCTATGTTCATAAACTCATATTCCAACCATACCTCTGTCCCTCCCTCTCAACTACCTTTAAAATGCACCACACCCAAAGACTTCTAAGATCAAAAAATCAAAACCTTATTGAGGTTTACAGACCCCTCCACACCCCAGGACAAAACCTCCTGTCCTTCTCACTAGCACGCTTATGGAACTCCCTACCCCCCTCCATTCGTACAACCACTAGCCACCCATACTTTAAAAAACTACTTCATTCTCATCTAACGTCAACATGGCAATGCTCCTGCTCCCATCCCCCATAACCTACTCTCCACTCTTCTTCTCTTCCCCTTCTTACAAATCCCAGATAGTGAATTCAAGCTTGCTTGTAGTATATAATTCCTTACTTATACCTAGCAATCTCTTAGCCTACTGCATCTAACTACCTATCCCACTAAAAAAAAAAAAAATTCTTCTTTTAATACTATAGCATTTATTACTTTTGATTAAAATATAATTGATCTGTTTATAACCAGAAATTATATAATCTTACTCTCTGTAATCTTCATGTAATCTATGTGTGGAACTTAATCGTTGTATAATCTGTATGTGGAGCTTTTCTCCCCAGGACTCCATTGAAAATGGGTTCTTTGGCCATATATATATGTGTGTGTGTGTGTGTGTGTGTGTGTGTGTGTGTGTGTGTGTGTGTGTGTGTATATGTGTTACCTGGGGATGGAAAATAGCATAAATGGCTGAGCAGAAGATAAGTATGCCGGTGGATAATTGATTATTTGAGAAGGTGGATTGGCCAGAAATATGTATGAGTGTAATTTCTGATAAAAGATATGCAAAGAGATGTATTTATTTATTTCATTTATTTTATTTTACATTTGTTGACTGGGATAGTCCAACTGGATATATGTCCATTTTCAGAGGAGGCCCAGGGAGAAAAGCTCCAAGATAATAATACACATTGAACATTTAGTAAAGGCTAGTTTCAAGCAGATTACAGTCATAAACAATACCAATATTTAGCACATATAGTACTAACTTATTATAAAACACTGTACAAAACATAACATTATTTTCAAAGTTATACATACATAACATTACATTCAGGTTTAAGATGCATTGAGCAGCAGTTATACAATTGACCCTTCCTGAAATGGTGTGCTAGAAGAAAGTTAGAAATAGTTGAAGGTAAGGCACCTAAGTAATAGAGAGGTCACTAGTCGGGAAGGACATAACCAATGAGTTTTGAAGTATTTCTTGAATTTGTTTTTGAACTGAGTTTGGGAAGGTTCTAGGGTCAAGTCAGCTGGGAGTCTGTCCCATGTTTATCCAACAGACGTGGCAAACAGTGAGTTCCCTGGTGAGTAGATGGATTTGTATGTTTGAACTATAAGTCTAGTGGATGATCACAATGGCCAGGTGCTGGTGTAGGGGCTGATAATATTTTTTAATGCAGGTGTATTTTTCTGGTTGGTAAAGGACTTTATGTGCCACTATTAGCTGGGTGAACTGCAGTAGGCTAGGCATTTCAAGCCATCCTAGGCGATTTAGGTTGTGACAGTGGTCTGTATGGTAGGCTGTGCCAGTAGCAAATCTGGAATGTGGTTAGAGCAGGATGATAGTTTATTAAGATCTGTTTTGTTTAAGTTGGAGAATAGAGGTGAGGCATAGAGAAGAGTTGATAGTAGATGGGAACAGGCAATTGCAGTTCTAGCAAGTGGGGTAAGGAAAGGTTTGATTCTGTAAAGAGAGCCAAGTTTTTTATTAATGGTTTTGATAGTTTGATTGATATGCACATCAAACTTCAGGTTGTTATCAACTATGACACCCAGTAGTTTAGTTTGGGATTCAGGGGAGATGATAGTGCCATTGTTAGCAGTTATGTTGAAGGATGGCAGGAGGGGTCCTGCGTGTGGTGTAGAAGAGGAGCAACTTAGTTTTGTTGGGGTTTAGGATTAGATGTTTTTTGAAGAGCCATTTTTCCACTGTATTGAAGGTATTTTGGGTTAATGTGAATAAAGTAGCTGGTGAGGTGTCAGAACAGATCAAGGTGGAGTCATCCACATATTGAATGCAAATAGCATCTGGGATGACTGAATGAAGGTTGTTGATAAAGATGGAGAAAAGAAGGGGTCCTAGTATTGAGCCCTGGGGGACTCCTAATGTGATGGGTAGACGAGATGATAGCTTGTCCTGCCATAGGACTGCTTGGCCTGCCATAGGACTGCCTGCCCTGCAGGTAGGATTGAAACCATTGGAGTGCATGGTTGTTTAAGGAGAAGGCCTTCAAGGTATTTATAAGCATTTTCTGGTCAACCATGTCAAAAGCCTTGGATAGATCTAGAATGAGTGCTGAGGATAGTTTGTTATTATTGCGGTTGTGGTTAATGACATTAGAGAAAGAGAGGAGGGCAGAAGTAGTACTGTGGTGTGGCTTAAAGCCATGCTGAAAGTTGGACAACAGTTAGTTCAGTGTGAGGTAGTGCATGAGCTGTATGTGTACACACGTCTCCATAATTTTAGCTAGAGGTGACAGAAAAGCTATGGGTCTAAAGTTTGATAGTTCAGTGAAACTGCCTCCTTTATGGAGAGGTATGACATGGGAGATTTTCCATATAGTGGGTACAGTAGCTTCAGATATAGCTCTGCTGATCAAGATTGAGATGGGGTATTCTATGGTGTCAGCAGCCTTCAGCAGATAGTCTGCTGGGAGGAGGTCGGCAGCCAGTGTGGTATGTCTTAGTTTCTTAAGTAGGGCATGAATAAGTTGAGTAGGAACAGGTTGGAAGGTAAAGTATGCTTGTGTACTGGGTGTGGCTGCATTAGATTTAAAGCCATTGGGAGATAGTTGGCTGGCTAGAGACTGGACAGTCTCTGTGAAGAAGCTGTTGAAGTTATTAACAATGTCTACTGGGGATTTTTGTTGGGAAGCTGAGGGGGGTGGAGGGGCGGTTTGGCCTGGGTGGAGTAGTTTGTTTATTCCTGCCCAGAACTTTTGAGGTTTGTTTTGGTGTTTTTGCAGTAGATGATAGTAATGGTTCTTTTTGTCTAAGGTTATGGATTTTATAGATTTATAAATGTAGATAAAAACGGTGCATGAGAGAATAAGGTATCACAGATTTACAAGACTTATGAGATGAAAAGGCATGTTGTATACAGATTAGTGCAAGTAAATATACGAGTCAGAGACAAGGGCAGAAATAATGGAAGGAGGACTTTGCAGATATAATAGAGCAGATACGGTACTCATTCTTCCAGGGTAAAATTCTCCCAGTATCAGGGCAATATTACAGGTAAGAATAGTTGTTTGTGGATGCAAAGTATTAAGGAAAGGAGGTTCAAAGTACTGCTTATGACAGGTGAAGAGG
>NC_056729.1:452202873-452275373 GCF_019279795.1 Protopterus annectens
TATACCAACTCTGAGATTGCACTACAGTGTGGGAAATGGCAATCTTCTTGTTCTGCACTGTATGGAGATCTCCATTAAGAAAGTTTGAACTTTTAAAAGTTCAATCATATAGTCTCAACCATATGAAAGTCGAACTTTTGAAAGTTCATTCATATTATGGAGACCCATATATCTATATATATATATATATATATATATATATATATATATATATATATATATATATATATATATATATATAGATCTCTGGATGATTGTCACTGTGAAGTAACACCCCTACCCCATATGCAAAAAATGGGAAAAAGGGGTTGTGAATGGATAGATAGATAGACAGAGAGATAGATACAGGTTCATAGGTGTGTGCTAGCCTAATGGCCCTGGAACCTTTACAAGCCTAGCCCATAGTATGTATAGATATATAGATAGATACTTATATATTATATATATATATATATATATATATATATATATATATATATATATATATATATATATATATATATATATATATATATATATAATATACATATATATATATATATATATATATATATATATATATATATATATATATATATATATATATATATATATATATATATATATATACATATATAATACATATTTTATATATATATATATATATATATATATAATATATATATTATATATATATATATATATATATATATATATATATATATATATATATATATATATATATATATATGTGCAACATATATATATATATATATATATATATATATATATATTATATATATATATATATATATATATAGATAGATACACAGATATATATCTAAATTTATATATAACTTTAGCTATATCTATCTCTCTCTCTCTCTCTATATATTTATATATATATATATATATATATATATATATATATATATATATATATATATATATATATATATATATATAGATATATATATATATATATATATATATATATATATATATTTTTTTTTTGTAATCTATATTGTAAACTTTGGCTCTAGATGATTGTCACTGAGAAGTAACACCCCTACCCCTTGTGCAAAAAATGTGAAAAGGGGGTTGTGGATGGATAGATAGACAGATAGACATATATATATATATGTATATATATATATGGGTCTACATGACAACGTCGACAGCTTAGAACGCCGACAATGAGAACACCGACGTCAGAAGATCGACAAGTGAGAAGACCGACGGATGAAAACACCGACGCTGAGAACACCGACATGGGAAAAGGCTGTGTAAGTATGCGGTAGTGACGGACGCGGGTCATTAAAGGTAAGTGTGTGATATTGACGGTCTGTAGGGATAGTGGTGGGTTAAGTGAGTTAGGGTTTGGGCACGGGTTAGGTAAATGTGCGGTAGTGATAGTCTTTGGGTTAGGGGCGGGTTAAGTGAGTTAGGGTTAGGGCGCAGGTTAGGTGAGTATGCGATAGTGACAGTCTTTGGGTTAGGGGTGGGTTAAGTGAGTTAGGGTGAGGGAGCGGGTTAGGTGAGTGTGCGATAGTGACGGACCTTAGGGTTAGGGTTTGGTTAAGGTTGTAGATAGTTGTGTATGTGAGGTTTAGTGTGGGTTTGTAAGGATTTTGGTGTGCTTGTGTTGTGTGTGTGCTTTTTGGACAGGGGATTTGTTTTGTTTGTTGATTGTCGGTATTATGGTGTGTCGGGCATGTGAGGTTTCGTGTTTGTGAACTGTCGGTTATGTGGTGTCGGTGATTTTGTTGTCGGTGTTGTGATGTGTCGGTGTTGTCAGGTAGACCCATATATATATATATATATATATATATATATATATATATATATATATATATATGGATAGATAGATAAAGATAGATACATATATAATATATATATATATATATATATATATATATATATATATATATATATATATATATATCTATAGATATATATATATATATATATATATATATATATATATCATATATATATATATATATATATATATATATATAGAGAGAGAGAGAGAGAGAGAGCTACAGATATATATGTAAACTTATATATGGGTACAATTCATTTAGGTTCATGAGTACTTACTAGGCTATTGATCTATGAGAATTTTATGAAGCCTAAGTTTACATTATCATTGTAGTTTTTATAGAGTCTACTTCAGATGATCAAACTTTCAAATGTTCGATTTTCATATGGCCGAGACCATATGATCGAACATTTAAAAGTTCAAAGACCTTATAAAAAAAAGTAAAACAAAAGAAAAAAATTAACTGAATGCTTTATGCAGGGGTCAAGCATCCCTGCACCCTCCACATGTGGGGCTGCGCTATTTAAATATACCAACTCTGAGATTGCACTACAGTGTGGAAAATGGAAATCTTCTTGTTCTGCACTGTATGGAGATCTCCATTAAGAAAGTTTGAACTTTTAAAAGTTCAATCATATAGTCTCAACCATATGAAAGTCGAACTTTTGAGACATATACATATATATATATATATATATATATATATATATATATATATATATATATATATATATATATATGGATCTTTGGATGTATGTCACTGTGAAGTAGCACTCCTACCCCATATGCAAAAAATGGGAAAAAGGGGTTGTGAATGGATAGACAGATAAAAAGAGAGATAGATACAGGTTCATAGGTTCATAGGTGTGTGCTAGCCTAATGGCCCTGGAACCTTTACAAGCCTAGCCCATAGTATTTATTGATATATAGATAGATGCTTATATATTATATCTATCGCTATATAAATATATATATATATATATATATATATATATATATATATATATATATATATATATATATATATATATATATATATATATATATATATATATATATATATATATATATATATATATATATATATATAGATAGATAGATAGATAGCTACAGATATATATCTAAACTTATATATGGGTACAATTCATTTAGGTTCATGGGTACATACTAGGCTATTGATCTATGAAAATCTTATGAAGCCTAGATTTACTTTACCATGGTAGTTTTTAGCCCTTATATTTTATGTACAAATGACTTAGAGATAGGCAGAACAAGGATATGTTGGGACAATTACATATTGCCCATATCCATGAGGAATAAGGGTGCTAAACATGGGGAGCATTTGTGGCTATCCATCCACTCATCCAAATTGCCTTTGACTACACTAAGTGAAGTACTTTGCTTTATCTGGAGTAGAAGACAGTTCCATAGAAGCAGAGCTCTTTGTGATACAGTCCTGTACTCCAATATGTTCTATTTATGTTGCAGAAGAGACTGAGATCCACTGGGCAGGTGTTTATGCCACCACAGGACTTTGAAAGTGCAATAACTTTTACATAATAGGGTTTGTTGAGGCTGTATAGGACAGGTACAGGTCCCCTCATAGTAGCCTGTATGATACTGAGAAGAGGGGCAATGTTTTGAGATGATCTGCACAGTGTTTGTGATTTAGGCCCTTATTTTTTTTATTTTTATTTTTTTTAGTAAGAAAGCAGTGTGGTATATTTGTGATAAGCATTTTGACAGGTACTTTCCAAATGGAGTATTATATTCAGTGATTGGCTTGATGATAGATGAGTACAGTAAAATCATTACATATCTGGCCCTGGATACTATATCTTTAGATATAAGCTGTGCAATGAAATAGGAATACCTTACAACAATGGATACATTGTGATCAAAAGACAGTTCCTCATCTTCAGAACTTCCCAGACCCATGTCTGTGGGATGACGTTTCAGTGGTGTGTCATCAATTTGATATTTACAAGGGCAGTCATGCTAGCTAAAGGATACGATTATACACTTTTTTATCATTTAGCTTTACTTCATGTTTTTGACACCAAATATTTGTTTGGGACAGGCGCTCTTGGTAGACCATGGTGTCCTCTGGGGAGTTATGATGACAGCAAGTTTACAGTCATTAGCTGTGACCTCCAAGAGGTAAATGTCAAAGAGGAGTGGTATAAAGACTGAACCCTGGGGTACACCACTAGTGACAGGCCTTTTGGAGGATGAAGAGCCACTAACCTTTACTTCTTGAGGTCTATTTTTAAACCAATTTGTTATCCAATGAGTTACAATAAGGAGTTCCATTTTGTTCAGACAGTTTATCTGGAATACCTGAGTGTAGGATAAAATAGAACATCTTTGTTAGGTTTAGACATATGGTCTGTACTGATTTTCCCCTCATTTATTGCTACAGAAACATTTTCATTGACATCAGCCAGGTTAAGTAGGCAAGATCTGATTTTGACAAATCCAAACTGGTTTGGGTCTAGGGTCTGTAGGTTACATATATAATTATTTATTAATTCCATAATGATCCTTTCCATAGCCTTACAGATGAGGCTGGCCAAGTTGATGGGCCTAAAATTACCCTGGGCAATTGAAGCCCCAACACTGAGCAAGGGAATGACTGCTGCTGCCATCTGTTCATCCATCATGAAGTTTGTTTTGAGGCTGATACTGAATAGTCTCAGTAAGGAGGCTGACAAGTCATTTTTCTGGCAGTCCAGCCCCACAGAAGTAATATTCTTGGCTTTAGATAGTGCCTTCAGGGCTTGTTCTTAAGAGATTGAGGTATGTGATGTTACAATATTGGACGGAAGAAGGAGATAAAATTTGAGATAGTTTTGTCTGCCAGTATATTGGCAATTTCCTCTGTATCTGAGTACCTGATATCATTTACTATTAGTTCTGCACAGTACTGGGCATTGTTTCTGAGGTTTCTAACATGCTTAAAGAATGTTCTGTGGTTATCCTTCTACTGGGTGGCTATTTTTACCTTATATCTGTCTTTGGTTGATTTGATTAGGGTCTGGAGTTCCTTGTTACGTTTAACAAGAGTGTTTTTGTCATGTTGAGAGTTAAATTTATTTTTGTGTGCTTTATAGAACTTGTTCATATTAGGGTTCTAACAGTGGGGTTTATTCTTGAACAGCAGTGTAGCAGTGGTGGAGTGAAGGCAAAGTATTGGGGGGGGGTAATCTAGACTTCCTGCACGTCATGTATTAGGCTGTCATTAGCTTGCTACATTTAAATTTTTTTTTTTTGCCCTTACATTGAAGAGTTGGTGGGGGCTGGGATCTGGCTGCTACAGGAAGCCAGTTGTTACAAAAGTACCAACTGACCTTCTGAAGTAAAAGCTGAAGTACTTCCCTCTTATTTATTTTTTTGCCCTTCAGTTATAGAACTGAGGGGGTTGGACCTTATATTGTGGTCCAACACCAGGCTAGCTACAGCCCTGTTTTTAAATTTGGATTTGTATTTATTTCTGAGGGAGACAGATGCATTACTGAAACTATTTAAATGTGCATAGCATTTAACAGAAAAGGATTATGCATGGAAGGATAGAAAATATTGTCCTCCTTCATCTTTCACCAGAAGCAAAAGGGAAGCACTAATCCCAAGCTGATTTCTGAGAAGCACCTCCTAGGCTCTCCAGTGATTGTCAGTCTAGTCTCACAAGTTACAGAGGTTAAAAGTAATATAAAAATAGGATTAATGTTCAGAATGTTACAGTGTGCACAAGTGATATGAGACAGAAGGTAACTCAAGCTTTAAAAGTTTAAAGAGGGGGCCTTTCTAGTTTGATTTTCAAGTCTCCAGTACAATGAGTAGATTAGATGGGACTGAAAGAGCTTCCCAAGTCAAAATTACAGTTGGAGAATGCAGCAGAAAAGCCATGAAGTTTAAAAGCACAACAGGAATAGGGAGAGAGGGTGGGGAAACATCCAGTACAGTCACACACCAGCAGGAGTCTTGTAACACCTGCAGCTAAATAAGAATGCAGCTAAATACCTTAAATAAGGAATCTTATTTCTCAACTTCTTCCACTGTTTAGCTAGATTCAGGCCCTTAACAATCAGTGAATGGAAAAGAAATTTTACTAACTGATTCTAGTCAAGAACTTTTAATATTCCAGAAAAGAAACTTTAAGGTAAAACAAAATTTAAAATAAAAAACTGTAATATAATAAAAACAAAAATAAATAATAATATTGACAATAATAATAAAAGTATTCAAACCTTAAATGAATAAATATAATACAAAATACAGTACATTCACACACAAGCAGCTCATTCGGCTTTTACTGAATGCTGATATTGCTGATGAATAATAGAGGTAAACCTACTAGTCAAGTGTTGATCAAGCACTGCACCAGATGGCTTACATATTGTCGACTTTAGTTAAGTATTTTCTTTTGTCATAGTTGTGTGACGGTGAGGTTGATATCTATAAGTTAAAGCAGTGGTTCCCAAACTTTTCCGATTCTCGGTTTCCTTGCTGAATCCAGATTTTCCCAAGATGCCCCCCCGCGGCACATTAAGTGCATATTAGACTATAAAGCAACACAATAACACATTACTTTGAGCCTTCTCTGACCAGTTTTCTGACAGATGTGCTCGTTTCAAAATTCATGCACATTATGTACTCTTTCAAACCTTACTGTTTCACATACAAATCATTTTCAGGGTTTTGTCCACCAAATGTATTCTTTCTAGGTTTTAAATTATTTGTTTTTCACACTTCATAAACTTCACAAAAGTAAC
The DNA here is from genome assembly GCF_019279795.1 of Protopterus annectens. Taxonomy (NCBI): domain Eukaryota; kingdom Metazoa; phylum Chordata; order Ceratodontiformes; family Protopteridae; genus Protopterus; species Protopterus annectens. The sequence continues at coordinate 452,209,450 of NC_056729.1, forward strand.
ATCTCTTATCACAGCTTTTACATAACTGACAGCACAAAGGACATTTCTCGTCATTTTGCTCATTGGATCGGACACTCTAAATTGGCCCTAGGCATGAGTGTGTGCATGTGTGTGCTTTCTGTGAAAGGTTGGGCGCCGGGCTGGCAACTCGACACCGTAAAACTCCACTGCCAATCATGAGCAGACAGATGATCTGCTGTGGCGACCCCTAACAGGGAAAACCTGAAAGAAGAAGAAGACAAAGCTCATTTTCAGTCAATATTTGATTCCCTTTATATTTTGCATTCTCAAAAACAATTTTAGACACAATTATTCTGTTGATTTTATTAAAAACAGAGAGAAAAGTAATTTCAATTGTTCTACAAGCTATCTCAAGAGCAAATCTGCTTCTTGCAGAAATCTTATTTTTCTTATTCACTTGCAGTATAAAATTTTCTCTCACTAACAAATGGGCTCATTAAACTCAGCCTTTGCCTCAGTTCTTTCAAGAAAATAACACAACCATCAATACTTCTCATTGTAACCTTGTATGCAACTGAATAATACATGATGGCTATATATGCTCTTGCAATGTTGGCATTGTTTGCACATTTTGAAAAAAATATAAGCAAAGTCTTCATTCTCAACATTGGTGGAAAACCTTCAAGCTAAGCATCACTTTGCCTACAGCTATTTCCAATTGGTACATTTTTTAAATTTTGCTTAGATTTATTTCCATCACCAGTCCTTTCACTAAACTGATCAACTTTATTTCAGCACTTGTACCACATTATAGATCTGAACATCTCTTTTCAGCTCCTAAATATGATCCCAAATGGAACTCAGATGCATTTTTTAAAGTTGCTAGCTAGTATGTTTACAATTAAACTAACAGTCTTCTATTGTTCCATTCCTCTAAATTTTCTGCAGTTGTCCATCCACTTTTTTATTATTCTGCTACATTTTCTGTCATTTTCGTCCTCCTAATACCCAATATGGAAGAGTTGTTTTCAAATTACTCAGGCTAAATTAATTGCCCTATCACTGACTTGGAAAGCAATGTTACATATTTTGCAGGAACCAAAGGAATGACTGAATTCTGACCACCACTTCCTGATGGTCCTTGTTATTACTGTTTCTTGTGTCATATGAATTTATAACTGCTTTAAGATATGAAATGAGATATCATAACTGATGTACAATGAAGTAAAACAACAGTAAATAATTACTATTGTTTAAGTGAGTGGTAATGCTTTTATTTCTAAAGTAATTATTGATATACTGGAGTTACTTCCACTTTTCTTGTTCAGTATAATAAATTTGCATTATATTTCTGTTCTTATATACTAACTATTGACTGATGATCTGACTCTGCCTCCCCAGGGCGCAGCAGCGCACACTTTGGGAACCCTTGATCTAGCCTGACTTCTAGAGCTGCAGAGGCACCCATCCCAGAAGGTGGAGGTTACAGAAAAGAACAGTATAAAACAGAGAGCTGATGCACAATCTCATATTTTATTTATTTTTACTGCAGAGGTCACAAACAAGCTCACTTCTCAGACCTGTGAAGAGATCTGAAAAATCTGTCCTGCCCTCAGAACTGAGCTGAGATGCAGGAAGAGAGGGAGAAAGGAGAAAGGGAATTTCTTCTTTCATACTGAAAGCAAGAAAACTTCAAAGAACTTTTAGGTCATACCATTTCAAACTTTTTCATCATTAACAATACTCTTGATACTAATTCAGATTCCAGATGGCTAGCTCTCAAAGCTTTCGTAACTGGAGAAATGTCAGAGTTTAGCTGCAGTCGAGCTAAAAAAATACCACACTGAAACTAAAATGCTATTAAATGAGATACAGGAGCAGCTTGAACATAATTTATCAACCAAGTCTTAACAAACTTAAGAATTAGAGACAAGTCCTTCAAATTACATCACTTCATCCTAATGCTGTTTAGTATAAAACTTGATATGGGCTGTTAACTAAATGATTAGACTTTGAGGGAGAACCATCAAGTTCTCTCTTTAATACATATGCATTTAGCTGCATGGTTAACACACCAGTTAGCCATCATAGGTAAATTTGCAAATTATTATAAGAAATTATACACTCCTGACTTATCCACCGAAGAACTTGAAATTCAAGACTACACTTTTGGCTCTGATTTCCCTGTCCTATCAAAACAAGTTGCTAACTTCTTAATATTATCCATTTTCAGTTGATGAAATCATTTCCACAGTTAAACATCTGAAATCTGGAAAAGCATCAGGTACAGATGGTTTTTTGAGTGTTATCTAGGCAAGAAAACTCAGTAAAAAGCTTGCTCCATGCTTAGCTCCTTTCAGTATTACCCCTTTGGTCACTCCATGGATCTCTGTTTAAAGCTCACAGATGATTGTCGCTGTTGAAGTGACATCCCGATCCCATGTGCAAAAGTGGTAAAAAAGATGTGACGGCTAGATGAATTACCAGTTTAAGAAAATTGCATAGAAAGCCCACAACTTTAAGGCTGATGAAAAGAAAAGGCAACTTTATTCTATCCACACCTTTTTCAATATCAAGAGATACTAAAGCCCAAAGACCACATGCATGTTTCTCTTCAACCCTTGGCCTTTGTTAAAAAGATTTTAGCCCTTAACAGAATTTGTTTTCACAGCAATCATAATGTTTCTCCATATCATTTCTAAGCAGATACTGAAGACTTAGTAGGATTTTAGGTTCCAGCTTTATAAGGGAACAAGCCTGTATGTTGATGGCAAGAATAAATCATTCCTCTGCCTTGGGACATACTGGATTAATTGCTTATTTTAATGTTATTAAAACAAACACAAGTGCTTCACAGCACCTGAACATCCATTTCTTGTCTCTATTCTCTCTATCTCTCTGGATACACACACACACACACACACACACACACACACACACACACACACACACACACACACACACACACACACACACACACACACACACACACACACTTCTCTGAAAGTTTCCTTACCTGCATGGAGTTTTCATTCTTTCTGGCTGTACCCGTCGCAGGTCCAATTCTTGTTTCCCGAACATAATCCGTTCATTGCGCAGCCATGGCCAGCTGGAATTGCGTGAGCTCCATGCTCAATTCCGACAGGTTGGTAGCCCTCAATTTTCAGCTCAAACAGTGCGAAAATTAAAAGACAAAATAAAAAATAGTAAATGAAGGGTATTAGTTCGCTGCACAATTGTGAGGAAGCCGCAGCTCCCCAGGGCACCGCGGCACACACTTTGGAAACCCCTTAGTTAAAGGATATTGTGCAGACCCCTCCAAATACTGTTATTTAGTTTGTGCTGGTTTCACTGTGTGAGACAGCATGTGCTCTATTAATGACTAAGCAGTTTCATATAGTATATGCTGATTTTGGTTTGAGAAAAATGAGGTTGCACTGCTGAGGTTTAAAAAAGATTAAAGTTTTATCTAAGTACTGCTTTAGGCAGGTTTCCTGTGATGTCTGTGCAACTGCAAAAGGAATATGTTAGGCTTCCTTTTGCCACTGGTTATGATTTGCAATGGAATGTATTTTCAATGGAATGGCTAGATTTAACAACTGTTTACATACCTCTCAACCTAGAAACATCAGAAATCTGGACAAAGGCCCATGAAAAATAGGTGCAAATCTGTACACTGATTAACATAAAATATGCATACATAATTATGTAACCCAATCCACTCTAATAAAATTGTATGATATCAACTTTCAAACTGAAAGTAAACTGCTAAACAGTAAACTCTAAAGCATATCACTTTACTGTACTCCCTGAATTCTCACTGATTGTTTTCCATAACTGCTGCTCCCCTAGGACAGTGCTGCCCCACTCCATGTGTTTTGCTCACTCAGTTCCTCTACCCTAACCCCATTCCCACCCACCCCTATTGCAATTAAGCTTATAGCTGCAAACCACTCCCACCTCAGCTCTCACACCTAATCAACCAATCAAATCAGACCATCAATCCCCCACTCAAACATACTATGCCACACCTTTGTCACTGACACCTTTATTTACTCCTCTCCCATTTAGTTCTATAGCTTCTACTCTCATTCACCCCTCCACTCCTACTGTAAAAGGAAATATAAAAGGAAAATAAACAACATAAATAAAATGCTTTACCCACACCTTACCCACCTAAAAGTAGCATTTTACACATTAACTATTTTTGTTCTCCTGTTTTCCATCCTTACGTCCTACCACACACAACTTTATCACACCAATCCAGCCCAATGGCAAACAGAAACTATAGTCAACCCCCTAAAACTAAAACATTTCCCCAACCCACCCATTTTCCTACTTAAATAATAAACCAACAAACAAAATTAACCCCTACTCATCCCAGAAACAAAATAAAATAATACAAAAACTAATTAAACTCTACCTATACCTAACTCAAAAACTCACTTGCTGTGGAGACATACACCCCAATCCATCACTCCACACAAACCGAAACCAACCAAACCCTCTTTATAGAAGGTCAACCTCCTCTCTCCTTCTCTTAAACATTAATATAAGAAGTATACTTAACAAAGTTCAGGACCTCCATGCCCTATTAGCTTTATACAAACCAGATATAAACTTGGCTTAAACCAGAACATCACGATAATGAGATTACACCCCCTGGCTACAATATTATACGGAAAGATAGGACAGGAAAAAAAGGAGGAAGTGCAGCTATACTGTTTCAAAATCATCTCACATTGGAGCAGGTTAGCTGCAGTTTCCAGGAAGTCAAAGATATAGAACTCATTCTTGCTAAACTAAAACTAAACTCTAGCAAACATATAGTTATAGCAGGTGCCTATATCCCACCAGGTAATAACATTGCTACTATGGAGAACCTGCTACACTGGATGTCTACCTCCCTTCCACAAGAGACCATACTCTTAGGAGATTTTAATATTGACTAGTCCGACTGTACCAAATACAATCCCTCTACACATATTAATCTTCATGGGTTCACCCAAATCATAACCACCCCCACAAGGGTCGACAAGAAATCCAAACGTCAATCCATCTTAGATTGGATACTTATGTCTGACCCCACCTTTGCACACCAATCAGGCTGCCTGCCAGACAATCTAAGTGATCACCAACCAACCTACCTTATTAGGAATAAATCCGACCATAGTAACCAACCCATCCTTGGAATAGTTCACAACAAAAAGAACTTCAAAGCCGAGGACCTAAACAATGAACTAAAATACTGTAACTGGTCTCCCCTAAATAACCTACCCCTAGATGAGGCAGTAGATTACTTTAAGTCAACTTTCCTCAAAATCCTAAACTGTCATGCACCAACCCATACCATCAGAGTCAAAACAAACTATGCCCCTTGATTAACAAAAGACACTAAAACCAGAATAAAGTATAGAGACAGAGCCTGGGCTCAATATCATAAACTTAAAACCACTACCTCAAAACAAAACTACTTAACCCTCCAGAACAAGGCCAAAAAACTAATAAAATTTGATAAACCAATTACTACAAAACCTTACAAGAAAAACATGCTCACAACCCTCAAAAATTCTGGGCCTCAATAAATAAATTACTGCACCCAGGTAAAACCACCACACCCACACCCATAGTACCAACCGACAAAGAGGACACCCCACACAATTCAACAAATTATTTACCAAAACAGTCCTAGCTCTATCTAACACCCTAAATAGCACCACTGGCCCTACACCTTCTCCCACCCCTACTAACCCCAATACTCAACAAAATCCCTCTAGCTTTTCCTTGTCATGAATGCCTACAAAACTTATTAATAAACTCCTCAAAAAACTGAAACCAACCACACTGTCAGCTAACAAACTTCCCACTGATTTCCTTTAACTATCAGCAGAAACCATAGCCTACCCCGTGTCTATCCTCATAAATAGATCCATATATGAATGCAAAGTACCTGACCTGTGGAAAATATTACATATTATTCCACTCCACAAAGGCAGCAACTCCCTTGAGCTCACCAACTACCGTCCAATTGCAGTTTTATCACCTTTATCAAAAATACTATAGAGAGTAGTACATTCACAACTAATGCAATACCGCCTGAAAATCTACATCTCAACATGATTTTCGACCCTCCCATAGTACCACAACAGTACTACTGTCATATACCAACATAGTCATCAACCATAGAAACAACGGACATTTCGTATACTCTGTATTCTTATCTAAAGCCTTTGATATGGTTAATCACAGCATGCTTCTCAAAACTATATCTACCCTTAACATAAACTCCTCCACTATATCATGGTTCAACTGCTATTCATCAGGCCACCAGCAAGCAGTTCTTTGGCAGGACCAACTGTTCTCCCTTCTACCTGTATCCATAGGAGACCCTCAAGGTTCTATACTTGGTCCTTTACTGTTCTCCATATTTACAAGTCAGATAGCTGTATCTTCTCTGTCTGCCTCTGTAGTGCAATATGCAGATGACACTACTATCATATGCACCGCCCTAACTTTAAGCAAACTTCAAACAATAACACAGCATAACTTTACTCTTGTTGAAGCATGGTTTTCTAAAATTAAACTTATACTCAATCCCAAAAAAATAAAACTAATTATCTTCAGTCCTGGTAGATCTCCTCCTCTGAACATAAACTCTAAGGATAATACCACAATCACCCCAACAATACACACTAAATTCCTAGGAGTGGTAATCGATAACAATCTTAAATTTGATGTACACATAGCCCAAACAATCAAAAAAGTAAACAAAAAGCTCGGTCTTTTGTACAGGAACAAGCAATTCATGACCAGTTATACCAAAGCCACTATTGCAAGAACTCACCTATTATCCACCCCCTTCAAATTTGTACCAAATTTGTACAAACTGCTACCCCTGCCCCTCCAACCTAGCAAGTAATTTTCCAGCCAAATGGTTGGCCTTTCTATAATAGGCATTCGCTGTAATGCCTCTTGTAATGCCTATTAGTAAATTAATAATAAAGTTCCTAAACTCGTGATTGAATTCTGAAATGTTAGTAAATGTAGAAAAAATGCAAATGCAGCATGGTAGTAGAGGCTTTATGCTTTTTTTTCTGTAACTATGCTAAGGTTTTTGTTTACGAGTAAATTACTAACCACCTGCTACTACTAACTAGGTAGTTTCATTTCACACACACACACCTACCCTACCCTACACACAAGAAATATGGACAAATTAAAAAAAAAGTGGACAGATATTAAAAAATTGTTCTACAGAACTTAGAAAGTTAAGCAGAATAACAGGATTTGTGCTAGTATGAATTTTTCTAAAGGACACAAGTCTGAAAGCTCAAATGGTGAAATTATTTAGCAACTACAATTCTCAAATTTTTTAAAAGAACAAAACAAAATTTATGAGGAAAAAAATAAAAATATAAAAGCAAAAATGGACATTCTGCAAAAATGAATATCAGAAAACATTATCACCACACACACACACACACACACACACACACACACACACACACACAAAACCAAACCTCTCAAACTCTTACAAACTCAACATAAATAAAGCAACAAGGGCAAAAAATAAAAACATTTTTTTTTTTTTATAATATTATATTAGTAGAAAGATAAAGAGAATAAGAATAAAATAGCATCAGTACTAATTTTCTGAAAGGTATGAAATATGAAACTGAAATGTCTGCATTATTTTTTTTTCTCAGTCTTTAACAATTTTTAAGTAATTTACCAGAGAAAACTGCAGTTTATGAAAATGGACCAAAAAAAATGTGATGCAATAATAAATTGAAAAGATACAATACTGGGAACCTGTCAAAAGGGAGGACACCATTTTAATATGAGCACAGTTAACTTACAGCTAGACAAAAATTAGAGAATCTACATGCATTACTAAATGAAAATAAAGTAATGTATAACTCTGATCATTACAGTTATTTAAAAAAGTAAAGTAAACCTCCATGTTTTTCTTCCAAAATTGCATTTTTGTTTGAATCATAGGAAGAGAAAAAAATTTTGAGAGCCAAAATCAGGACAGTTGAGGTTTGGCTATAATAATATATAGCATAAAAGCAATTTATATTCATGTGTACTGTTAATTGTTAAAATCTGGACACAAATAACAATAACAAATATGATGAACAGTACTAAATAAAATTGCTTTATAATTGTATAAACTGGGACAGTTGATAGGACTTTTTTGCTTTTTTTTTAGCATTGTTTCTGAAGGTTATAAAGAAACTAACTATTCATTATTTATTGACCCTATAAATAATGCCAGAAAAAAACCACACCACAGGAACAAAAACAAAAAAAAAGCAAGAAAAAAAATCTATTCATTCTTTGAAAATCTGGACAGTTGGGAGGTATAGTGGGGCTGGGGCTGTCTAAGTTTGCCACTCCCCAAAAACCATGGTCAAAACCATGCCTCCTCCTCCCCTGCAGCCATTCCAATGATCCATATTGCTATTTCACTCCATTACCATAAACACTAATACTGATGCATTTTACTTCTATGATGATTTGAACTTCATTTGAAATTTTTTTTAGCATTTTACATGCCTGTCAATTTTACTGGATCAAAACAAAACAATTTTCAGCAGATCGCTAACATTCCTCGGTAAATCCTCCCGCAAATCCTCCCAATATAATGTGTAAATCCTCCCCTCGACCTCCTGCCGCGTCCTCCTGCTCCTGCTCATACAACATACTTCATCCTCCTGCTTTCGACCACTCACATAATCCTCCCCCTCTCCTCGAAAAACATTTGAACTGGCCGGAAATACATATGGTGGTGAGCATTCTTTGACTGCTGCCTGAGATGATGTGATGTCATGTAAAGTAAAAAAAAAAAAAAAGTTTAAAAAAAAACCCCCTTCTAAATAAATAAGTTGTACTGAAATCAGTACAGTGCGTATGCCTCCCGACGTCCCTGCCTATTATCCACCCTCCTGTATGCCTCTCCAATCCTGACTAATCTTCGCTACAATGAACAAAACAAAATGGAATCTTGCTATAACAAATTGCAAGTTTGCTACAGGTGCCTCTAATAGATCCCATCACTGTTTTTCCCAAAAATAGCTCAACTGGCTTAAGCTGCCCCAACTACTTCTTACTAATCAACTCTCTATAGCTCACAAACTGTACTACCTCCCTGACAAAACTCCAGCACTACAAGATCTAACACAGCCCTACACGACTACCTGAGCTTTAAGATTCACCAACCAAAATCTCATAAATGTCATCAAACATAGAAATGAACCTGGAAAACTCTCTTTGGTTGTACGATAGCCAAACTATGGAACTCACTCCCAAATCACACATCTTCAACAAGCTCGGCTTCGCAATTTAAGAAACTTCTCAAAACCCACTATTCCAACAACTGGCTGTGTCCATGTGACTCCCCAGGCTAATCCACTACATTGCAGTGTTGAAAGGATTCTGCTAAAGATCACCAAAGTCTCTCTAACCTCTGAATACTTATTCTTACCTAATATATAACCTGTCTTATTGAGTTAAAAAAACATTTTATTCCTGAAATTGATTTGTATGTCTATAAAGAAATGTAAAACATGTTCTTATATGTCTATTTGTATGTTTTAAAGGTATATATATTTGATGATATGTATTTGTATATACATTCAACACATATGTATCATTGTGTTAAAATGGAACTTTTCTCCCCTGGCCTCTGCTGAAAATGGACCTGCATCCAGTCGGACTTTTCCGGTCATCAAATGTAAAATGAATAAAATAAAATAAATAAATGCAAACTGAAGAACAGACAACCAAAATATGGCCCCAGAGACTCAGACCCTGTAGTAAATGGTAACTATTTTCTTTTAAATGTGTAGTAATGATGTTCACTGGAAAGGGAGAAGATTAAGAACTTTAGGATTTTGTTTTCAGTGACTTGCAGTATGTGGGTTTTATGGTAAAAGTAGGGCATTTAATGGTAGGCAGTATTCTAATCTTAGCAAAAGAATATTATAGTTTGCTAGGACCTCCAAAAGTCATTCTTCATGGCCTTCTGATCAGTGGCATAGCTACAGTTTGTGCCACCCAGGGCTGTCTTTGAGTTTGCCACCCTCCACTTCCTCACAAAATCATGGTCAAATGGGGCCTCCCCGTATACAGCCCTCCCCCTGCAGCCATTCCAATGTCCAATTACTTGGCTATTTCACCCCATTTACCATAAACACTGTAATGTGCATATTGCTTTACTTCTACAATGATTTGAATTTCATTTAAAAGTTTTATTTTACATTTTACAGCACAAACACTAATAGACATCTGCTAAACAAAGCAATGCAGTCTCACAATGAAAGTAGACTTAGCATTAAAACTTCTCTGCTCTTGAAACTAACATTGATTGAAACAGCATTGAAATTTACATTCAAAGAAAATATATCTGGCCAGTGGCAAATAAAGATTAACTTTGGGCTATTTTTAAATCATAGGCCCCTTGCACACGAAGCATACATGTGTTATTTGATACACCTTCCTGATTGTATTAAATTATATTCCTAGTATAATACACTACGTTGTTAGAGGGTGTTTTAAATGTATTGTTTTGAACATTTTTCCAGTAAATAATGAAACAAAATGCATGCACCAATAATAACAAAACTGCAAAATTCAGAACATTTCCATCATAAACGTCTACTCAAACTTCTAAAATCCACCATTATCAGTATATCTGCACAATCTCTGCAGAAGTAGAAGTCATCTAAATAATTCCACATTAAAGAGATCTGTAACTAATAAAGAGGTTGCTGCTTACAAACAACTTTATATTTCATTGTTTCATCTACAAATAAAGTGCCTGTTGCCCTTGAGGAATAAATTGCCCATGTTACATTAAAAAAATGATAAACTAGTAATATTGCAATAGGGAATGGATGGCAAACTGATAACAGGTTCATAGTTACTAGTTATCGCTGCCAAAGAGGACATTCTCAGGACTGCAGCATCCACCCCCTTTAAACGTACAACACAGTACAGTATCAGCAATGCATCTTCTCTGTGGGAGTAGAACCCACAGCCTTCTGCATCAAAAGCAATTGTTCAACCTGCTATGCTATTAATAGTGTAAGCAGACTCAATATAAGCAGCACTAAACTTCTATTCCTCTGTATCTCTCATCTCCTTGTAAAATCCACTTGACACTCAACTGTATCTCTCAAACTTTGCAGCACAAGAAATCTGGAAAAAGTCAAAATTTGTTGGTGGAGACAAAAGCCCAAAAACCAGGAACACATTTTAAACATTGCTTGTATAATCTTGGAAAGTTGCTAGAATAAATTGTTGTGTTACCACCATGCATTTCACTGCCAAATCTTGAACCCAGGACCCTATGCACTACAGTCAGAGGAACATACCACTATGCCAAATAAGCTGCTTCCTGAAAGATAGGAAGACTGAAACTTAAATGGCTATAATTTAGTGAATTCAGTTCTCACCATAGCTCTCAACCTCTTAGCAGAAAACACCTGGACAATGCCAAGAATGGGGGAATACAGCCCCCAAAAATATTCAGTAAATTCAGTTCTCACCATAGTTCTCAACCTCTTAGCACAAAAAACTTAGACAAAACCAATAATGAGGGAATACAGTCCCAAAAATAGGGACACATTTCAAATGCTGATCTGATAAACTTGGAAAATTGCTAGAATAAAAGGTTTGTGTTACCATGTATTTTCTGAAGAATATGAAATCTGACATTCAAATGCCTGTCATTATTTAGTGAATTCAGTCCTTCACTGATTTGCCACAAAAATCCAGAAAACCAGAGATTTTATAAGAAATAGAACAGAACAAAAATATGAGGCAAAACCTGGACAGTTTTCACAAGACGTAGTGGGTAGGGAATGCAGGCTCTTGCTCATTATTTGGACCTCAAAATTGGTAAAAACCAAGAAATTCAGCACAGTTGAGAGGTATGACTGTTTATAACAGCATGACTACTTATATATACTCATACTTGTGTGTGTGTGTGTGTGTGTGTGTGTGTGTGTGTGTGTGTGTGTGTGTGTGTGTGTGTGTGTGTGTGTGTGTGTGTGTGTGTGTGTGTGTGTGTGTGTGCATGTGTGTGTGTATACTTCTAATGAATAAAAACCCACTTAACCAAAACTTACTTGATCGAGATGACCAAACGTTGAATTAACCGAACATTCACATCACCAAATTCTTTTACAGGGAATGGAAGCACTTGGTCAATATTCAACCTACAAACACATTGCATTATATCAAACCCACCCAGGTGGGGGGAATGCACCCCCCAGACCTCCTATCTATATATACCAACTCTAGATTAAACTACTGTGGAGAAAAGGGCAATTTCCCCATGTTGGCCAAGTGCCTCCATTCCCTGTAAAAAAGTCAACGTTTGGCTAATTCAACATTTGTTGTCTTCTCGATCAACTAAGTTTTGGTTAAGTGGGTTTTCATTCATTAGAAGTAGACCCAAATACATATATATATATATATATATATATATATATATATATATATATATATATATATATATATATATATATATATTGAAGTAGGCCAGATTGTCTAAAGACCAAGGCGTCGGTCACCAGAATATTGACATAAATATGTCTAAACATGTAATGCTGACACATTCTCTGCATGCCCCTGGGAAAACCCTTTAGTGGGTCAAGCCAAATGCTAGTGTTTTTGCACAGTGGGGCAAGCCCCCTGCATCTCTCACACTCCTTCTAGTTATATATACTGACTCCATGATCGCACAGTCCCCAGGGAAAGAAAATATCCCCCTACCCAAGGATTGTCTTTCTCACACACCTGTTGACCACCTGTTTCAGTCGACCAAATAGTGTTGACCACACAAATGTTGACATTGTGGTCCTTTGAATAGTTGCCCTACTACATTTAGATACGTATACACATACGCACATATATATATGTACACACACACACACACACACACACACACACACACACACACACACACACACACACACACACACACACACATATATATATATATATATATATATATATATATATATATAGATATATATATTTATGGAAACAGACTTTGCTATATAAGATAGATATATATGTTTAGGAATCAGAAAACCACAGAGAAAATCCTGATAATACAATGGGTGAGCTACCATGAGTATAACAGGAGCAGGTCCATTAGAGCTCCTTTCTCAGAGTCATTGGGTTTTACTTGATGATTTAAGTTATTTAAGATTATAGCCTTTATTAACCAAGACTCATCTGAAAACACACACAAACATACCTCTGTCTATAACTATCTGTCTGTGTGTGCACACATAAACATGCATCTATCTATAACTGTGTGTGTGTGTGTGTGTGTGTGTGTGTGTGTGTGTGTGTGTGTGTGTGTGTGTGTGTGTGTGTGTGTGTGTGTGTATAAACATATATATGTATATATATATATATATATATATATATATATATATATATATATATATATACACACACACACACACACACACACACACACACACACATGTACGTATGTATACCTACATACATATAGATAGACATATGCGTATATTTATTCAATAACAGCTCATTACTATCCAAAACCAAGCACACTGATTGGACAGCCCAACCAGTCTGCCCGTGGTAAATAGAGCAAATAACAGCAGAAAAAAGTATGGCCACTGAAGTACCATTGAGTGGTCAGACTTTTCTATTGGCATATACTGGAGAACACACCAAAATATGAGAAAAATCAGGTATGTTCTGCAAAACAAAAACAGAAATGTACCTGATTTTCCTCATATTTTTGCACTTTCCCTGTAAATTAAATGTCTGTTTTTTAACAATAAAAAAAAAAAAAAGTTAAACAAACAGTAATGGAGATGCACTGTGCAAGCATGGGGACATAAGTACATAAGAATAATGAAGAAAATGAGGAAGGACTCAGAGGTCCCCTTATGCAAGCCCATTATTTACGAAAGGTAAGTCATTTCTTTCTTAAATAATGTTAATGTATATAAGCAATAATCCACGACAGTGCGTGGCTATATCAGGAATTACCCAGAGATGGCTTTGTTTAATCACTCAGGCTTTGGTGTCATGATTAAACCACACCAACCATGGATAAATCCAGATATACCTTTGCACAATCGTCGATTATAGCTTATAAATAGATAGATAGATAGATAGATAGATAGATAGATAGATAGATAGATAGATAGATACAGATATATATAGGTATATATTTAAAATGTTGACAGTTCAGAATGTTGCCACTCAGAAGTGCTTTTTCAGAATGTTGACAATTGAGAATTTGGTATTAAAAATGACAGTGTGTCTGTGTGAGTGTTGGTGGGTTAGGGTACGGGTAAGGGCTTGATAAGGGGATAACTTCAGTATTGCGCATGTTTCTATGTCTGAACCTGTCTTTGTATTGGTAGTGTTACAGAAAGTGTTTTTCTAAGGTAAGGTGCAGGGTTAGGGTAAGGACCAGGAGAAGGGTTAAGGTTAGCATACAATAGTAAGGCAGTGCGGGACGGGGTGTACTCTCTCAAACAGTTCATTATCTGTCTGCTGTCTTTAGTGATCTGCCATATCTAGTCAATTTAGGATGACTGTTTACACTGGACATCTGATCTTACTTTGGGAGAAATTATGGAAACATAACATAAGGAGCCTTTCCCTGCAACTCTTGTCTATCACAGTTCTCACGGTCTTTATTTTCTTCTGACTATACCAGTTGTAACAATTCTAATAGTTTGTCCTCAGTGGATTTTAAAGCATTTGTCTTACAAAAATGTATGAAGTTTCTCTAACAATATGCAGTCTTGATTTGGCTACTTGACCATCTACTTCAGTTTTAGACTACAAACTTTACAATGACTTTTTATTATTATTTTGTCTTCATCTTTTCAAAATGGTTCATATTCTGCAGTTAATACTATTTACTATTTAGTACTCATTGTATTTGCATTTGTTTACTGGGGAAGCCCAAATGGGCAGAAAGCTCTTTAACAGGGGCCCGGATGAAAAGCTCCATACAAATACTTTAACAATAAAGGCAGAATATAACAGTGATACAAATGTCTCCCTATTGAAATGTCAGCCCTCAAAATGCTGAGTGCTGACATGATGAGGGAAAAAAAAGACCGAAAACTCAGGAGAACAGCAAATCTCAAACATTGCTCTTTTCCTTTAAACTTCTTTTTTTCGGGGGCAAACCCACCTGTGCCTCCCAATGTGGGAGGCAACCACCCAACACCTCAAAAATTATATATACGAGCTCCAAGATAGCCATTCTTGGTATATGCATGCCTGTTTTTTTCACCCATTCAGTCTTTGGGTTTCAGGACTCACTCTTGTGGGTCCCAATGTTTCAAATAATTACCAATACAAATACAAACAGAAAAATCTGAATATACATATAACAGATGTAGATAAACAATATAATGTTGCGAGTAAAAGAAAAATATAATCTACTAACAGAGAGTTCAAGTAAGAGAAATTAAAAAAAGAACGTCCTAAAATTATTGTGAAGGGAGGTAATATTAATATAGCATAAGTAATACAATACTTTTTGCATGATATAAAGGTAAAAAAGTGACAAACAACCGTGTAGAAATCAGTGAAGCTGAGCATGAGGAAGATATGTGATCATAAAAAAAATAGCAACACGACTATAGGATGTATAGTTATAGGTATAAAAGATGTGATACAGCTGGAGATGCATCATTTGTTAAGACGTATAATTCCAGAGCTGGATCATGGACAGCTGGGACCCTAGGCAAATAATTCAGTGTAGCCCACTCCCAGCCATATCAAGATCACATTACTTGTGTGTGTATCCCTAATTACCATAAAGCACTGTTCAAACCTATCAGTATGCATATTATTTTTTCTTTACTTTTACAATGATCAGAGATTTGGATTAAATTTAAAAACTATATTTCAAATTTTAAAGTGAAAACACTGACAATGATTTCACTCTCGCATTGAAAAGTGACTTAGCATGAGCAACAGAAACCTTCTCTTCCCTTGGAGCTCACATTTACTGAAAATGGTTTACTATCAAAATGTCGATCACCCCTTGCCGACACCACAAATGCGAACTCCGAACTGCGACTGTTGATAATGTCGAACACCGATATTCCGAAATGCAAAATCTCGCCCCCCTTTTGACCCATGGTAGCACTTGTTTTGTGGTGTGAAGCGGTCGTAATTGTTGACGTTCGGTGTTTTTATTCACTATTTTGAGGAATCGGCATTACGGCTTTCGCATAAAGGAGTCAACGGTATTTACATTCGACGATGGGTGATCGATATTTTGATAGTAAACCACTGAAAATACATCTGTTATACCAGTAAACAACAGACATGCTTGATTTAGAGTCAATTAGAATATAGTGAACCACTAATTATCAGCTATGTGAAGGGTGTAGGAATTCAAAAGACAAATGTGCAACAGATTTGCTAACAGCCTGGGAGAGCCCATTGAGTGAACTGTGTTTGAGCTCACCTCTGTGTGAACCACATGGTGCAAACCATTGCACCCACAATGCCCTCTGTGACTCTTAGCTCATAGATCACTGAGAAATACCAAAATCAGGAACTGATTTTAAATATTTATTGCATATACTTAGAAAGTTCCTGGAATAACAATGCAACTCATGCAACTAACACAAGATGCCTTCTCTTGTACTGAGTCTTGGATGCTGAATAATCACGTTGGTCTCAATGCATCCAAAACTAAAATCAAGCTCTTTACCCCATCTAAAAACACCTCTGTCGATAAAAATTCCCTCTCCATAGTCAGTCAGAATAAGATTCCCACTGAAATAGTCTCCCATACAAAACTTCTAGGTGTTATCATTGATGAATATTTAAAGTTTGACATTCATATACAAACTAGTATTAAGAAAACACACCAAAAGCTCGGAATGCTGTATCATCACAGCCGTTATCTCACTCCCTCTTCCAAACATATACTATTTCCTACCTCATCCCCTCTCTCTTGTATGAAGCCCCTCTCCCCACCAACCTTCAATCCTCCCTAAAGTCAAAACTGTCATCCTGCGACAATAAAATCTCTAAGTTTGCTACTGGGACCAAATCCTCCTCCCACAACTGTGATGCACTCCACTCCTTGAACTGGCTGGAACTCCCACACTATCTCGCTTACATTCAACTGCTAACTGCTCACAAACTCATTTTCAAACTGTCTAACTGCCCTTCCCTGTCCTCCATATTTACCTTGCATCATCCTGGCATACTACTCAGGTTCAGTAACCAGAACCTCCTTGAAGTGTACAAACCCTTACGCACACCTGGACAATTTCTCCTGTCTTTCTCCCTCACTCGTCTATGGAATTTACCCCCCCCCCGACATTTGAATCAACTAAAACCACTCCACCTTCAAGACCATGCTCCACTCCCAACTCTCTTCTCACTGGGAATGCTCATGCTCTCACCCCACCTGACCCACTCTATATCATTTCTGCTCTCCCAGCCTTTTTTTCTCCTTTCTCGAAACTCAGCCTAGTGACTCCCTTCATTTCATTTCCACTCCATCTCCCTTTGTTCCTTTCTCATAACTTAACCTATTCACATTACACTGTTCTACTCGCCTCCTCAAATTCTTCCTCCCTCTCACCTCATGAAACTTTGAGTGCATAAATGCCTGCACTCCAAATTATACTTATGTACTCCACAATACTTAATGCTTTGTTACATCACCTTGCTCAAATGTTATTATTCTGTCTTCTATATTACTGTGTTTTAGTAGTTTTTGAAAATTGTATTGTACTTGGTAACTTTGTTGATATTACCTTTGTAATAATTGTATATGGAGTTATCTCCCGGGGCCTCAATTGAAAACGGGCTCATTCTGGCCCAATGGACTTTCCCGGTTAACAAACTGCAAATAAATAAAATAAACAATCTTTACATTAGCAGACATTTTCTGAAGACTATAAAGTCTGAAACTCACATGCCTGGCATCATTTAGTGACTGCAATAATAATGACATCTATTTGTTGACCAGGTAGGTCCACTGGACACACAGTCCTTTTTCAGGAATAATCCTTCAGCATTGTCTAGTTAAGTGACTTGATCTGAGTCACAGAGTAGGCAAATGGAAACTTAAAATGAGAATTAAATTCAAGATAGATGCATAACAGTACATTGTGTTAAGCCCGTGTGTCAAATTATAATCCACAACCATTTGGTAGAGCAATACAAATTTTAATAAAGTAATAGACAAAAATACTGCTCAACATCTTTGCTTAAGAATTCTGGAAAAGGCAAAAATAATGGGAGAGGGACAAAGGATCAAAAAGGGACACATTTTAAATATTATTTCATCTATTACTTAACAGGATAAATCTATTGGGCAAAGTGTTCTTTTCAGGGGTGATCCAAGAACACTGTCTGGTTATGCGACTATCTCAAAGGTTCACAGTAGGCAAATGGCAGTAGAAGGATTCAAACACTGAATGATTGACTACAGGAAGCAATTAATTCTGAGATGAAAACCTTAAACATCAGAGGACTATGATTCACTTAAAAAGTTAGCAGAACAGTGAGTGTACATGCTTTTTCTGAACAATAAAAATTATAAAACTTGAGTTACTGGCATTATTGACTAGCTATAATCCTCAGTGATTTACCAGGAAAAAGTTAGTGAGTGCAAAACATAAATATCAGACAAAGCTAGACCTGTTCTGCAAAAGAGATTCAACTAGGCATGCAGTACAGGAGACCATTAAGGAGCCTAGCCCAAAATTCCAATTGCCCAAAACATTGTCTGATTTAATGGCTTGTCCAAGGTTACACAGTAGATATAAGAAGGTAGAAAGAGCCAAACCTTGTAACCTTGGGGAAAAAGCAGCTCATCAACAGGTTAGATTTTAGTCCTCTGAATGAATTGGGAGATTATCAGATAAAGGAAACTCCTCTAATCCACTTAAAAAGTTAACAGCAGAACAGATTAACATCAACATGCATTTTCAGAACAAAAATACTGAAAGTCTAATGACTGGCATTACTGACTGTGCTCCTTAGTAATTTTTCAGAAAATGACGAAGTCACTGAGATCCTAGCAGTTGGTTTAGAGGATTAAGAGGCCAAGCTTTTCATTAGCTGCTTCATGTAGTCAAGGGTACAGGCTTTAACGTTTTCTTCCTCCATTTGACTACTGTTTGGCTCTAAGCAAGTTACTTAACCAGAGAGTGGTCCCTGAAATGCTGTTTAGAAAAGTTCAGGTCATAAATGTGATGCACAGATTCTGAACAATAAGAAATATGACACTGTAATGAGTAGCATTACTGATGGATGTAATAGGTTTTACAGCGCTAACATATCTGTAATGACTCCTCTTTGTAAATCACAGGACCAAAGGTCTGACTCCTTCAGACACACACACACACACACACACACACACACACACACACACACACACACACACACACACACACACACACACTCTCTCTCTCTCTCTCTCTCTATAAACAAATGATGTACCAGAGGACTGTTGTAGCTCAAAGGGTAACGAGATTCAAAATGGCTGTAACAGCTTGCTTTCCAACAAAATAATGTCTCACTAGCATGAGTAAACTGGAAAGAGTACAACGGAAATATACCAAGGGCTTCCATGGATATGAAAATTTAAGTAATGATGAAAGACTAAAATATCTGAACTTGTACAGTGCTTCATATAAATATTTAAGGGGAGACCTTATTCAGGTATATAGAACATTCAGAGATAACTACCTCTGAAAATGTTTGGGGCTATCAAAAAGTAGTAGACAATCATCAGACAACCTATGTAGAAGATTCTGTAGGAATAATAAGCGTATTAACTGGTACTCTGGGACAGCAGCTGATGTTTTGAATAGACTAATAAATTATATTAACGTAAGCGCTAGTTTAGATATTTTTAAGAACAGCCTAGACATTTATCATGGGAACAACTGTTTTTGTTATATTGGCAGGCTAGAAGGGTATTAATGGCCATGCTTGAAATATTTGCATGTATGTATATATCTGAATGGCTTTTTCCACAGAATCTCAAAGGTAATAAGATCCAAAATGGCACTGACATGAGTTTATGGTTGCAAAAAATACCCATACTATTTTGATGCTCCAGGAAGCATGAAGTCTCTCTTTTTGAGTGTACAGCCAGTGAGAGTGAGACTTCCTGAATCTAAGCTTCTTACATGTCAAAATTAAAAAAAAAATAGAGCTGCCTAACATTAACTGGAGTTAGATGACGTGACTGGAACAAGAAGAGTTGTCTTTCATTTTTTTTTAACAGCAATTAGTGGGCCCCTCCAGCCAGCCTTGGGCCATATGCAGCTGCCTAGATCACTTTGTGATGGATCCGTTCCTATAACTGAAAATCAGCTCAACTCAGTGTAATCAAATTCTTAACTACAAAAGGTTTTCAACAGTAGAGGGTGAAGAGTCATGTCAGTAAGTGTGCACCCTGGGCAAACAAAAGGGGCATAGCCAAGTGTGTCTCACATATTGTTTCAGTTGAGATTTAAATATGTGTAGGTCATCAAACAGTTTAGGAGGGAAAGAATGTAATTCTTAATCTTTAAGATGAAGTTTGAGTACAGTGCATCCCCAGTAGTGTTGCATGACCTGTTTATAATTATCAATAATTTGTTTTTAGAGTGCAGGGCTATAGCTGAAGAATATTTCTGTAGGGAATTATTTATGGATGGACATTTATCAGATTTCTAAATAAGGTTATGGGCTATCACTAGTTGACTGTAAGTTATGTGTTGAGATAGCTTGCTCCAGTTAAGTTATTTAAATGCAAGCAGTGTTGGGACGTATATGTGTATGGTTATCAGAAAATTTCACTCTTTTATTATCATACTAGTATTTCTGTCTATTCAGATTTATTTCCAGCATTTAGGTTCATAGGTTCATAGGTTGTTACTAGGCTATCGGCCCTAGAGCCTATACAAGCCTAGCCATAACAATTCCCTGGCTATTTCTTCCCAGGATATTTACTTCCCTGGTCCCCTGTCTGGCAGGGCGACTGACGTGATCCCTGGGGTGAATTTTCTATCTCCCATCCAATTGTTAAGGTTCCTTTTGAAGAGGGCCAAAGAGATGCTCAGCTTGACATGTATGGGCAGTCTATTCCAAAGTATGGGGAGTCTCGGGGTCAGGAACCTATATACAGAGAGTTATGATGTACTAAAAAAGCTCACGACTAAGGCAAAATACAAAAAAAGTTATGTGCATGGTGCAGGGAGCCCATGATGGGGGGGGGGGCAGAGGGGAGCACTGGAGGATGTGTGTGTGTGTGTGTGTGTGTGTGTGTGTGTGTGTGTGTGTGTGTGTGTGTGTGTGTGTGTGTGTGTGTGTGTGTGTGTGTGTGTGTGTGGAGGGGGAGGAGCTAAAACAGTAGGCAGTGCCTAGGGTACCATTTCATCTATGCCCATCCCTGTACATAGAGTTATTATAATATATAAGTGTTGCAAGTAAATGGGAGTAGCTGTGAATGTCACACTGTGAGATGGGCCAACATAGTGTAGTACACATGTCTGTTGTAATCCAACAGCATAATAGCTACAGTTCAGTCTGTGTGTACTACTCTTAAAACTTTGCAGCATGAATTAAAAGGTTGCTTAGGAGGGCTGGCAGTGACAGGGAGATACTTAAGACTGAAAGTGCCCAGGTGTCCCCAACTTTGCTGGGGGCTCTAAAGATGCTAACACACTGGCATTGGTGCCATGTTACAACCTGAAAACACTAAGCCCAGTAAGGCAGCACAGCATCAGAATGCTTGACCCTTGAACTGAAAATACAGAGCTTACAGCTAGGTAACTCAAAACTGAAATGAAACAGAAACTGAAAAATATATATATATGTGTGTGTGTGTGTGTGTGTGTGTGTGTGTGTGTGTGTGTGTGTGTGTGTGTGTGTGTGTGTGTGTGTATATACAGAATCATATCAAGCAGAGGTAGAAACTTCACCACCTAGTGGTCAGTATTAGACGGAAGACTGCTCAACCTAGAAGGACAAAGGTATGTGAGGTGTGCCTTGGAGTCACATACCATAATTAAATGGATAAGAAAAGATAAACAATTGCAAGTTACCTTTTTTCTAATTTTCATATGTACAAAAAAGGTATCAAAACATCTACTTTCACTGTGTATTTGTGACAAAATGTACCAAAAGCAATTTGAACTTACTTTGCTGCAAACATGGTGGGGGAGGGGGGGGCAAACATGGGGGAGGGGGCAGTTCTTCTTCAGTGCATCATGCAAAGAGTAACGGTATTATTAGAGAGCCTGAAAACTGCCGCACCATTTTGGGCAAAACAAAAAAGCGCAGTAATATGAAGCATACCACTCAAGTGTTCTGTTTATACTGCGATGTCCTTTATATTTTTTCTTTAAATACAAAAGATAATGTAGTTTTTAGAAATGCTACACCATTAATCCGAGTTGCACACACTGAAAGATCTTCTCCATGCCACCTAGTTAGATGAAGTCATAAACCCAGCTCTTATGCTTCCTTAATACACTGCTAATGTTATGTATGCATTACAACTAGTGAATGCTCTCCACTATGCATCTCTGCTTGGGGGTTCTGTGTCAATAGTGTGCCAGGGAAACTTAACGTCCATTCAGTCACTCTGTTTACTGTGTTCTGACACAACCAATGGGCAGCTCGCTCAAAGCTGCTTCTTCCTCCCTTTCTAGTTAGGAGTCATCTAAGTCATCTATCAGTTACGTGCTGTGAAAGGTATCTATTTTAGAGATTATCAGTGCAGAGATAAATTCTTGAGCCCACAACATAGAAGTCTTAAAACATCAACAAATCAATAGTGCATCAGCTGTAACTTTTTACTCCTGTTTCTGCTGTCACTTTGCTAATGCCCACCATCAGTCATGTACCAGTTCCCCTCCTCGGTCTTCAACACAAGGTGAAATGAAGATAACAGATGTCGTTGTAAAGTACAATCCTAACAGTAGAGGAGGCTCTTTCCTTTTGGCCTACTCTTAATCGCAATCTTTCCACATAGTACGTAAGTGTGCGCATGCGTGGACACACACATGCACACATGCACAAATGTGTACACGCACACACACACACACACACACACACACACACACACACACCTACCTTCTCTCATGAGATAAAGTTTAAGCTGCTTATTCCCAACTCTCAACCCAGCTGGCTCTGCCAGAATCCAGTCTCACTACTTGAACCCAAGTCTCCTGTGCCACACACAGGGCTCAATTCCTCTGCAATATGGGGCCACAGTTATCAACTATCCATCTCTCAAAAATGAGGAATGGTACATCTCACAATGTGAAACAAATGGCAAAAAGTGGAACACTCACCAACAACTTACTAACAACTTCAGCTACAGAGCTCACAGAAAGTTATTTTAAAGAATCAATAAGGTTCAGTTCTATTTACTATCAATATCAGCTAAAAACATCCTAACACTGAATATGTGAGAGACCCTTTCCATGTGGAATTTTGAGGAGCACAAACTTTTCTAGATCCAGAATGAAGAGCACTCCTTGTAACGAGGTACACCTTATAGGTATGTAAGGAGCTGGTATCGGAACAGGTTGTAGTTGAGTTGCAAGTTACAGAGAAACTCTAGGTGGTATCAGTCTGAGACAGAGACAAAGTACTATCTTTCTGTGTGCTTACTGTCTCTCACTGTTACAGCCGTAGGAAGGATGGGGCAGACAGGGCTGCTGTCCTAGGCAGAAGGTTGAAGAGCACCAATGACAAAAATAAAATAGAATCAAATTTTTATTTAAACTTTTTAACCCCCTCATCCCCTCTGAGCAAACATGAGAACAGAGATGCTATCCCCACCATAACTAGTTCTTACCCAAGCACCCCTCTCTCTCTTACTCCATCACTGACAGAGATAGAGGCAGAGTTGCTACATTACAATGTAAGAGTAGCGATCTCCACCTTATGTTACTCTTCCCATTAATAAAGAGCAGTGCAAGATACCAGAGTTACAGTTAAGATCATCCCCCACCAATCAGGCATCATAGAAAAGGGTCTGTTAGTGTAAAACAGTACTCTCTTGCTAACAATCTATGCCCATTTTTTGAAATATTCAACAGTGCAATCTTAAATGATGGTATCCACAAGCACTTTAAAATGCTGTACCTTGCTTTATGAACCAGCTCCAATTCAACAGTGTAACATTGTTAACAATGTGTCTGTGTGTTTTTTAACAGCATATGTTATTCACTATTTCTATAGAGTGCAATTCAAAATTTCACAGCACCAGCCCAGAACCTTGCCTCCACATCAAAGTACCAGATAATTAGACTGAGTATTTAAGAATGGCGCTTATTACCACACCACTGACGTTACCACCCAGGGAGGGGGGTGGGGCTGGGGACACTGGCCTGAAGGAGCCAGTATGTGGCACAAAACAAGTCTCTCACAGTGGGTAGCAAACCCCTTTGTTATATCTCATTTCCCTGTTCTTAATTGTTCTCCTGATTTGGCTGCCAGAGTTACTATTTTTACAAGCATGTACCCAAGATTCCCAATGTAAAACTGTACCACATTGCTTATTACTGCTTGAATCAAACTGACAAGGAGGAAATGACAGGAAGAGAGAAAGAGGCAGACAGACTCTGAAGCTGCTAATGGGCTGGGATTGTTTTCTTCATACAATTATGGAAAACCTATTGTACTTCTGAGGCACTGAACCTCTGCTGTCATTGGGTACACACCTAAAAATCCAAGGGGCATGAATGGGAGAACAGGACTTAGTATTATACAAAAAGCACTATATGGTTTAAAATACTTTGCTACTTCCAACTCTCAGTTCCTCAGTACGTTTTATTAGCCGTAATGCAATATGTCACTTAGGGGAGGAAGAATAGAAGAATTAAAAGCACAAGAAACTTAAAAAAAATAGTAGATTAGGTTTGTAGAGCATTTGCCATGGAGATGATGTAGCAGACATGGAAACTGCTGTTCCATTTCTTGGCACAATGCTGAAAACAAGTGATTCTGCACCTGACAGCTTGTATTCAGTATTTTAATTTGACACATTTCTGGATCAGAGTAGGCTGAACACTACAAAGCTATATACAGTCAAAGGCTCTTCATTGTTACATGTTTAATCTGGAAGTAATAAGTACATGTGTGAGTACAGGTGTAAGTAATGTGATAGTAAGTAATTTTCTTTTTCATCTTCTTCTCTATTACCAGTTCATGTAGTGACAGATCAAGTGCCTTCAAAGGAATATTCTAATATTGCACAACTGTGACTTGACAATCCTCATAGTTTTTGTAACTGCTCTTTTATCATGATACTTTTCATCTGCTCAACTGATGTGGGTAGTGTGGACTGACTGTTTTCTGTCTGCATTCAAATTCAGGTACAAGCTTAAATTTCTGACTTTTGCTTTATGGACCAGCTATCATGTACCCATCTTGAAAATCAGGCTTTAGTGCATTAATCATTTACTCTTGTTGCACCTGTGTGATTACTTCTTGGAACTTTTGAAACTTATAATATTCTACACATATAAGAAACATGGTTGTCTGGAAATGAACAGTTATTTTTCACTCTGTTCCATGGATAAGCTTGAGTTATTTCTTTCGCTTGAGTGGTTATGTGGTAGGACCTGTAGATGGTACACCTCTGCATTACTTGGTTTATTTGAGTCAACATTCTTGGCCAATTCAATATATTCTCAGTATTTCTTTTTATTTTACTTTTTTCAGATATAATTCATGTTTTCTATCAAGAGTTTTTCTTCCTGCTTGATCAGGAAGGATTATTTTGTCAGTTTTGAACATTAAGCCCTAGACAGAACTTATTTTATCCTTGAAAGAAAACCAAATTTTCCATCAGTCTGGAGTTTTGTTCTGCCATCCTCACACTGTAACATCTTTCAGTAACTATTTCTACATCAGTGTCAGCACATTTCAAGTTCTTTTCCCATTAGTAATTGTGGTGTTTAAAATAATCTCTCTAGTATTACTTCAGACAATTGTTATGCCTCACTAGCAAGTATATTCCACGCAACATATTTGCTAAAGGTAGTTGCTTGCCTGGTATGTATTTTATTTTGAAATCATACTTCTGTAGATTAGTTAATCTCCTCTGAAATCTGTTACATGTTTTGTACAATAAAAGTGCAGCTGACCACTACTCCAG
Organism: Protopterus annectens; assembly: GCF_019279795.1. Classification (NCBI taxonomy): domain Eukaryota; kingdom Metazoa; phylum Chordata; order Ceratodontiformes; family Protopteridae; genus Protopterus; species Protopterus annectens. The sequence continues at coordinate 452,235,581 of NC_056729.1, forward strand.
TAGACTTTTCTCACAGCTCCTATATCACTCTGAATGATATCTTCTTGCAGTATGACTGGCTTATTTACATCATAAGATTTTAATACGGGAGCTTCGGTAACCATTTTTTGAAAATTCTAAAACTCTTTTGCTGTTCACATATCTATTTCCAGGTTACATTTTTATCTGTTTTCTTAGAGGCATAGTTATCTCAGACATGCTGTTCATGGAGACTTTTATAATTACTGATATTTTCTGCCTTTGGCATCTCCACAATTGTTCTGACCTTTTTTGTATCAGACTTCAGCCTGTCTGATGTTAGATTATGACCCGTTCTATGAGACATATCACATTTATTTTACATACTCTCTTATTTAACTTTAATTTTTACTTTCTGCATCTGTTTAGCTATTGTCAGTCCTTTGTCATACCATTGTTTCATCTCTCCTCAAACTAACAAATCATCAGTTATGTTTACAGTGGCTTCTGTTTTTCAATTACTTCTACAATAGCAATTTGGAATACCTCAGGTGCTGATAGAACAGAAAACAGAAGTCTATACATACTATATGTTTCTAATGGATATTAAATGCACATAATTTGGAGCATTCCTCTTCTAACTTTATCTGCCAGAAATCCAAGCTGAGATTCAAGGACAAGTTGCACACTATGCAATGCACAGTTGTGAAGGAAATATGGAAAGTGATAGCAATACATAGTACTATGATGCACTATGAAATAGTATGCACGATTGAAAGCTTAATGATATGTAAATGAAATAAATGTAGAAAAAAATGAGGCCATAATGATATGTTAACAGCCTTGATTCATAGACGTGAGGGTGGAGACTGAACAGCAAAGTGCACCAGACTACAAAAGGCAAAGAACAATACAGAACATCATGCTCTAGGGCACAAAAAATGGTTTGGATTACAGCAGTCATTGTGCCAAAGCATTTAGTCCCAGTTGCTTTACAGTTCTCTCCATTTGATATTTTCACAATGGCATTTGATCTCTCCCGCTCCTCTCTCACTACCCTGTGTCCTTGTGGCAGGACTCTATTTGTTATCTGAACATTAACACATCCAATTCACTTCTGCTACATCACATAATTCTCCATAGACAGTCCTAATCATTCTGGTCACCCATTCAATCAAACCTCTAACCCCTTGGGTCTCATTGACCCTCTGCCGCCCATTCCCCCATTGATCTCAATATGTCTCTCCATTTCCATTAAATCAAGCAACTCTTCTTCTAGATCACCCTCTTCTAAACTGAGGGCACATTTCTTGCTCTCTACTTCCTTCGGGCATCCCACAGAAAGCTCCAGAGCATATAACCATGCCACATTCTCTTCAGTTTCATCCTGTGTCATCCATTGCTCCTCCACATGGGTGTTCACTGGCCTATCACCTCACAACACTGCATCAGAGTTGCCACAGTTTTCCTGTTCCTTCCCTTGCTGATCAACTCCAACTGAACATTTATACTGGCTTCCTATGGAAGGCTCCAAAGTATCTTCACATGGCAACTGATCAGATATTTCCTGCTCCACTGGTTCCTCCTCATTTTGGGGATCCATTGCTCCATCCTGCTATGATGTTATCTGAGACAGATTCTGCACACTAAATCCTCTTCTTTGCAGACAATCCACAACCTCAGTCTCCATTTATTCAACCTCTCCATCACTAATCCTTCTTCCACTTTTCCTCCCTGCCCCTTCTTCATTTGTATTGTAAAATTTTCCATGTTCAGATGCCTCTGCCTATATTTCTCTTTAAATATCCTTGGTGCTGCTCTTTTTGTATTGATTAGTCTTGCTTTCTCCTTTGCATAAATATTGCACCATATTAAATCTCTTTTTCTTTCCTATGTTCATATTTCTTCTTCAGATATCTCCAGCTCCTTCTGTTTCTCCTTACTTTGGGGACTCATTATTCCATCATGCTATGATGTAACCTGTGTTAGACTTTCTGCACTAAATCCTTCACTTTGCAAGTATTCCATAACTTCATCTTCTGTTCTTTAACTTCTGCTTTACTATTCTTCGGTTCTATGTTCTCTCCTTGTGATCTTATTTTTTTTTTTTTTTTTAATTGTGGATTTTTCTATATCTGGATGTCTTTGCCTGTATTTCTCTTTGAATATCTTTGGGGCTGCCCTTTTTGTGTTGATTAATTTAGCTTTCTTCTTTGCATAAATATTGCACCATATCAGATATCTCTTTCTTTCCCATGTCCATGTTTCTTTTTTATACCTTTCAAAAGTCTCTAGATTTTATTCTTTATATTTTTGCACTCCCTCACTCGCTTCTTTTTCCAAATGGCTCAAGGTTTCTTGGTCTGTATAATTTTTTTCATAAATCTGTTATATTAATAAAAATACATTCTTATTTGAAGCTTCAACAGTTTTTCTTGTGGAAGTATTTTTCATTCCTCTAATTTATCTTGTAATCTTTTTATATATCTTTCATCTGAAAATTCTGGGCTTCTTGCATAATAGTAACAATACATAATTTCTTTCTTATCCTCAATAGTCCACTCTATCATCTTTATGGCTCTTTTTTGGCCTATCAGTTTTTGTGATTTATGTGGACTGCTACTTCCTTCTATAACAAGGGGGCTATCCTCCTCCTGGGCCTGGCCTAGTCCCATTGTAGGATTTTTTCTGTGTCTTGGGATTCTACACTGTCATTTTTTTCTAGTTCTGGCACCAGTGTGCCTACCAGGATTGGGCACTTTGTTTTCCTGGGTCTTGTACACCCAGTTATCTTTTTATTTTTTAATCTATGTCTGTCCATGATATATGCAATAAAAAACACAGTCTATATATCAGTGTCGTCTTTGTGTGATTTTGTGAAAAACAGTGTCCACTTCTTGAAGATACCAATACATAAGGATAAATTCATGTGCATGTATCTATATCTTGGTAGTCAGATACATCACTGGGCTTCTTCTACAAGTTCTGTGATCACGTGTCCTTGATACCAGCTTTCCTCATATACATGTCTGCACATCTCTGTCTGTCATTTTGACCCTGACATTACCTTTCCCACTGTATAAGTCCATATATCCCTCTGTCATCAGACATGAATCTCTCTGTCATTGGTCATATACTTTGTTTCCAAGTTGTATGGCACCAACTGTCTATCACATTTCAATTCCTTCTGTGTATGTCCATACAACTCTCTTTCACTGCAGGACTTGAAGGACTTCATCTGCATGTCATGTCATCCTCCTTCCTTGGTGTTACCTTCCCTTTGTGTTTGTCAGTATCGCTCTCTGTCACCTGAGGGCTCAAAGGACTTCTTCTACCCCTCCTGTCAGACCCCCCATCCTTGACATCACCTATCCTTTAGTGTATGTCTGTATATCATCAGAGGGGTCACATGACGTTTTTTTAAAGTCCTGTGGTCCCTCCCATTCTCTGAACTTATCCTTCCCTTCTGTACATCTCCTTGTCATCAGAACTTCATCTGCAAGGCTTATAACTCCCCATTGTTCACAATACGTCTCCCTACATGTATGTCCATATACCCTTTGTCATCATACGACATGCAGAACTTTGTCTAGAAATCCTGTGACCTCTTGCTGTACCTGACAATAGCTTTTTCTCAGTATGCCTCCATCATCTGAGGGCTTGCAGGACTTAGTCTAAAAGTCCTGTTACCCCCCATTTGCCCATGACTTTACCTTTCTGTTTATATATGTCCATTCTCTCTGTGATTGGAGGGCTCTCAGGACTTCATCAAGATGTTCTGTAACCCCTCTATCCCTGACATTATCTTTAGCTATCCCTATGTCTATATATGTATGTGTCAGTGGAGAGCTTGTAGGACTGTTCCTTAAGTACTAGGTCCCCCACCATCACTAATCATACTTTTCCCTCTGTGTTTGTCTGTATACCTCTCAGTTATTGGGGAACTCAAAGAACTTCATCTGCAACTCCTCTGTCCCCACCTTTCCTGATGTTTTCTTTCCCTATATGTATGTCTATATATATCTCTCTGACAGTAGTGAGCTTGCTAGTCTTTGGATGTCCTGTAGCACCCCATTCCTTGCATTACATTTTCCTCCATGTATGTTTATATATCTTTCTATGATCAGAGGGCTAGAGAACCTTTATCTTAAAAACCTGCAGCCTCCATCCCACACAGTATGTTTCACTCCATGTATTTCCATATAACTTTCTGTCATTGGAGAACTCACAAGACTTCATCTACAACTCCTATGACCCCCACCCACACTGTACCTGATGTTGACGTCTGTGTATGTCATGTATCACTCTGTCATTGGAAGGTTACAGGACTTTGTCTAGAAGACCTGTAATCTTTTGGCCATGATGTTGAATTTCCATCTATGTATGTTTGTATCTCTCTCTTTCTCTCAACATTGAAGGGCTGACAGGATTTTGTCTAGAAGTCCTGTGACTCCACCTTTCCCTTAGATTATTTTTCCCTCTGCGAATATCCATGTGTCTCTCTGTCGCAATCTTGTGTCTGCAAGTACTGTGACCCCAGCCCACTAATCTGTGACAATACTTTTCCTACTGTGTATGTCATTGCTTCTTTCTGTTATTGGAGGGCACCCAGGAAACCATCTGCAAATTCTCTGACCCAACTTTTCCTATTCTTACCTTCCTTCCCTATATATAGGTCTGTACATCTTTCACTCATTGTTGGTGTGACGACCTTCCACCTCTGTGCCAGTAATCAAAGAGCCTCAATCCTCCCCACTGGCACCTGTACAGAATGTTCAGTGGGGGGGTAACAGGTACCCACCCAGTATTTCCATATACAGCTCGCTGCATCAAGTACAATCAAGCACAATTTCCCTTAACAGCACACAAGGAATACAGTCAGTCCAGGGCTGGTCTCTCCCTCTTTCTCCAGATCCCCAATAAGACCCCTTCTGGCACAGCTACAGAGTTGAGATCTCAGCTGAGTATCCAAGCCAAGTCCTCCTGTACCCTCTCTGTCCAAAAAGTGTTTTCTGTCCCTGCCCAAGTAGCTGGTATACACAGTCTTTGAGATCTGATTTACACCTGCATACACACACACACACACACACACACACACACACACACACACACACACACACACACACACCTAGGAAAGGCTGGCACAAGTTTACTAGCAATGCCCCCTTCTGCCCAGATGATAAGGTAGTTACCACTGCCACCAGACACTCTTGCCAGCTACCTTAAGGCCCTTACGAGGTTATCCAATATACTGAGTCAAACTAATATTAATACAATTGGTAGTCTGACCAAGAGCAAGGCTATTAGGAGTGGCCCACACAGTATCACCAAAAGAACAAGACAATACCAAATCTATATAATCACAGTGACAATAAAGTTCAAAATCACAGGAATATTTAAAATAACATTGAAGGCAGATGTAGACAAATAAAGAAAATATCTAAACTGAGTTTCACTATATTCCCAACTGAATCTAAGAGAATCACTATTCCCTACGTATTTAATAGAGCAAGGCAGATGATGTGGTGAATGGTCTTCCTTGCTGTCAGGCCCAAGACAGAATACAGAATGCTCAGTCCCACTAAAGAGACTTCTCAAAATAATAATAATATGCTTATATGCTAAGAGGATTCTTTTTAACATGCTACCTAAAATGATAGTGTGTTTACTGTGCAGCCTTTTTATGTAGCCTTTTTAGTCGGTCTGGTAGAGTAGTTTTTCAGGAGCTTTGTAGTACCGGATAGACTGTTATGCTTTTGTGGCATGCTAACAACGCCATCGACTATTAGCATTCTAGCGGTGCTTTGGACCCTTTTACGACTACTATGGATGCTGTATAGAGCTACAGGACTCTGTTTTTGGCCATGGTATGATTTAAAAGAGCTAACCTTTTGTCGAATACTAAAACTACAAACTGTTTTTTTGCATACTATAATTTTAAATTAGACAGATATCATAGCGTCCTCTGCACGCTAACAATGCTATTGACTATTAGCATTCTAGCATTGTTCCAGACCTGATATGACTGCTAAGGTTGCTGTATAGAGATATGTGATTTTGTATTTTACCATTGTATGGATTAAAAGAGGTCTTGTTTGCCACTGTATGGTTAAAAAGAGCTGTATTTCTGTTGCATACTATTACTATATACAAGACATAATTCATAGCGTCCTCTGCCTATACACCTTATACTGACTAGCCTAATTAACAACAACGTGTACAAACATGGAGGACTAATTTGGAGCCTTCCTTTTTTAAAAGAAAAAAGAATATATATATAAATATCAAATGTAAAACAGGATAGAGGGTTATATAATGAGTTGAACCTTATTGTTTCTGAGCTATGTTGTTTTTACAAGTGCCTTGCTTGAATGTTATCTTTGATAGAGTCATAGATGAGTTGAACCTTATTGTTTCTGAGCTATATTGTTTTACAAGTGTCTTGCTTGAATGTTATCATTGATAGAAACATAGTAATATTGGCTGTAAGACTGTTTTAATATGCAAGTTAATCTCTTTACTATGTTCCAGCTACTACATAATAAGCCTGTGTAGCTGTCTATTTTTATCTCTCTGTGTGTCTTACCACTGTCTCTCTTCTCCCTTTATATTCCCAGCTGCCCAACCTGGTCTGCCATTAGTAGGAGGACTTGCCCTGCCTGCTGAAAAACAACATTTATCCACAACATACTGCGGTTTCCCCTTAGTAAGGTACTGAACCTATCCTTCCCTCTGCAACAGTCCCCAAGGGAATTTAATTATAAGCGAAAGTACGTAGTTTATACCAAAGTCTATAGACAATTAGTCTGAGATATCCTAGGTTGTAAGTTTACTCTCATCAGCCAGGACAGCCAGCAACCTTTATTAACTGCTCCCATACCTGTCTCCCCTTCCCTCCTCTTAGACTATGGGTATTTTACTGTTATCCTATTCAACCTTTATAGTATACTTACTGCCCTGCCATCTTTTATCTCAGTATATATTACCTCTGCTATACAGCCTTTGTCCACTAGAGGGCAACAGTTTCCTTTAGACCTCCATTCTGACTCTAATTTTAAGTAACTTACAGGCTCTCAGATTCCAATATCCTGTAAGAGCTAACACTCCCACTCTTTTCTCTCTTTCTTCTTATATTCTTCACTGCCAACCCTCTCTGTATATTCTATTATCAAGGCATTGTGTCATCTCACCCTCCCCACCTATACTTACCTTTGCTTACTGCTCCTCTGATTGTTCTCCTAGGGTGAACTCTTCGGTGGCTCATCCTGCTCCGTTCGCCCTGCGGGCTCACTCCGCTCCCCTACCCTGCCCCCAAATCCCACACGCCCCCAATGGTCCTAAACTTATACATTAACTGCCACACCCCTATACACTAGGACCAACCTCTAACTCCTCCCCTTAAAGTGCTATCACCATTATTATATTCTCACACTAACCTCTATCTCCTCCCCCTTAAAGAACCATCACTCATCTACCATTATCCATTACCCTATCACTCTATCCACAAATATCCCTACATTCCACCACCTATACCTAAACTAATGGCCCAAGGACCCTACAAACCCTTACCTTTAATACTATTCCTAACTATACTTATCATTCCCTATCTACTTACTCTCTACGAACACCATACATTCCTAGGACTTCATACCCACAACACACACACACCTCTATCCTTACTCCCAGCTCCACTCACAGTCTTAGCAACTTCTCCAGTCCAGCTACCTACTCAGCAGCCACATTTCATAGACTCCATCACATCTCTCATTGTAACCCACTAGCTAGAAAAATGAAGAACCTAATTTTTAAACTTTTACAACTCATCCTAAAAGTTCAGATCCACTCCCTGTTAGATGGTGATATACACCCAAACCCAGGTCCTACCACTATCACAGCTACACAGCCTGATGCACCAACTTTTTCAATCTCACAAACACTTACCAAGCCCCCCAACTCTCTCCTGATAGCTCATCTTAACATTCGTAGCATCAATAATAAAATAGCTCACCTGCATGCCCTTATTGATGTTCATTCCTTTGACATACTCTGTCTGTCCGAAACATGGCTTAATCCATCAATACAAGACAGTACTGTTCTACCCCCTGGCTATAATATCATAAGACGTGACCATAACACTAAAAAAGGTGGAGGCGTAGCCATACTTTATAAGAATGGATTACAAGTTACCTTGCTAGACCCCAAACCTCCACTTTGCAACAATGCAAAAATTCTTCTAACTAAGATTCAGCTTAACAAAAGCAAAGTCATATATCTATCATGTATCTATCTTCCCCCAGGCAATAACATCAACACATTAGAGGCTATCCTCAGCTGGCTCTCAAACAACTACCCCCAAGAAACCATTATACTTGGAGATTTTAACATTAACTGGAACTCCTGTATATCTGAGCAGCCTTCTACTCATATCAACTTAAATGGTTTTACCCAAACCAATAAAAATAACAACAAAACTAGTACCCTTGACTGGATACTCACTAATACTCCCCAACTAAACTATAAAACAGGCACGCTCCCTGAGGACATAAGTGATCCCTTGCTTACCTATCTAATCAGAACAAAAACTGAAGTCCCAAACTTAACCATCTGTAGAACGATTTGCACTAACAAAAATTTTAACCCTGCTCACTTTCAAGCTGAACTAGGCACCTGTGACTGGTCACCCCTGAAATATCTCCCAATAGATAATGCTGTGAAATACTTTAACTCTAAATTTCTATCCAATTTAGACAGCCATGCCCCAGTACGCAAAGTTAGAATTAGAACTAAACCAGCACCATGGCTCACCAAAATTACCAAACAAAAAATCCTCCAAAGAAATAAACTATGGGCCAAATGGCACTCAACAAAAAGCCCCTCAGATCACCTGAAATTCAGACAGCTAAGAAATGAAACAAAAAAAGCCATATTAGCCGATAAAAGAAACTACTACTACCAGCTACAACAAACCAACCAAAATAATCCCCAAAAATTCTGGTGAGGTATCAATAACCTCCTACACCCTGGACGCTCAAGTACTCCCTCTCCCTCTGGCTCTGATCACAACAATCCCATCCAAATAGCTGACTCATTTAATACTTTTTTCACTGAAACTATACAATCCCTGGCCAACCAGCTATCCCCTAGCACCCCTTGCTCTCCTGTAACCTCTACCAATAATCCTCCTCAATTTCATTTTCTGCCAGTGCCCACTTCACTCATCTGTAACCTCATACAGAAACTTAAACCCACTACACTCTCTGCTGATCTATTACCTGCAGAATACCTGCAAAAAGCTGCTAAAGTCATAGCCTACCCCATATCGATCCTCATTAACAGAACTATCTCTGAAGGAACTATTCCCCTATTCTGGATAGTCTCTCACATTATCCCCCTGCATAAAGGTGGTAAATCCAAGGAGTTGTCCAATTACAGGCCCATAGCTATTCTATCTCCTTTGGCAAAAATAATGGAAAAATGTATTCACCTACAACTGTCAACCTACCTACTTGATCACAATTCATTAGCACCCTGTCAACATGGCTTTAACCATTTCATAGCACCACCTCTGCTCTCCTAGCCTTCACTAACCATATTAACAGTAATCATAATAATGATACTCTATCCTCAGCCCTATTTATTGACCTCTCTAAAGCATTTGACATGGTTAACCACCACCTGCTTATAGACGCACTCAAAAACCTGTCACTGGACACCCATACTATACAGTGGTTCCAATCCTACCTACATAATAGGCAACAGGCTGTACTATGGGAAAATACTTTATCTTCCCACCTCCCAGTTGCCATAGGGGTCCCACAAGGATCTATATTGGGTCCATTACTCTTCTCCGTCTTTACAAATGACCTCCATTCTGTAATTCCACAAGCCGATTGTATCCAATACGCTGATGACTCCACACTCATATGCTCTGCTACTTCTCAATCAGAACTTCAGTCACTAACCCAAAAGACCTTTAGTATGGTTGAAAACTGGCTCCTACAAAGACATCTTATCCTTAACCCCAAAAAAATGAAAATGCTACTATTTACCCCTACTTGCAGAACCTCCCCACTTAAAGGAACTATAATATCTCCTGAGAGAACCACCAAACTACTCAGAGTACTAATAGATAATAACTTGTTTTTTGAACCTCACATTAATAACACCATAAAAACAGTAAACAAGAAACTAGGTTCCCTCTATAGAATAAAACCCTTTCTAACACCTCCACCCAGGGCTTTTCTCCCTGGGCCTCCACTGAAAATGGACATATATCCAGCTGGACTAGCCCAGTCAAGAAATGTAAAATAAAATAAAATAAAATAAATAAATAAATAAATAAATATCAACAATATTATATCTGGGATAGATTGCAGAATGACTTCACTTCTGGTCATCTGACTTCTAGTTCCCATGCAAACCCCCATTGCTCGAAGCTAGCAGGATTTAGCACCTACCTGTAAAATTACACACACAAGGGCTTTTGCTCGGATCTGTAGCAGGTGCTGGAAGTCATTAAACAATTGCATGCCGCCAGACTTCCAGAATAGTAATTAGTTCACCCCAAAGACAATACAGGAAGCTTCCTAGTACAGACTTTGTGTCTCTGGCTGCATTTAAGCCTGTGAGATAGCATCTTTATGGCCTAGCCCATAAAGTGATTTAATTTCACATATATTTTAAAGTTGCTGGACTGAGGTTAACCTCCTGTCTTCCAGTTTCCTCTGTTAAAACATATGCATTTAAACAGTTACAAGAGAGCATGTACATTTCTGTTCTCTCCAGTAGAGCACACTGTGGATGCAGTCCAAACACAAATACTTTACAAATACCTTCTCAATACAAACATCTTTACAAATCAGTTTGGTATATACATGACATACAGTTCTAATACATTTGCAAGACAAGCATCTTGTATAAATCAGTTTGATGCTCACAGGTGACATATAATTATTTACAAAATTCCAGCTAGCTGTGCTCACAGTACCTTCTATTGTCACAGTTGGGCTTACAAAACTTTGTCTGGAAGTCTTGTAAATGAGGCCCATCCTCACTTTCCCTTTCCCTCTGTGTATGACTGCATATCGTTATGTCATTGGAGGACTTGCATGACTTTGTCTAGTCATGTGACCCCCCACTTTTCTGATGCTACCCTTACCTCTGTGCATTTCTGTGTATCTTCCTATCAACTGAGGGCACGCAGAAAACTGTTACAAGTTCTGTGACCAGCCTGCCCTGAGGTTATTTTTTCTCTCTGTGCAAGTGTGCATGTCTTTCTGTCATTAGAGAGTTTGGGGGACTGTCTCTAGAAGTTCAGTGACCCCCCCCCAGCCCCTGAAGTTACATCTTTCCCTCTGTAAATGTTTGTAGATCTCTCTGTAATTGATGAGTTTTCAGGACTTCATCTACAAGTACTGTGACCTCCCCCATAATTTTTGGTACCTTTCCCTTTCTGTATGCCTCAATAGCTCTCTATCATTTGGACAGCTTTATGTACAAGTCCTGTGACTCCCCTGTCCCTTATGTGGCTTTCCCTCTGCGTATGTCCATACAATTTATTTCTTTCATTAGAGGGCTCACAGGACTCCCGCTATGTATTTGTGAATAGCCGTCTGTCTTAGGAGGGCTTGTAGCACATTGCCTACAAGTCATGTGACCGCCAACTTGTTGACATTAGTTTCCCAGTGTGTGTCTGCATATCCTTCTGTTATAAAATGGCTTGCAGGAAATTCTCTGCCAGTCCTCTGACATCCTTTCCCCATTCCTCACATTACCTTTCCCTCTCTGTATGCCAGTCTGTCTATCTCTCTGTCACTTGTTGGCCTTTTTATTTATTTATTTATTTATTTATTTATTTATTTATTTTTATTTGTTTTAATGCGGCAGAGCACTGATCCAAAATGAACTTTTTTCAGACAGAGTCCAGGGGTGGTGCCTGGTTAAGTGACTTCCTCAGTTTCAGTCCTTTGACTCCTAGCTGCCTTCACATTACCTTTTCCTATGTGTATATCTGTATATCTTTCTGTCAATGGAGGACTCGCAGAACTTCATCTACTACTCCTGTAACCCACCTATATCAGATGTTACCTTTTAAACTATGTATGTACATGTATATATCTCTATCAGTGAAGGGTTAGCAAGAATTCGCCTGTGAGTCCTGTGATCTCTGCTATCCCTCATGTTACCTTTCCCACTGCGTGCATCTATATCTCTCTCTCTGTGATCAGAATGCTCACAGGGTGCCATCTACAAGTCCTTTAAACCTCCCGTCCTTGATGCTACCTTTCCTTATGTGTATGTCAATATAACGTTCTATCATTGAAGAGTTTGTGGGATTTTGTCAAAAAGTCACGTGACCCCCTGTCCCTGGCATTACCCTTCCCTCTGTGTAATTCCTTCTAATTTTTTGTCATTTATGGGCTCACAGGACTTCATTTACCAGTCTTGCAAATCCCTGCCCCTAATGTTATCTTTCCATCTGTGTATGTCCAAACATCTATCAGACATCAGAAGGCTTGCAAGGGCTTTGTGTACAAGTCCTGTGTGCCCCCTCTCCATGAAATTAGATTTCTGTCTATGTATATCCATTGATTTCTGTGTCATTGCAGGGTCCATAGGATTCTGATGACAGACAGAGATATATGGATATCGGAGGGATTATAGGACTGTGTGTGCAACTACTGTGGCCCCTCCCTGTCCCTGCGGATACCTTTCCCCTTTCCCTTCTGTGTATGCCTGTATACCTCTCTGTTATCAGTGAGCTCACAGGACTTTGTCTACAAGCCATTTGAGCCCCCCCTTTCCCTTCCTTTTTCAATGTGTATATCTGTCTGTCTGTCAGAGGACAGCTCGCAGTACTTTGTTTGCAAGTCATGTGACCCTCCCATCCCTCACGTTAGCTTTCCTGCTGTGTGCATGTCTATATATCTTTCTGTCATCAGAGGGCTCGCAAGACTTTGTATGAAAGGCCTGTGACCCCCGCTCCCACCAGTGCTGATGTTACCTTTCATTTTGGATATGTCAGTATACCTCTCTGTCATTGCAGGCCTCACAAGACTTCATCTGCCCATCCTGTCACCCTATGCATCAACTTTCACTTACCCTCTGTGTATTCCTTTATATCTCTCTATCATGAGAAGGCTTGCAGAACTTCACCTGCAAGTACTATGACCTCCCTGTCCCTAACTTTATCTTTTCCTCAGTGTATGTCTATATATCATTTTCTCTTCAGTAGGCTCACATGACTTCATCCACAAGCCATGTATCATCCCTCCCTGTTCCTGACATTGCCTTTCCCTCTGTGTATGTCTTTACATCTCTGTGTCATCAGTGGGTTCATAGGACTTTGCCTACAAGTTCAGTGATCCCTCATTCATGTTATTATCTTTCCATTTATGCATGTCCATATACCTCTCTGTCACCCAACTGCTTGTAGGACTGAATCTGCAAGCACTGTGATGATCCTAGTCCGTGGCAATACTTTCTCTCTGTGTATATTCATATGCCTCTTTGACATTGGAGGGCTCAGAGGACTTTGTATTCAAGTCCTTTGACCCCCCCCCCATTATTGACATTACTTATTATTCTGTGTATGTGCATATACCTGTCTGTCACCAGAAGACTTGCATTACTTCATCTGCAAGTCATGTGACCACTCCCCACCCATGATGTTTACTTTTCCCTCTGCATATATCTGTATATCTCTGTGTCATCAGAGGGCTCACAGGGCATTCCAAGACATGTAACCCCCACCTCATCTCTCATGCTGTCTTTCCCTCTGTATATGTCCATATATCTATCAGCCATCAGAGTGCTCGCAGTGCTTCATCTGCCTGTCCTCTTAGCCCCACATTCCTAATGTTACCTTTCCATCATGCATGCCTGCAAATCTCTGTATCAATGGAGGGCTTGCAGGACTTTCTCTACAAGTCATTCAACCCCCTGCCCCTGACATTCCTTTTCCCTCTGTGTATATCAATATATCAGTTGGTCAGAATACGCTCGCAAGGCTTTGTCCTGTGGCCTCCACATCCCTCACTTTACCTTTCACTCTGTCTGTCTCCATATCTCATCAGAAGGCTCACTGAAATTCTTCTTAAAGGCCTGAGACCTTCTTCCCTCATCATACGTTCTCCTCTATGTATGTGTATATATCTTTTTATCAATGGAGAATTTGTAGGACTTCATCTATAAGTTCTGAGACTTCCTCTGTACATGAAATTACCCTTTTCTCTGCGTACATCCATCTATCTCTCTACCATTAGAAGGCTTGTAGGACTGCTTTTGCAAATACTGTGACCACAAGAGCGTATAATTAAGACCTTCCACCAAAGGGTCACTGCCAACAAAGTCCAACAAATGAAAAAGTAAATAAATAAATAAAATAACAGGGAACCACCAGACCGAGTTTCACTTTTATTAAACCAATAAAACAACTATAAAATCCAAGTGCACCAATAGATAAGCACTTTCGGGTCCAAACCCTTCATCAGATAACATTCAATGCACCAACTTTAATTTAAAATACTATCAGCCAATCATCAGTCAGTATTGCACCCTCATTCTCTTCAATGCTGGTTTTAAAGTTACAATTCCATTTAGACCAGGAGCTTTATCAGCCCCTAGTCGAATAATCCATTTCATCTCATTATATTCAGTATGAATGACTAAGTCTCCCCCCTAATATTAATACACACAATCTGTAAAACCATGAACAAAAATACGTAATCTGTGTTCATTTCTATATGTTGGTATAATGCATTATGTATGCTTTTCAATCTTATATCTGACAAATGCTTTAATACCCTGTCCTTCAGTCTGCAATTTGTTTTCCCTACGTAGAATGAACTGCATTTCTGGCATATGGCCAGATAAACTACATTTTGTGTTTTGCAGTCCGCACAGCCATTTTATATAAAGATGTCTCTAGAATTCCATCTGGACATTTGCTAATACGGACATCTAAGAAATCTATCTCAGACTCAGAGCATTTCACTGTAAATCCCAAGAGGTCTGTAGTAGTAATACTGTGACCACCTCCATCCCTGATGGAAGTTTTTCATCTGTATATGTCTGTTCTCTGTTATCGAATAGCTCACAGGGCTTCATCTGCAAATCCTCTAACCCCACCTTCCCTGATGTTACCTTTCCCTGTATGTATGTCCAATTATCTCTCTGTCATTGGTGGGCTTGTAAGTCATTGACTGGATGACCTGTGACCCCCCCCTATCCCTCAGTTACCTTCCTGTTGTGTATGTCTGTATATATCTTTGTCATTGGATAGCTTACACAACTTTGTGTTAAAGCTCTTTCATCCCCCTTTCCCTGATGTTACCTTTAACTCTGTATATGTCTCTACATCATTATGTTGTCAGTTAGCAGGACTTTGTCTACAAGCCCTCTGAGCCCCCTACTTTGATGTCACCTTTTCCACTCTGTATGTCCATGTGTATGTCTGACAGTGGAGGGCTGGCAAGATTTTGTCTGGAAGTTGAGGGCCCCCCTCATGTTGCCTTTCCCTCTGTGTATGTATGTCCCTCCATCATCAGACAGCTTGCAGGACTTCGTATGAAAAGCCTATGACTCCCACATCCTTGATGTTACTTTTCCCCCTCTGTGTATGTATATGTATCTTGTAGTGAACAGAAGGTTCTGTGACACTTTGTATAAAAGGTCTGTGACCCCACCATCCCTGATGTTTCCTTTCCTTTAGTGTATGTCAGTATACCTGTCTGTCATCTGAGGGATCACAGGACTTCAGCTGCATGTCCTGTGAGCCCCCATACATCAAGTTTTACCTTATGCCCTGTATATTCCTTTATATCTTTTTATCATCAGAGGGCTTGCAGGACTTGCAGGACTTCATCTACAAGTTCAATGACGCCCCACACCCCATCCTTGACATTTGCATTCCTTGGTGTAAATTTGTATATATCTTTCTCATTGGCGGGCTCACAGGACTTCATTACAAGCTCCTTGTCCCTGATGTTTCCTTTCCCCCTGTATATGTCTGTATATCTCTCTATGATAGGAGGGCTCGCTGGCTTTTGTCTTCACATCCTGGCACCCCTGTAAACTTGAAGATACCTTTCCCACTGTGCATATCCATATCTCTCTCTGTCACTGGAGGGCTTGCAAGATTTTGTTTATGAGTCCTATGACCCCCCCCCCCCCAATCTTTGCTGCTATTTTTCCCTCTGTGAAAGACAATTCATATTTTTGTTATTAGTGGTCTAACAGGACTTCATCTACAAGTTCTCTGACACAGCTGTCCTTCATATTACCTTTCCCTCTGTGTACATCCTTACATCTCTCTGTGACTGGAAGGCTGTCAGAACTTCATATTCATATTCATGTTCATATTCATGAATATTCAGCTTCATATTCACCTCCTGTGATTCACTGTCCTTGGTGTTACCTTTCTCTCTGTGCATGTACATATATCTGTCATCAGAGAGCACATAGAACTGTGTCTTCAAACACAATGACCCCTTTGTCCCTCACACTTCTTTTATCTCCATTTATGTCTACATACTGTTTTGTCAGGGCCAATGACAATATTTCAATAGTTGTAAATCTCAAGTGATAAAAGTTTGAAACCAAAATGTCGACAATGGAAATATCAATGTATAGGAGTAAAAGGAAAACCTACAGTGTTTGATCGCCATATAGTAGGGATTTGGGAACTGGCCCTTTCCCCACTGTAGAGTGATCTTGGAGTTAGTATGTATAATAATCGGGGATGTAGAGGCACAGATGTTTTAGCTATTTTTTTTTCTATTTCAATGTCTTGGATGTTGTGGTACTCAACATTCAAAACATTTGATAAAGTAACATGAGTATCTCTGTCATCGGAGATCTCACAAGACTTTGTCTTCAAAACCTTGACACTACCTTACCTGATGCTATCTTTTTCTTTGCGCATGTCTGTATGTATCAATATCACTTTTTCTGCAAGTCCTGTGATCGCCTTCCCTCACATAACCTTTCCCTCTGTGTGTGTTTGTACTCATCTCCTTCAAATCATCATATACCAAATCAGCAAACCACAGAACATCGAGACCAAAATGCTGAATTTTCTAATCAGTGAAATGTCACAATGCCGAAAGTTCAGAACACTGAAATACTATTACGCACATGCCGGTGCCAGCCTAACTGCCTTGACAGTGTAAATTTGCTCAGAGCTAGGAGAACAGGTAAATTATACGTTTTAAGTTTTTACAATAATTTACATGTTGCAAGGATTGTTGGTGGAGATCATGGTACAGTGCAGATCTGGACATTTAGCATTTTTCCCCCTGTAGTACGATCTTGGATTTGGTATATTTATGTTATTTATTTATTTTATATTTTTTGACTGGGATAGTCCGACTGGATACATGTCCATTTTCAGTGGGGGCCCGGGGAGAAAAGCTTTAACATACCTACAGAAAAAGTATTACATATGGCATGAAAAGCACGGTTTACTAACTTAATATGACAAGCAAGTTATACAGTCCAACAAATTGTAGAATTAGATGAGGCTGTAAACAAACAGAATACTCACTCAGCTAAAGTTGCAAAGAGATATTTTTAACACACAATTCTAAAGCAGGGAGCTATCCAGGACTAGAGCAAGGACATAGTGTAATTTGAGATACAGTTTGAGACTTTTTTTGAATTGGGCTAAGGAAGGTTCTAGAGTAAGGTCAGCAGGGAGGGAATTCCAAGTTTTACCAACAGAGTTTGCAAACAGAGAGTTACTGACTGAGTTATTGCATTTGATTGTTTGTACCAGCAGTCTGTTGGATGAGCAAAGTGATTTAAGGTTGCTATATGCGATGATTATATTTTTAAGTGCTGGCGTATTATCTGGTGGGTTATTTTATGTGCTACTGTAAGCTGGTTATACTGAAGTAGGTTTGGCAGTTCTATCCAACCGAGGTGTTTTAGATTGTGACAGTGGTGTGTCCTGTGAGGCATTCCAGTGGCAAACTTGGCAATGTGATTACAGCAGCTAGAGAGTTTGCTAAGATTAGATTTACTTAGGTTGGTGAGCAAAGGGGAGGCATAAAGAAGGGTAGAAAGTAGGTGAGGATGGGCAATGACTGTTCTGGTAGGTGGAGTTAGGAAAGATTTAATCCTGTACAGCCAGCCAAGTTTTTATTAATGGTTTTAATGGTTTGATTGACATGCATGTAAAATCTGAGGTTGTTATCAATCATAACTCCAAGGAGTTTTGTATAGGCATCTGGGGAGATGATGGTACCATTATTAGATTTTATAGTGAAGGATAGGGCCGAGGACTTACGAGTAGGGGAGAATAGTAAGAGCTTTGTTTTGTTAGAGTTTAAGATCAGGCAACAATCAGATCAACTGAAGATCAACTGTATTGAAAGTATTCTGGGTTATTGTAAATAGATTTGTTGGTGAGGTGTCAAAGCAAACCAAAGTGGAGTCATCCGCATATTGAATGCAGACTGCGTCCGGGATGGCTGTGTGGAGATCATTAATAAAGATTGAGAAGAGAAGGTGTCCTAATATGGAGCCCTGCGGGACCCCTATGTTGTTAGGTAACAGGCATGAGATTTTGTCCTGCCATAGTACAGCCTGCTATCTACCACCCATATAAGACTGAAACCACTGGAAAGCATGTTTATCTAAGGAAATGGTTTTGAGTGTTTGGATGAGTAGTTGGTGGTTCACCATCTCAACAGCCTTAGAAAGATCTAGAAAGATGGCTGAGGATAGTTTGTTGTCATTTCGGTTCTGGTTAATGACATTAGAGAAAGAGAAGAGGGCTGTGGTGGTACTGTGATAAGGTGTAAAGCCATGCTGAGCGTTGGCCAACAGGTTATTCTGAATGAGATAGTGCAGGAGCTGTTTATGTATGCACTTCTCCATGATCTTTGCAAGTGGAGACAGGATGGCTATGTGCCTGTAATTAGACAGTTCAGTAGAGCTGCTGCCTTTATGGGGTGGTATAACATGTGATATTTTCCAGATGGAGGGGATGCTAGCTTCTGTTATGGCTCTATTGATTAAGATAGAGATGGGGTATGCTATGGTTTCTGCAGCTTTTTGCAGATACTCAGCAGGGAGAAGATCAGCCGAAAGGGTAGTGGATTCTAGTTTTTTAATTAGGGTTTGAATAAGAGATCTATAAACTGGTTGGAAGTTAAAAGAGAGTTGAGAACTGGGTATAGTCGCATTGATTTTAGATGCGCCATGAGTTAGTTGACTAGCTAGAGACTGGATAGTCTCTGTGAAGAAACAATTGAAAGTATTTGCCATCTCCTCTGGAAATTTGTGGATAGAGGCTGAGGGGCTAGGAGATGAGGATTGACCTGTGTGAAGTAGTTTGTTTATACCTGCCCAGAACTTCTGAGGGTTATTTTGATTAGTCTGTTGTAGATGGTAATACAAGTTTTTTTTTATCTAGCAAGATGGATTTTTTTGTCTCATTTCTTAGCTGCCGGTATTTAATTTGGTCTACAGGGGCTTTTCTGGTGCACCATTTGGCCCGTGCTTTATTTCTGAGTACTACTTTTGACTTGGAGTCTTTTGAAAGCCATGGGTCAACTTTTGTTTTTGTTCTGATAGAGAGTCTAGGTGCATGAGAATCAAGTATGGTAAGAAAATTAGTATTAAAGTAAACTACAGCCTCATCTAGTGGAAGTTGTTTTAGTTTTGACCAGTTGCATTGTTTGAGTTCATTTTGGAATTTGGTGGGGTTGAAGTTCTTATTGTTTCTTACAGTTTTGTAGGTCGGGTGGTGAGGGTTACCTGCTTTGTGTTTAATTATGTAGGTAAGAAAGTGCTCACTAAGGTCATCAGGGAGGGTCCCAGACTTGTACATGTGGGGATGACAACTGATGAGTATCTAGTCTAGTATACTCTCTTTGTGGTTAGGTTTGCCAATCCTACTGGGGGAGGATATGATCTGTGAGAATCCTTAAAGGTTTACATGGGTGGTAGGGGAATCTGAGGAGCAGGTATTCCAGTCAATATTGAAATCTCCTAGAACAATGGTTTCTTGCGGGTATGTAATAGATAACCAACTGAGGATATCTTCCAAGGTGTTTATGTTATTGCCTGGGAGGATGTACATGCAAATATTTATATTTTTGTTTTATTAATCTGTAGTTTGGCAGGGAGAATTTCTGCATTGCTAACTTGGGGTGGTTGTGTTGGGTCTATAGTAACATTTAGTGAGTTTTTATAAAGTATAGCTACCCCACCTTCCTTTCTTGCAGTACAATCTGTTCTAAGTATATTATATCCAGGTGATAGTATCTCATTGTTGGTTGTTGATGGTTTTAGCCAGGTTTCTGTTAGGCACAGTATATCAGGGGAGTGAACAGATAAGAGAGCATGCAGGTTATGCACTTTATTATTTAAGCTTCCGGTGTTTAGATGGCAGGCTAGGAAGGAATTAGAGGTCTATGTATAGTTGGTGTGTTAGTAGAGTCTACAGGAGAGGACAAGCCAGAGTTTGTGTGGATATCCCCAGCAATAGTCAGGTTATGGTGTAAGCTAGCCAAGAACCTCAAGAATTTATATAATAACTTTTGATAGTGCTCGGACTTGGGGTTAATAATTTGTGTCCTAATTGGTAGAAAGGTATTAGGTGTTACCGTGCTTGGTGTGCTGGTTTGGTATTTTGGATTGTTGAATCCTAAGCAATACTGGTATATATATATATATATATATATATATATATATATATATATATATATATATATATATATATATATATATATATATATATATATATATATATATATATATATATATATATATATATATATATAAAAGTTTCAGGGGTTGTATAGTAGTCCATTTAGTAGTTATTTTTAATTGTTTTGTAATATTTGTAAGTGTTTAGATTGGTATATACATAGTGGTGTTTCAGTGTTGTGAATGTTCGGCATTGCAAGGTTTCATTGATTGGATACTTTGGCATTTTGTTCTTGACATTCTGTGGTTCACTGATATGAACTATATTGGTTTGTACATTTATGTCATTGGCGGGATTGCAGGAATTCATCCACTAGTCCCATGACTCCCCTGTAGCTGACATCTCATTTCCCTCTGTGTATGTCTGTACATCTTCTCTGGCATTGGAGGCTTGCTGGACTTTGCCTCCAGCTTCGGAGGTTTCCCTCTTCCTGACAGCAACTTTCACACTGTGTCCAAATATCTCCCTGTCATGGAAGGTCTCAAAGGATTTCATCTAAAAATCATGTGATCCCCCCTGACCCTAACATTACCTTTAACCTCTTTGTATGTCCATATATCTTCCTGAGGTCCCCTGTCCCCTTCCCTAATGTTATTTTTACCTCTGCATATTTCTTTGCATCTTTCTGTCCTTGGAAGGCTCCCAGGACTTTGACTAGAAGTGCTGTCCCCCCCCCCCCTGCCTGCATTTAACCTTTTTACTTGTTTGCTTGTGTATATCTCACATATCTCTCTGCCATTGGAGGGCTTGTGAGACTTTGAATCCAAGTTTTTCGACCTGCTTGTCTTTGATGTTACCCTTCCAGCTGTGCATATATAAATATCTTATTGTCATCAGAGGACTTACAGGACAAGAAATCCTCTGACACCTCATCCATAACTTTACCATTTCCTATGCTAATGTCTGTATATATCACTAAGTGATCAGATGGCTAGTAGGATTTTGTCTGCTAGTCTTGGGACCACCCTGTCCCTCTCATTACCTTTCCATCTGTGCATGTCCATATAGCTTTCTATCATCAGAGAGGTCACAGGACTTAAACTACAAATCCTTTGAGTCACATTAATCCTCACAGTAACTTTAGCTCTCTGTATGTCTGTATATCTCTCTGTCATAAGATGGCTTCAAGGACTTCTTCTACAAGTCCTAGGACCTCTGTGCCTCTGATATTACCTCTTCCTCTTTATGTGTATGTATTTTTCTGTCATTAGAGGGATCACTGGATGACTTCTACAAGTCCTGTGAGCCCACGGTCCCTGATGTTATCTTTTCCTTTGTGTGCATCTGCATGTCCCTCTGGGAGGGCTCCCAAGATTTCAACTACACGTCATGTATCCCCCATGTTGCTGTTTTTATCCTTACATCTGTATATATCTGTAAACCTGTCTGTCACTGAAGAACTTCTAGGATTCAAATTCAAGTCCTATGTTCCCTCAGTCCTTGAGGCTACCTTTCCCTCTGTTTCTATGTGTATCTCTCAGTCATCAGAGGACTTTGTCAGTAAGTTCTCTGACCCCCATCCATGAAGATACCTTTACCTTTGTCATTGACTGTGTATATTTTATGAAGATGTTACAGAAAGTAATGTGTTTTTGTCATCAGTGCTGAACATTCTAGAGAGTTTACTGAGTTGGAAATGCACTTTGGTGCAATGTAACAGGTTGAAACCACACAGCAAATTGGGTAAGTACAGATTTGATTTTACTTGTAATCCACATTTGCTAGTGTTAATACAGTAAATATCTCACATCACTGATTTATACTGTTTTTGAATAGGAGGTGTTACTCTGTGTGTACTAAAACATGGTATAGTATGAATAATGTGTTGAATAATTCAGTTCAAGAAGTGGCATACATAAAAAGAGTGTTCAATTTTTCATGCAGACTGGGGAACAGTAAAGCTGGAATAAAGTGTCTCAGCACATTTTTGAAGGATAGTGAAGAGAGACTATAAGCTAGGAGGAAGCAGGTTATTCAAAGAAAGGACAGAAAAGGGACTGGAAAGGTTAAGCAAGACTAAAATAAAGGCTTATCGTTCGGCCATCAAATTAAAATTTCAGTAACTAGCTAATCATCGAATGTTAAACACCATATGTGGAAATTATTGAACAAGCTTATCTTTGAAAATATTGCTGTTGAATGGCCATAATTGGCCAACATCCCAAACAGCCCTCCTAAAAACACCTTTTCAAACAAGGTGGGGAGCTCCACTCCCACGCCTCATCCCCACCCCCAACTATATATACCAATCACACTACAGATGGGAATAGGACAAATTTATAAAAGAGTTTGCTTAGCTCACCTTAAGCTTCATGGTACTTCCAGGTTGTTGGCCAGCTATGGCCATTCAGTGGTATTATTTTCAAAGATAAGCGTCTTTGGTAATTTCCACGTTCCACGTTAGGTGTTTAACATTCACTGATTATCCATTCACTGAAATTTTAATTTGATGTCAGAACATAGACCTAAAATAAAGTCGAAGACAAGTTAAATGTGTATTTTGTGTGGGTGTAGAACAGGTAAAGGCCCAAAGTCTAACTGGACTGATTGTACAGAGGATTTTAAACATTTTTTATAATATCCTTGTATTAGTAAGACCATAAAAGGGGGGCTACGCCTCTCATCAAACTCTTAAACAATTTTGTATGCTCTTTGTGCAACTAAATACTGTGGAAATTTCAGGGGTAGCTTTATATGTAAAGTTTCAGTTCTATATGCCTGGGTATATACAGAGCAATGCTGACTGCTGCATCATCGGGCAAACACACCAAATTTATAGAGGCAGAGAAAATTCACTAAACAAAGCAAATAGTCCTCTGACCAATCAGGCAGTCTCACTTAAAGCCTTCCTGTGTGATTCCTTGTCAGACACACCAGGTATGCATGCCACCTATCTAGCATTTTTTCAGACTATTAGGAAAGCAGAATGATTCACCTGTAGTCTGGGAATCAATGTACAACCTCCAGTATTCTGTTTAGCAGCAAGAACAGAATACTGAAGTTTGTTAAAAAACAACCTCAGTCTGACTTTTTGACAAAAAGCATTACTAAAGCAATGTGAATGAATCAGAGACAGGCAAAAAAAAAAACATAAAGGAGATGTTCTATCATGATGCCATCTACATTTATGTCATAAAATGGGAGTGAAAATGGGTAGAAAGGCAGCATGACAAGGCAAGGTCATTGGTGATGCAGGGGTGCGGCTTTGGTCAGGTTTTTGCCACAGTGAAAAGTGACATCCCTAAGACTAGGTTAACTTCTACTGCCACTAGAAATACAGTCCCTGGCCTTGCTGATGTAAAACCACACTACAGTTAGCCCAAAGCAAATTCAAGCAGGACAATCAAACAAACTAGCTAGAAACACACACTTTTAAAATGACTATTATGCAGAGAAAGCAGCAACAAAGTCAGTGAAAAGTAATGGCACTTTACAATGTTAAACTGCCAAAAATACAATAAATGGTTTGAAAATACAACAGTAGTACTCTTAAATATCTTTTAAAGGTGCAAAAAATCAATTTAAAATACCAGCCAAAAACTCAAGAAGCAGTGGGGTGGGCACCAACTGCTTCTGAGCTCTGTGGAAATGAGCCAAGAACTGTGCAAACATGCCCAATTTAAAGGGCACAGAAAACTGATTAAACAAAGTAAATACCTTGCAGTACTTTGTCTACATGTCCTCTGACCCCACTATCCCTGATGTTACCTTGTCATCAGTGGGTTTGCAGGACTGGGACTAGATGTCCAGTGACCCCCCCACGTTTATCCTGCTATCTTTCCTTTGTGTTTTGTCCATACATCTGTAATCTAAAAGTTCTATGACACTCCTGTCCATGACAATATGTTTTCATCTTTGTATATTTATATATCCCTCTTGTCATTGGAAAGTTCACAGGACTTATTCAATAAGTTCTATGGCTGTCCTATCCGGAGATTACCTTTCCTCTAGTTATATCTATATATCTCTCTGTAATCATAGGGCTCATAGGACTGTCTCTGCAAGTGCTGTGACCACCACTGACCCTGGTGATACTTTTCCCTCTGTGTATATCTATATGCCTCTCTGTATTCAAAGGCTGATAGAATTTGCCTGAAAATCCTCTTATCCCACCTTCCAGATGTTATGGTATCCCTCCATTTGCCTTTCATTTTGTGTGCACCCATCTATCTCTCTGTCATCAGAGAGATCAAAAGACTTCACCTGCAGTTCCAGTGACCCCTTATATCTGACTTTCTTTTCCCTCTATGTATGTCCATATATGTTTCTGAAATAGGGGGTGTACAGGACCTTATCTACAAATCTTGTATGCCATCTGTGATGTTACCTTTCCCTCTTTATATGTCCATATATCTCTCTCTGTCATCAGATGGCTCACAGAACTTTGTATACAAGTCATGTGACCCCATCCCTGACATTACATTTTACTTTGCATATGTCTGTATAATTTTCTGTCATCAGAGGGCTTGTTGGACTATGATGAAAGAGAGATAACATGAACATTGAATGGGTCGTTTGACTGCACCTGAAAATACTGTGGCGCTCACCATCCCTGATGATACTCCTCCCTCTGTGTATGTCCATATACTTCTCTGTTACTGGTGACCCACAGGATTTCATCTGCAAACCCTCTGACCCCCCCTTCATTGACCTTACCTGTCTCTGTGTATGTCCATATATCTTTATGTCATAGGAAGGCTTGCAAAAATGTATGTGGAAGTACTCTGACTCCCCCCACCCCTTCATTTTACCTTTCCTCTGTGTATATCTGTATATATCTCTGTCATCAGTAGGCTTGCAGGATGTCATCTGAAAGGCCTGTGTCTCTCCAGTCCTCAGAATCCCTTTCCCTCTGGTCATGTTGTGAAAAAGGGAGATACTGCCAGCACAGCTATCCTGAATTTTGTAAATAATTATATGTAATTTGTGAATATCAACATGATCTATATCAAATGATTGCGTTACAAATGTATTAGAACTGTATGTCATGTGTATATCAAACTGCTGGTACAGAAGTATGTGATGAAAAGGTTTTTGCAAAGTGCTTGAAATGTATCCACAGTGTACCCTACAGGAATAGAACAGAAATGTATATGCACTATTGCAACTGTTTAAAAGTATGTATCTTAACAATGGAAACTGCAACACAGGAGATTAACTTCAGTCCAGCAAAACTTCAGAAAAATAGATTAAATTAAATTACTTTACGGCCACGCAATAAAAAATGATATCTTTCAGTTTAAATGCACCAAGTAGACACAACGTCTAAAACTAGGGAGCTCTCTGTATTGTCTTTAAGGTGAAATAATTACTAGTTTTGACTAAGAAGGAATGTTAATTGTTTTATGACTTCCAGCATCTGAGAAAAAGCCCTTGTCTATGTATTTTTACAGGCAGATGCTAAATGCTACCAACTGCCTGGTTGCTTTGGGCCTGAAGACTAGAAGCCAGATGACAAGAAACAATGTCATTCTGCATGCTAGCCCAGCAGTAATATTTGAGATATTAATCTGAGACCTCTCTGAGAGAGAGAGAGAGAGAGAGAGAGAGAGAACATTCTGTATTCTGTCTTTAACCTGACAACATAAGCTAGAAGATCCATTCACCACATCTGCCTTGTTCTGTAGATAAGTTAACTAGGGTACAGTAATTTTTTTAGATGTAGTCAGGAATATAGCAAAGTACAGCTTAGATATGTTTTTATTTATTTGAGACTGTCCTGCAATGTTTTTTTAAAGATTTCCTGTGATTTTGAGCCCTGATGTCACTGTAAATATATATTTAATATTGTCTTGTTCTTTTATTATTAAACATATTTAAACATTTCATTGCGATTGATCTGTCTAGAGATATTTCATTTCTGAGAGTACTTGCATATTTATTTGGTGACACTGTGGGCCACTCCTAATAGCCTTGCTCTTGGTCAAAATACCATTTGTATTAATAGTAACACTACACAGTAAGATTAGACAACCTTTGTTAAGGGCCTTAAAGTAGCTGATAAGGAGTTGGTTGGTGGCAGAGATAACTGAATTATAATCTGGGAAAAAGGGGAGCATAGCTAACAAACCTGTGACAGCCTTTGCCAGGTGTGTGTGTGTGTGCATGTGTGTGCGTGTGTGCGTGTGTGTGTGTGTGTGTGTGTGTGTGTGTGTGTGTGTGTGTGTGTGTGTGTGTGTGTGTGTGTGTGTGTGTGTGTGTGTGTGTGTGTGTGTGTGCATGCACGCGTGTGTGTAAATCAAACCTCAAAGAGAGTGCCTGTCAGCTACCTGGGCAGCGACATGAAGCACTGGTTGGACAGAGAGAGTACTGGAGGTCTTGGCTTGGCCACTCATCTGAGATCTCAACTCTATAGCTGTGCCAGTGGGGGAGTCTTATTGGGGGTCTGGAGAAAGAGAGAGAAACCAGCCCAGGACTGACAGTGGTCTCTGGGTGCTCTTAAGGGAAATTTTACTTGATACAGTGAGCTGCATCTGGAAACACTATGTGTGTACCTGTCATCCTTTCAGTGAACGCACCCCACTGTTGCCAGTGGTAAGGATTGAGGCTCCTTGATTACTGGTCCAGTGGAGAGTTGTTACATTTTTCAGTTGGCAGTGGTGGGATATCCACATATTGGGATTCACTGATGTGGATATTGAATTCCTGTAGCCTGTAAACAGTGGTCACTAAAGAAGGTGTTTGTACTCTCAAGCAGCCACGCAGTGAACATTCAGAGTTTCATATCACAATATTTTATTTATTTTTTCTTAGCTTAGTTAGTCAAGGAAAGCAGGCAAGGATGTCAGCAGAGGAGTATGGCTAGCTGACAAGGAACCAGTTGGCTGAGATGTGCCAAGGCAAAGGACTGGTGCATGCCAACCTGACTAAATCAGAAATGATTGCAGTCTTAACCACAGGTACATCACAGACCAGCAACCAGGAGGGCAACCAGACTGGGCTTGGGGATATACAACTCTCAGAAAATGGACAGTTCAACCATTCCACAGAGGACTTAAAATACATCTGGAGTTAAAGAAACTGAACTGGAGGCCAAACAGTTGGAAATAGAATCAGCAGAGAGACTGTGGTGTTTGAAGGCTCAAGAAGGAAAGGAACAACAGATGGCATTAGCATCAGCAGAGAGACTGAGACTTCTGGAAGCTGAAGAAAATTAGAGGCAGAGGCAACATGAAAAGGATATGCTGACTCTTCACAGGGTCATGGAGGTAATGGGGAAGGGAGTAACCAAACCCCAGAAGCAACAAAGGTCAGTAAATGTCTTCCACAATTTAGAGAGGGTGATAATTGTGATAGTTTTATTCATAGGTTTGAAAGGATTTGTAAACAGTATAATGTTGACCAAGTTCTCTGGGTATGGTTCCTGACCCCTAATTCCATGGTAAAGCTGTAATTGCTATTTCTGAATTGTCTGATACTGATTGCTTAAATTATAATACTGATAAAAAATGTTTATTAGTGTGTTTTAAGTTAACACTTGAAGCTTACAGAAAAAAGTTTTGTGAGCATAGATGCAAGGCAGAAAGTGTGTGTGAATATATTGCTGAGTTAAGCACTTGTTTTCATAGATGGGTGAGTGGGAGTCAGGTCACCACTTTTGAAGGGCTGGCAGGCCTTTTGGTGAAGGAACAAGCCCTTAGCACCTTGCATGAGGACTTGTGAATCTGGTTAGCAGATACAGAATGCAGGAAAGCAGATGAGTTGGGGAAAATGGAGACCTATATCTAGCAAGCAGGGCATCACTGCAAAGGAAAGGGATACCCATTGCTGCTCATGGGTCTAAGGGAAACCCATGGTGGGCAGCCTAAATCACCCCAACAGAGTCCACCAGTAGCAGGGGAAGCTACTAGTTCAGGTACACAGCCAGGACCAAGGGTTAAATGTTTTAAATCCAACCAGTCGGCCATGTTGCATACAGATGTCCATGGAGGCAATGTGGGGAACAAAAGGTGAGAGAGCCAGTAAGTGGAATGACAGAATGCCAGCAGTAAGTTGTCTGGAGACAACAAGGGTACCAAACTACCACAAAAGGTTATATCCTATCTTAGTAGATGTAAAACAGTCCACTGCTAAGAGAGACACAGCCTCTGACCTAACCATTGTGAAGCCTGCAATGATTAAATAGGTGCACTACTTGCTTGGCAAGTCTACTCCAGTCAGAGCTTTAGGAGCGACCCCATTCCAAATACCTTTGGTTAGGGTTCACCTTGACTAGGAGGGTGGAAAAGAAAGCAAACAAGTAGGTGTGTTTGAGGATATTCCTGCAGATGTACTGAAAGGGAATGATTCTGATAATGCAGTACCTTGTGTACATGCAGTGACACGCAGTCAGGCTTGGAGACAAGCACGTGGGTCTGGTAGACTGAGGGGGGGGGGCAGACAGACCACACACCTGAAGCCAGGACTAGTGAGGTGGCTACTTCAGGGAGGGAGCTACCCTGCAGCAGTGAGACTGAATGTGAGCCACAGATGCATGTGGGTACTGATGCACCCTTGGACAGAGGCACTGCAAGGGCAGAGGTGAGTAATAGTAGGACCCAGGCTGACAGTGAAGCACTGCTGTCAGAGACTATCTGACCTCATGTGGAAGGAGAGTTGGGAAGGGTTAAAAAAGAAAGGGTTGAGACAGGCTCAGTTCTCAGACCCTACATTACAAGGCCTGAGGGAGGTTGATAATGAGGCACCTATTTCTCAAGGAAAGGAGGAATCTGTATACTAGGACAAAGGTTTACTGTATATAGAGTGGACCCCTGAGGGAGGGCTAGAGGGTGACAGAATAGAGGTTAAAGCCTACCATCTGGCAGTTCTAGCCATAGCCCATGATATTCCCTTTGCACGTCATATGGGCATAAAGCATACAAAACGACATATTATGCAGAGCTTTTATTGGCCTGGGATTTCTAGGGATGTAACAGGGTATTGCAGCACCTGTGAGCAGTGCCAAAAGATAGGCAAGGCAGGAGACAAGGTCAAAGCTCCTTTGGTGCCTTTTCCTGTGATTGAGTAGCCATTTCAGAGAGTAGCTATGGATATTGTGGGGCCTCTGAGTACCTCAAGATTTAGAGAGAAGAAGTATACCCTAGTGGTAGTGGATTATGCTACTAGATACCCTGACGTGATGGCTCTGTTGCCATTGAGACAGAAAAGGTGGTGAATGCTTTGTTAGAGATTTTCAGCAGGGTAGGTATCTCAAAAGAAACACTGACTGGCAGAGGTGCCAATTTCATGTCAGACCTGCTGGCTTGTCTGTGGAAGCACTGTTGGGTGTAGCACCTGAAGACCACCCCCTACCATCCCCAGACTACTGGTCTGGTGGTGAGGTTAAACTCTACACTAAAGACGTGCTACATGCATTTGAAGACCAGTTTAAGAGGGAATGGGACTCAAATCTGCCCCATCTGTTGTTTGCTTACATGGAGGTACCCCATGAATCCACAGTTTTTTCACCCTTTGAGTTGCTGTATGGGCATAGGGTGAGGGAAACCTCTAGATTTGAATCGTGATGAGTGGGAGGGTGAGTGTGAATCCCACAAAGAGTCTGTTGTGGCATATGTCCTAAACCTCAGGACAACACTCAGGGAACCCTGTCAGGTGCCAGGATCTGCCATATAACACAAGCACGCAGGTCACTCCAGAACAGGTACAAATATGACTCTGTCGTTGCCCATGTTGGTGTGAATGACTTGAGCCGTACCTCCCTGGACTACATGAAAAGAGACATGGAGGAGCTCTCTGATCACATAGCCCAGGTCGGTATGACCCTGACCCTGAGTAGCATCCTGCCCTCACCAAGAATGATACCACGGTATAGAGAAAAAAATTATCGATTTCAACAATTGGCTAAGCTTCTGGTGTCAGTCACAGGGGATCCACTGTCAGTCAGCCTGGGATGACATGCTCGACAAGCCATGCTGCTTCGTTAGATATGGCTTGCATCTGTCACCCTTAGGCTTTTGAATACTGGCCAAGGCTCTTGCCACCCCCATAGTGCCTTCTTTTTAGGCAAGGCTCAAAAGACAAACCCACCACTGTAATTAGCACAAGTAACAAAAAACTGAGGGTAATGCTACTCAATGCCAGAAGTCTAAACCTCAAAATGCATGCACTCGAGGCACTCCTCAGTATGGAGAAAATCGATATATGTGCAGTAACAGAAACCTAGTTTAAGGCTCCAGAGTACACCCCAGCACTACCAGACTAAAACTCATACCATACATTTCGGCCACAAAACCCGGACTGAAATACAAAAGGTGGGGGAGTATCCATATTCATCAAGGATACCCACACCTCCAGGTTAGTGGCACAGCACGATGCTTCAGAGATCATCCACATACAACCAACAATGAGCAAAACTGCTATTCAAATTATAGCTTGCTACAGATCACCCACCATGTCCCAGGACCCCCACTCCACATTCCTGGAAACACTGGGAAACATAAAGGTCCTACCAAACACCCTGATACTGGGTGATTTCAATTACCCAAACATTAACTTGGAGAAATACTCAAGTATAAACTCCCTTGCCCAACATTTCCTAGAATTTATAAACTCAAACACCCTGGATCAGCTGGTCAACACCCCCACCAGAGATGACAACATATTGGACCTGGTCATCACCAACACGGGCGACCGGTGTTCCACACCAGAGGTCAACCCCTTGCTGGTTAGATCTGACCATAAACTAATCTCTCTGGATATCCATATTCAGCCACCACCCTCAGTCAAAGAAACCACCATGAAAAACTTTTCAAAAGCAAACTTCATGTTACTTAAGACCGAGGTGGGAAGTTTCAAAGCCCCCATGCTAAAGGATAACGCTGTCCAAGCTGCAAAATCCTTTACTAATGCACTCTACTGGCACCTACAAGAATGCATGGATTGTGCTATCCCAAACAAAACCAAGACTCACTCCTCCAAGAAAAGGAAACCAGTCTGATGGACCCCTGCCATAAACAAGCTATACAATAGAAGGAGGAAACTAGTACAGAAAAGAGTAAAATCCCAAGAAGGGAAGACATCCCTGATCAGTATCAGCAAGAAACATTCCCTCATAAAATTATCCAAGGCTAGCTTTGAAAGAAAATTGTCATGGACTCCAAAGATAACCACAAGGCATTCTTTAGCTATGTCACGAATCTAAGTGGCAATTCTCAGATCTGCTCGGAGTTAGTGCAGAATTGCACAAAATACACTGAACCAACCGATATAGCCAACATCCTGGCAGACAGGTTCAGTGCAAAATTCAACCCCCTCTCAACCCCAAAAGGGCCCATAACTATACCAAAAGAATGTAGTGCCCCTGAAATCACAGACACTCTGTTTAAAACAGCCCTCTCCTAAGTCAAAAACACAGCATCAATGGGACTGGGCCGTGTCCCAGGCTGCGTCCTACACAAGCTCAAAGATGAACTAACCCCTCACCTAAACACACTGTTTAAACTCAGCCTCTCCACAGGCTACATGGCCACAGAGTGGCACACAGCAACAGTTATTACACTCCACAAAGGTGGAGCCACAACGGAACCCAAGAACTATCACCCTATAAGCCTGACTAGCTTGGTATGCAAAGCTATGGAGCGCATCATCATGGATCTCATTAACAGAGACATTGGAAACTTCCAAACACTGGACCCTACCCAGTTCTCCTAAACCTGGTGAACTTCTTTGAGACAGTTACCAAGGCTATAGACAAGAGGAAGGTGGTCCACACAGCCTACCTAGGCCTTGCAAAGGCCTTCAACACCATTCCCCACTCAGGTATTATAGACAAGCTCACCAGCCTGAACATAAACCCCTAAGTCACGAGATGGGTTGCCAACTGGCTCACGGACAGAGCCCAAATGGTAAGAGTTGCGGGAGATAGGTCTGACTCTAAACTGGTTACAAGTGGTGTTCCCCAGGGCTCAGTCCTAGGACCCCTCCTGTTTGGCATATACTTTTCAAAGGTACAGGCAAGCACAGGAAGACTATGGCTGACCAAGTTCACAGATGACTGCAAACAAGGGGCTATAATTGACTCTCCAGCTGACAAAGACATCCTCCAAAAGGGTCTCAGTGTGACAGATACCTGGTATCAAATCCATGGCCTCAAGCTAAATGCCAAAAAGTGCATAGTCATCCCCTTTGGAAAAAACAAAGTACCCACAAACTACCACATAGGCGTTAGCCCCCTAAATACAGAAGATGTAATAATGGATCTGGGGACCCAAGTAGATAGTAACCTCTCCTTTGATAATCACATTGCCAAAGTGATTATAAAATCCTTCTATGTGGCCCACTTAATCACAAAAGGGTTTGCATTCAGATTGAAAGAGGTCATTGGGCCCCTCTATGCATCACTCATCAGACCCATCATAGAGTACAATGCCCCATTTGGGATGTACCTTACAAGACACCTGCAACAACTGGAAAGACCACAGAAGTACCTCACCAAGAGGATCACTGGCCTCAAGCAGATGCCCTATGCAGCTCAACTGAAGAAACTCCAGCTGTACTCGGTTGCATACCGCCTACTCAGAGGTGATCTCTGCCTGACATACAAGGCCATGTCCAACCCAGAATTGATGGACATGCTCCACCTAAAGAAAACAATATCCCCTTGAGCCACACGCTCCAGGGATCTAAACCTCACTACAACAATAAATTGTATGTGCTGGAGGGATAGATTCCTGTCCCAGAGACTTCCCATGCTCTGGAACAAGATTCCAATCTACATTAGGCAGAGCCCCTTGCTAACCCTCTTCAAGAGAAACCTTGACGAGTGGATGGGAAACAGAAAGTTTACCCCAGGGATCACTTCAATGGCTCTGCTGGACAGAGGCACAGGGAACTAATCTAAAGGGGCGGCGAAAGCCAACACTTTCCGGCTAGGTTTATAAATGCCTTCGGGCAGATAGCCTTGTACCTACCTATGAACCTATGAACCTATAAGATGCTTGTGTTACAAATGTATTAGAACTGTATGGCATGGGTATATTAAACTCCTGGTACGGAAGTGTGTGTTGAAAATGTATCCACAGTGTACCCTGCTGGAATAGAACAGAAATGTACATGTAGTATTGTAACTGTTTAAATCTATATATTTTAACAGTGGAAACTGGAACACAGGAGGGTAACTTCAGTCCAGCAAAAGTTCAGAAAAATAGCTTAAATTAAATTACTTTATGGCCACACAATAAAAGGTGACATCATTCAGTTTCATTTCAGCAAGGAGACAAGGTCTCTAAAACTAGAGAGCTCTCTGTGTTGTCTTTAAAGTGAAATAATTACTAATTTTGACTATGAAGGAATGTTAATTGTTTTAAGGCTTCCAGCACATGAGAAAAAGCTCCTGTCTATGTATTTTTACAGATAGATGCTAAATGCTATCAGCTGCCAGCAGTGGTTATTTTGGGCCTGGGGACTAGAAGTCAGATGACAAGAAATTATGTCATTCTGCAAGCTAGTCCAGCAGTAATATTTGAGATATTAATTTGAGAATTCTGTCTTTGACCTGACATCAGCTAGAAGATCAATTTGCCACATCTGGCTTACTCTGTAAGTAAGTTAACTAGAGTATAGTAATTCTCTTAGATGTAGCCAGGAATATAGCAAAGCCTAGCTTAGATAATTTTCTTTATTTATTTGAGATTGTCCTGCAATGTTGTTTTAAATATTTTCTTTGGTTTTGAACCTTGATGTCACTGTAAATACATATTTAGCATTGTCTTGTTCTTTTATTATTTATTATTAAATATATTTAAACATTTCATTGTGGATGATCTGTCTAGAGATATTTAACTTCTGAGATTACTTGCATATTTATTTGGTGATACTGTCGGCCCCTCCTAATAGCCTTGCTCTTGGTCAAACTACCATTTGTATTAATAGTAATATTACATAGCAAGATTGGACACCCTTTGTTAAGGGCCTTAAGGTAGCTGATAAAGAGATGGCTGGTGGCAGTGATAACTACCTTATAGTCTGGGAAGAAGGGGAGCATAGCTAGCAAACTTGTGACAGTCTTTCCCAGGTGTGTGTGTGTGTGTGTGTGTGTGTGTGTGTGTGTGTGTGTGTGTGTGTGTGTGTGTGTGTGTGTGTGTGTGTGTGTGTGTGTGTGTGTGTGTGTGTAAATCAAACCTCAAAGAGAGTGTTTGTCAGATACTTGGGCAGAGACATGAAGCACTGGTTGGACAGAGAGGGTGCTGGAGGTCCTGGCATGGCCACTCAACTGAGATCTCAACTCCATAGCTGTGTCAGTGCGGAGTCTTATTGGGAATCTGGAGAAAAAGGGAGAAACCAGCCCCAAACTGACTGTAGTCTCTGTGTGCTCTTAAGGAAAATTGCACTTGATGCAGAGAGCTGCATCTGGAAATACTGTGTGTGTATCTGTCATCTTCTCAGTGTATGTCCACCACTGTTGCCAGTGGTGAGAATTGAGGGTCTTTGATTAATGGTCCAGTGTTGGGTCGTCACATATGTCTGCATATCTTTTTGTCAAGAAGGATTTGCAGGCCTTTGTCTAGAAGTCCTGTGACCCCCCCCCCCCACCCCATACCTGACATTATCTTTCCCTCTGTGTATTGTATGTCTGTATACGTCCCTGTCATCAGAGGGCTTGCAGGACTTGTCTACAAGTTATGTGACCCCCCTTCTTCCTGGTGTTAGCTTTCTCACTGTGTATGCCTGTATATCCATCTGTCTTTAGATGTGTCAATGTACTTTGTATGAATGGCTTTTGAGTCACTGTACCTTTCCCTTTTTGTATGTATGTACATCTTTCTGTCAGTGTAGGGCTATCTATACTTTGTCTGTAAGACCTATGACCCCTCTATTCCTTATATTACATTTTTTCTGGGTACATCCACATATGTTTCTGTAATTGTTTTTTTTGTTTTTTTTTGTTTGTTTGTTTTTTTGCAAGACTTTGGTTACAAATACTCTAACTTCCCCATCTGTGACATCACCTTTCCATCTGTGTGTGATTCACATACCTCTATGTCATTGTATGGCTCACATGAATTCATCTACAAGTCTTTTTACTCCCTGACCCTGATGCTTCCTTTCCCTTTGTGTATGTCCACATAACTCTCTGATGCATGGCAGTGCCATATACCAGAGATAATGGCCTCACAGCTGTGCTGCTCCCAAGTACTGGTGTGTAGCACATATGGTACAATTGCAGCCTATAGCAGTAGCATGTATAAGGAGCACAACATCAGTAATTAAGTAGTAGGTATTACTCAGACCCCAAGTGGCACTCTACTCTAACAATACTTGTGGTGAGGAGAAATGCATATCTGACCACTGTGTATTCAGAGATGGCTGCATGCAATAATATAAAGTTTGTCACAGTAAACCATATCTCTGCTACATTTCTTGCTGAATAGTTGTGCATTTTGTTGACATCTTCTACTAAATGGTAACATATAGGGCTGTTTCACCCTTCTGACCTGTTGGAGGACCTTTTAAGATGGGGCACAACACTTCACTGACTGCTGTGCCATTCACACATGGTACCATGAAGGGTACTGTTATTCTGAATTATAGCAGCACCATCACTCAAGGGCAAAATAATCAAATGACAGCTGTATTCCTCTTCTGTTGTAGCATGCTGTCTTCTGATAACATGCTGACTTAATGTTATGCCATGGTAAAGTAGATTATCTGTGTGATAAATGTGCCAGTCTGTGACAGGAGCAAGCATTACTTGGGTAGTAAGCTG
The DNA here is from genome assembly GCF_019279795.1 of Protopterus annectens. Classification (NCBI taxonomy): domain Eukaryota; kingdom Metazoa; phylum Chordata; order Ceratodontiformes; family Protopteridae; genus Protopterus; species Protopterus annectens. The sequence continues at coordinate 452,271,961 of NC_056729.1, forward strand.
ACCCACTGTAGTGCCTTGTAGAGAATCAGAGCTACTCCCTATCTTGGGCTGTGAATATTAATCGTTTGTCTTTTTGTTTAAATTCACTACTCCTTAACCATTCTTGCTTTCAGTCCTGATCAACATGAGGTTGTCCCAAGAGATTTCTATACTTGCAACTATAGTCATTCCTTTTCCACATTTCTTGCCTTCTCATCTGATCCTCCTTCACCTTATATTCTTTCTTTTGATTTTTTGGCATATTTGGTTGCTGCCTGATTTTTTTTTATCTCCTTCTGGTTTGCTTTCTATTCCCGCTTGCCACCAATATGCTTCTGCTAAACTAAGCAAGGAAGCCATCTTAGACTTATTCTCTTCATGTTTTAAAACTATTACTATGTTTGGGTCTTGTGAAGTCAGCAAATATGTATGCAGTCTTACGACTGCAGATGTATACATGTAATCAGTTTCGAGGCGGCCCATACCTCATTCAGAATGGAAAATATATAGTCTTGGTATACACTGAGTTTTATAAATCATTTGATAATCATGAAACACCCTTCTTGTTTTCCTGTCCAACTGATCTAACACCTTTTGGGGCCAATCAATCACTCCAAAACTATGTTAGGACAGGAAGAGCAGATTGGTTTATAACTTGGACTTTGTTCCTTGATATCAGTGCCATTTTCAATATTTATTTTAGTCTTTTAAAACATTTCTTAAGAAGTTTTATTCATATTTGTTCATGTTTTATTGTTGATCCTTCATCACTTCCCAAATATTTATGCACTCCCTCTTGCTCAAGTTCTTTTATATCACATTCCTGTCCCAGGTTGATGCTTTCTTGGTGCTATAGCTTTCCTGCTTTAAAGGTTGCTTTTGCACATTTATCAACACCAAAGGACATTCTTATATCATCTGAAAAAGTTTTGACTATTTCCAATTGTGCTTTCAGTTCCTCATCTGATGAGCTATAAAATTTTAAATCAGCCACAAAAACAGGATGAGAATTATTTACATTTTGTTGCTTCTGGGAGCCAAATTGCAGCCATGACTTAATCTAAGTAGACACCTTAATGGGTTAAGGGCATGACAAAAGAGCAGTAGTGACAAAGAGTCCCCCTAGAATATCGTCTTTCAATTTTTAACCCCAGAATAATAATTTGTCCTTTATCATTGCTTAACTGCAAAGTGGTTTTCCACTGTTTCATGGTCTCTGTAATATAATCTATCAGTGTAAGATGCATCTTATACGTCTTTAAGCACTCTTTTACCCATAAATGTGGAATACTATCAAATGCCTTTTTGAAGTCTATCCGTGCCATAGTTAGATTCTTCCCCTTTTAACAGTTTCCATTATGACTATTTAACAACAGAGGATCCTTTGTTCTATATGACTTTCTTTTGTTACCCTTTTGTTCTATTGCCATGATTGAGTTTTCTTCTAAATGACTATAAACTCTGTTGGCATCAGTTCCAGTGTATAGTTTATACATTACCAGAAGGCAAGTTATTGGTCTATAGTTTTTAGGACAATTTGCAGGTTTGCTCTTAATTAGGGGTATTGTTTTTCCCATTGTAAATCAGGTTGGTGTCTGTTCCAGGTGCACATATAAATAGTTCTTACTCATGTCTAAATCTTCATATAAAGATGTTAATACTTTTAGCCAGAGATTAGGAACTGCATCTGGGCCTTGGGTTTTCCAATTAGAAGCTTTTCTTAATTTTACTTCAATCTCTCTGGCCATTACTTCATCCCACTTCCTATCCTGTATATTTGAACTTCTTGGTTTTTCTTTTATTTTTTCTATCCATTCAGTCCCTTTTTATGTTTTGCAGGATCTACATAGATATTTCTCCAAAGTGTATAAACTTCTTAATTTTTTCAGTGGTGTTTCAATTCATTTTGCCTTGTTACTCAATTCTCTGTAAAACTTTTTTTTTTGGGTCATCAATAAATTGCTTATTTTGTTCTTTTCCTTTATATTTATATGGATATCTTCTAAGTTTTTCTGCCTGTGCTCATATGTTTAGTTTATTATTTGTGATAGTGCACACTAGATCCTGATCTGTTCTGATACTGCACATTATTTTTATCACATCTATCCTTCTGAGTTTTTTGTTAATGTGTTCCCTCTTCTATACTCTTCTAACAGTGACACTTCTTGTCTTAATTGCTTTATAGTTTTCTCTATCCAGTATTGCCATGATGGCCTTTGCTTTCTTCCCTTCCTTTCTCTCACTGCCCTGTGTTTTTGTGGTAAGACTTTATCTGTTATCAATTTAGCTGCACTGTAATATATTTTATTTACATCGGTTATATCACACGAATCCCTATGAACAGCTTTAATTGCTGTTCATTTGTTTTATTAAATTTCTAATTTTTTGGATTTTATTGACTATAATAACTAGAGGTTATTATGCAATGAAAAAATGGATGATCCTAAATTGGACATTAGACAGTTATACAGGAATATATATATACAATTTAGGTGCAATAATATTATTTTTTATATCACCAGGCACCAGATACATTATAGGCTTGGGATATACTTATGCACCAGCCTTCTATATAACACATTTGTTGGCTTGAATTGAATTTGGTTTGATCTGTGAGGTGCCTGGCTTTAACATCCAGGGAGGCTAGGAGCAGGAGGCTCCAGGACATATATACAATCAGAGAAATGATATCAGAAAGAGATACTTGATGAATGCTTTGCTACATATTGTCAAATTTCCCACTTTAAATTTTTATTGTTACAGGTGTTAAGAATACAATAATAATAACATCTAAGAGCTGACTGATTCCTTGATTCAACTGAGTGACTCTTGACTTGACTGACTTGGATTGTCTGAGTCTGAATCAATTGAACCAGGTCTGAATCATATTAAATACAAGACATAGATAGTTGTTTAATGATAGTTGTTTATTGCTATTGTATGATATTATTATTATTATTTTTTTTTTTTTTTTATATATTTATTTATATTGTTTATTCTTGTTGTCATCTGTTTTGTTATTATGTTTATGTACTTTTTTTTTTTATGTATTTTTTTTGTTGATTTGATTTTTTGATGATGATTTTTTGATTGATGATTGATGATTCCTACAACAGTTTTTTTTTTAACAGTTTTTTATTCAGATAAGATGTTATGCTAGATTCTTATGCTTCTTTTTTTTGTTTTTTCTTTTAGAGACACCTCAAAATAATGTGATATATTGACATTTTATAAGGTTTATTTTTTATAGTAACGTTTTTAATAATATTTAGTAATATTATATTGTAATACATATACATAGTATGTTTTTTATATATTGTGTATGATATGAGAAAGAGGATTGAACAGGACTACTTGAGAGACTATATTAATCAATTATGAGATGATGAGGCTTCTGAAAGATGATTATTTAATTTAATTTGTTAATTGACAAT
>NC_056729.1:452280373-452422873 GCF_019279795.1 Protopterus annectens
CTCCCATGTGCTTGATTTTTCTGCCTGTGTATGTCTGTACATCTCTCTGCCATTGGAGGCCTTGTAGGACTCTGATAACAGGGAGATATATGGACACTGGAGGGCTTGCAGGCAGGCATCAGCAGGTACTGTGACCTTCCCTATCCCCGACGATCCTTTCTCCTCTGTATATGTCCATATTACACTCTATCAGAAGGCTGTCAGGACTTTATTCTGCAAATTCTCTGACCCTCCCCCTTCCCCTAATGTTACCTTTCCCACTGTGTGTCTGTATGTACTTCTGTCATCGGAGCGCTCACTGGGCTTCAAGTACAACTTCTTTGATTCCCTCCCCCCATCTTTGATGTTACTTTTTCCTCATTGTATGCTTCTACATAGCACCCACAACCCTCCTGGACATGGGCAGTCATCACTAAATGCAATATTGGGTATTGACTAGTACCTCTATGGTATTACATTGGGTTGAAACGGCTAGACTTAAAATGACCTCTGGGTCGATAGCCTAGTAATCTCCTATGATCCTCTGATATCTCTTTCTGATTGGTGGGCTCACACAAGTTTATCTACCTGAGACCACACTGTCTTTGACAATACCTTTCCCTCTGTATGTGTCAGTATACATCTTTGTCATTGGAAGCCTCTCAAGAGTCTGATTACAAAGTGAAATATGGACATAGAAGAGCTCATACGACTGTATCTGTAAGTAATGTGACCTTCCCTGTCCCTGACAATACTTTTCTCTCTATATATGTCAGTGACCCTCTCTGTTATTGGAGGGATTTCATGACTTTGTCTGCAATCTCTCTGTCATTGGAAAGCTTATAAGAATTTGTCAGAAAGTCCTGTGGCCACCTCATCCCTCATGTTAACATTCTCCCTGCTTATGTCTTTGCATCTTTCTATCATCTGAGGGGTCACAGAACTTTGAAAGGCCTGTGACTCTGCTTTCCTCACAATACCTTTCTCTCAGTGTATGTATGTTTATTTCGCTATCACTGGAGGACTTGCAGTACTTGGCTCAGAAATCAAGTGACACCCCACGCCCTGTACCTGATGTTTCCCTTCCCTCAGTGTACGTCTATATGTCTCTGTCCTTGGAGGGCTTGTAGGACTTTGTCTATAAGTCCTGGGACCCCCACTATCACAGATCATTACCATTCTCTTTGTGTATGTCTATATATATATATATATATATATATATATATATATATATCTGTTATTGGAAGGCTCATAGGACTTTATCTACAACCCTGTGACCCACAAAGTGTCAGCTTTCAATCTGAGTATATCTGTGTGCCCTTATCTCCTTTTCAAGGGCACACAAGACTTTGTCTACAAATCATTTGACCCCCCCACCCTGATGTAACTCTTTCCTATATGTATATCTGTATGTATCTTTGTTAGTGGAGGGCACACAAGACTTTATCTTCAAGTCCAGTGATAATCTTTCCCTCACATTACTTTCCTATTTCTGTCACATTACTTTCCCATTTCTGTAGGTATGTATACATCTCTATCATCAAAGGGCTTGCAGGACTTCATATGAAAGGCCTGTGATCCATTCATCTCTGATATTACGTTTCCCTCTTTGTATGTCAGTATACCTCAATGTCATTGAATGGTTCACAAAAATTTTTCTACAAGTTCTCTGACCCCCATCCTTGATGTTACCTTTCCTTCTATGTATATCTCTATACCCCTCTGTCATTGGAGGGCTCATAGAAATTGATCTACGGGTCTTATGATCCCCTGCCCTGGTGGTACTTTTCTCCGTATATATACATATATATATATATATATATATATATATATATGTGTGTGTGTGTGTGTGTGTGTGTGTGTGTGTGTGTGTGTGTGTGTGTGTGTGTGTGTGTATGTGTGTGTGTGTGTGTGTGTTCAAATATCTTTCTCTGCCAACAGAGGGCTCATGGGACTTCATAAGCAGTCCTGTGACAACCACTCCATCTTTAACATTAACATTTCCCTCAGTGTCCATATATTTCCTATCATCAGTGGGCTTGCAGAACCTTTGTCTCCAAGTCCTGTGACCACCCAGTTCCATTTGTTATCTTTCCCTCTGTGCACATCCATTTATCCTTCTGCCAACAGAGGGCTCACAGGACATTTTCCATAAGTCGTGTAAAAACCTTGTTCCTCCATTTACATTTCCCTCTGTGTATATTCAAATATCTCCCTGTGTATTCAAATCTGCTAGGCTGCCCATCCTTAAAATCCTTTCCCTTCTGTATATTTGCATATATCACTCTGACAGCAGGGGACTTGCAGGACTTGGTTTGCAAGTTCTGTGACCCCACCCTTTTCATGTCATTACCTTTCCCTCCATCTATGTCTGTATATTTCTCTGTATCAGAGGGCTTGCAGGTCTTTGCAAGTCCTGTAACCAACTTCATCTCTCATGTTGCCTTTCCCACTCTCTATTTCCATATATCTCGTAGTCATCGCAGGGGTCACAGGACTTCATCTGTCAAGACAATGACCCCCCCATCCCTTATGTTACCTTTCCCTCTGTTTATATCCATATCTGTCTGTCATCAGAGGGTTGCAGGTCATCATCTACAAGTCTTGAGACCTCCTCCTGACATTACCTTTCCCACTGTATATGTCAATATCTATCTTCTACAGAGGAGGGATTACAGGACTAACTCTACAATGCTTGTGACACCCCTACGATGTTAGCTTTCAATCTGTATATGTTTGTATAAGTTTCTGTTACTGGAGTGCCCAGAGGGCTTTGTCTACAAGTCATTTACCCCCCCCCCATTCTGAATGTTACCTTTTCCTCTATGTATGTTCTTATGCCTCACTGAAAGTGGAGGGCTCACAAGACAATGTGAGTTCTGTGACCTCCCTGGTCCCTCATGTTACCTTTCCCTCCGTGCATGTTTGTATATTTCTGTATCATCAGAGGCTCACAGGACTCCTAATGAAAGGCCTGTGACTCCCTCAACATCCCTGACATTACCTTGCTTTCTTTGTATGTCAGTATACTTCTGTGCCATTGGTCAGCTCATAGGATTTCATATCCATGTACTGTGATATCTCCATCCTTGACATAACCTTTCCCTCGGTGTAAATACATTTATGTCTCTCTCGTGTAAAGGCTTGCAAGACTTCTTCTACAAGTCCTGTGCCTTTCCCTCTCCATAATATTACTTTCTATCTGTGTACGTTTGTATATCTCTCTGTCATCAGAATGCTTTCAGGACTTCATTTGCAAGTCCTGTGACCCTCCTGTCCATAACTTACCTTCCTGTCTGTGTATGTCTGATATCTCTCTTTTATGAGAGGGATCACAATACTTCAGCTGCATGTTGTGAAACACCCAACATGTCCCTAAGATGACCTTTCTTTCTGTGTATGTCCATAAATATCTTAGTCATCAGATGACTCACAGGACATTGCAAGTCCTGTAACCCCCCCTGTTTCTCATGATGTATTTCATATTGATCACTGTTGCAGTAGCCTAAGCTTTATGGGGTTATATCATGCATAGGATTTAACAGCTGGCTAGCCTCTAAAGCGTCAAGGCACCTTCTATGCACCCAAACCATTAGTCAGCTCTAGCTGAGCTTACTAAAAGATTTGGGCACAGTGCTCCTATGCTGACTTTCAAATATCAGCTGTCAGCATGTGATTGCTGGGCAGATAAGTTCCCTTTGAGGAAAACCATTCACATATTATTTTTAATGTTTAAATTTACTTTCCTGTTTGGAAAGGTATGTTTAAGCTTAGAATATGTGTTTTTATTGACTGTCTCGTGACTTTGCTGTAGCTTTAAATTGGAGTGCAGCTTGTTACTTGACAGTTTCAGAGTTGGTTTAAACATTCCAAAACACATTTTTAGTAGAAAAACTGTATTTAAATTAATTTTGGGTACTGGTAAAGTGTATTAGGGAGAGTTTTACTGAGTATTTATTGGGAAGCATGACTTTATTCTACTTTTGAAATTTTATTGGCTTGTTCTACTTTGTTTACGCACAAAAGAGGCATAATTTTTGGCTTAACCATGAAACACATTACCAGTCCCATGGTTGGTCCTTCTTTCAGCAACAAAAAGTTAACTAAGCAGCCTTTGCCACCACAGCAGGCTAGCATTTTGCCTCAGCTGCAGGTGGGTGACTGTTATGGCCAAAGCTGGCTCCACGGACCACTCATCTTTTTCCCTGGATCTCTCTGGTGTTGTCCATATAACCACTATGGGCTGGAGATTAGTATGTCCTCTACAGCTGTTGAAGTATCCTCAGTGAAGAATGAAGAGCGTATTTTGTTGGTCTTGGAAGAAGGGACAGAGACGGTGCCTGTGCTTTACCAGAATGCTGTGCCCATTCCTGGAAACCTGTTTTTCTCATTAAAAACCTGCTTGTCTGAATGTTCCTGTCAAAAAGAAACAAAAAGCTAAACTTATATCTTCTTCTGCTTCAGTTTCACTGGACAGGGTTAGTTTGTTATGAATGGCTTAGGGTTTTGCATAGGCTTTTAATCCTTCTTATCAAGTGGTTTCTGGTAAGAGATAAAGGAATTCCTCTTTTCCTGAATAGATGTAAGAAATTGATGTAACAGATACAGATTCTTCTCCTCAGAATTCTGATTCAGACTCTGAGTAGAGCATGTTATCTGAATTTCCATGTCAAAAAGTCTCTTTTTCTAAGACTATTTTCAGAATGTGCCAGTGTTTTCAGTCGGAAAATATTGAGATTTCTCAGTCCCTGAGAAAATGCTATGAGCTGTTACAAATGGAATTTCCAAAGCCTTCACCCATTCCCCCAGTGCTGTCAGCATTGATGGATGTGTTTGTCAGAGTCTGTAGTTTCCCTTACAAGCCAGACTGATACTCCTATGATAACAGATAGAATGTTTAAAGTTTCTCAGCCTTTCAAATGTTTATACATTCATCCCAGACCTGACCCAGCAACTACAGCTTTCGTCAGTCCAGCTACTGCCAAGCATCTTGTTAATTTCAATCCTTCCCCTTCTGACAAGGATGGCAGAACATTTCATAAGTTTGTGAAAAAGTGTATAGTCCTGCAACTTTAATTCTAAGAACTTTTAATTATCAGGCTGGCATGTTAAAGTTCATCCAATTCTGAAAGTAAGAGGAATGTTTTATCTGCAGTTCATTCTTGTGAGGAGAAATATGTTTTGTGTTTTTTACTTTCTTCCATCTCTCACATCGCTACTCATTATTTAAAGTGTGTTTATGACTCTGCTGATACTACATCTAGGGCTGCTGATACTGATACTATGTTGATGAGGTTTGCATGGCTGCATTCTCAGAACCTCCCAATGTCTATGTAAAAATGAGATTTTAAATTCAGCTATGGATAGAGATTTCGTTTTTAGACCATCTACTGCAGAGGCTATCAGAAAATGTGACAAGAGTGGTAAGCTGATACAAAAAAATCTCTGATGTTTTTCAGTCCTTCTTCTCTAAATTTTCTAATTTTGGCAAGAAGGAAAACAAACAGTCTCAGCAAAATGCTGGTAAACAGACACAATGGCGGGAACTGCCAAAAAAGAAAGCAGGACACCCCAAAAAAAATAGTCCAATAAGTCAAAATGACTATGTAAGGGACCTTGTCCCCCTCTCACACCATCCTAGCATTCCCTTCTCCCATCCAAAAAGCCTGACTCTCCATTTATAACTTTATCATAGGATCAAAGGAGGTTACTAGGCTAATAGCCCTGGGGCCCTTTCAAGCCTAGCCAAGAGTTTATTTCCAAAAAGAAACCTCAGTCAGCATCTGTCGCCCCTGTCAATGAGGGACACAGTTGGAACCCCTAGGACAAATTTGTGGTTTCCCATCCACTCATCAAGGTTGCGCTTGAAGAGGGTCAGCGCGGTACTCTTTTTGACATGTATGGGAAGTCTATTCCAGAGACAGGGTAGCCTCTGGGAGATAAACTTGTCTCTCCAGCAGGTTTTGTTGATGTCACATATTAAATTTAGGCATTTTGAGCAGGTAATGCACGAGGAGGTAGAATTATGGATATGGAGCATCTCTAGAAGGGCAGGTTCTGATACTGGCTTGTAGGTGAGACACAGATCACCTCTGTGCAATCTGTATATTACCAAGTAGAGTGATAGTTATTTGAGCCTGTCTGCATAGGACAGGTGTTGGAGGCCATGGATTCTCTTTCTGAGATATTTCTGTGGCCTTTCCAGTTAGTGCAGGTGCTTGGATAGGTATGTACCAAACAGGGCATTATACTCAATTATTGGCCTAATGAGGGAGGAGTACAGAGATGTAACCTCCTTTTTTCTGGAAGCAATTCCTTTACATATGAGACAAACCAAGTAAGAAGCTTTTCTGACCACTGCCGCTATATGATGGCCAAATGTGAGATTGTTGTCAGCCTGAGTACCCAGGTCTCTCACCACAGATTGTGTCCTTAGGGGGTTGCCTTTGATGTGGTAATCAGTAGGGGCCGTGCTTTGCTGAATGGTATGATAATACATTTTTTTGCATTTACCTTAAGGCCATGACTTTGTTGCTGTGAGACCTTCTTGCAGTATGTCAACATAATTTGGGGAGTCAATGACACCACCCAACTTACAGTCATCCACAAACTTTGTCAGCCACAGGTCTTTTGTCTTTTCCTGGATCTCTGAAAAGTAGATGCCAAACAGTAGGACTCCCGGGATAGATCCCTGGGAAACACCACTAGTGACAGGTCTGCTGTCGGAGGTGGTGGCACCTATTTTGACCTTGTGGGTCCTATCAGTGAGCCAGTTGGCCACTCACCTGATGAGATAGGGATTTACACCAAGTTCTGTTAACTTCTCAATGATGCCTGAGTGGGGGATTGTGTCAAAGGCCTAGGCCAAATCAAGGTTAGCTATATGTACTGACTTTCCCTCATCCAGGGCCTTGATAACAGTCTCAAAGAAGTCAACCAGGTTCAACAGGCAAGATCTGCCTGAGTGGGGTCAAGTTCTTGGAGATTGCCTATGTCCTTGTTTATGAGATCCATAATAATAATATCCATGACTTTATAGATCAGACTTGTCAAGCTAATGGGCCGATAGTTTCCAGAGTCAGTAGTAGTACCACCTTTGTGCAAGGGGATGACAATGGCAGTTCTCCACTCTGCTGGAATGAAGTCTGTACTTAGGCTGTGGTTGAATAAGGTGCTCAATGGCAAAGCTAGTTCTTGCTGGAGATGGTGCAGAATGCAGCCTGGGATACTATCAGGTCCCATGGAAGCTGTGTTCTTTGCCTTGGATACAGCCTTTAACACTTGATTTATGGAGATGTCAGGTGTGGGACAAGTATTGGGGATGTCAAATGGGCCTTTGCAATGGATAGGGGGGGTGAAGTTTGCACTGAACCTGTCTGCTAGCAGGTTGCCTATGTCAACAGGATCAGTATAAGTGGTATCATTAAGTACTAATTCAGAACAAACCTGGGCTTTGCCATGGATGCTCCTGATGTAACTGAAGAAGGTTTTGTGGTTTCCCTTTGTTTCAGAGGCTAGTTTCAATTCATAATTGGCTTTGGAGGTTTTCACTAGTGATCTAATTTTCTTGATGAGGCTGAAGAGAGAGTTTTTTCCAATTTGGAATTGGTCTCTTTTTACCCTTAGACAACAGTTTCTTCCTTTTGTTGTAAAGCCTGTTGATAGAGGATGTCCACCAGACAGGTTTGTGTTTTCTTGAGGAGCAGATTTTAGTTCTGTTGGGTATGGCTGAGTCCATGCAGTTGTACAGCTGCTTGTATACTGCATTGGTGCACTGTTCAGCATAGGTGTCTGCATCCTTTGAGGGGGTGTGTGAATCTACTGATATCCTCCCTTAGGAGGTTGTAGTCAGCTTTTGAGAAGTTTTTTAGCCTGGTTATGGCTGGGGGAGGGGGGGTTGGGTGGCATAGAAACTTTATAAATGAGACAGACCGATCATCTGATCTCACCAGTGAAGAACATGCTATGGGACTGGTGCAGTGGTCACCTATGTTGGTGAGATCCAAGTCCAGAATGTTATCTCCCTTTCTAGGGGTAGATATGAGCTGGTCTAGTGCATTAGAATTGATGAAGTCAAGGAATAGTTCACCCAGTCTATGGTGGGGTAGTTGAAGTCACCAAGGAACAGGTTATTAGGGGGTACCTTGATGGAGTTAAGTAGGTCCATGTAGGAGGAGTGGGTGTCCTGACTCTTGGAAGGGGGGTCTATAGCTGTCTATAATTTGGATGGGTGTCCTGCCAACTGTCAGTTGCACCTGGAATAATTTCAGTGCATCGTGCTGGCAAACCAGTCTGGAGGTGTGCCTGTCCTTAATGAAGATAGAGACTCCACCATTCTTAGTCTTCCCAACCTCATTTTGGGGTAGGAATATGTGTAAAGAGGTATAGCCTGGTAAGGCAGGGGTTCTCTCTGCAGCTCTGAACCAAGTTTCCATGACTGCACAGACATCAGCATCTTCTAGTATGAGGAGAGCCTCCAGTGTGTACATTTTCAGGTTAAGGCTCCTAGTGTTAAGCAGCATGACCTTCAATTTGCTTTTTGACAGATCTTTTATGGTGGAAGATTTGTCTTTGGAACATAGCCTAAAAAAAGGTACAATGGTGGAGGCAACGACCTTGTTCAGGATCCAGAATCCCAAGGTTGACAGGTGGAGGCCATCTCTGGCAAAGTATCAAGGCCTGTCAACCATGTTATCCTAGGCAGAAAGATACTGGATCCCCTTGAAAATACACCAGAAATGAAGCCTATTGTTGAAGTCAATTATTTTTATTATATTATATATATTATTGGTATTGTGGTATCATTCTTGGTAAAGGAAAGATGCTGCTTAGGGCTAGGGTCATACCTGCCTGGGACACATTCTCTGAGAGCTCAATCATGTCTCCCTTCATATAGTCCAGGGAGGTACATCTCAAGTCATTCATACCAACATGGACAATGACAGAGTCATACTTTTACCTGTTGTGGAGAGACTTAAGTGAATGCGTTATGTGGTAGATTCTGGCACCCGACAGACAACTGACTGTGATCTTCTCCTTGTCGAGCCTGGTGAAGGAGACATCAGTGTGTCTCACAATCAAGTTTAGGCTATGTTCCAAAGACAAATCTTCCAACATAAAAGATCTGTCAAATCTCTGTCTTACTGAAACCTGGCTTAAACCAGGCAGCAAAGACAACAAAATTACTCCCCCTGGCTATAGCATTTTAAGGCGAGATCATCTAAACAAAAAGTGTGGTGGAGTTGCTTTACTCTATAAATCTGAACTATAGGTATCCTCTATTGACTCCCTACCTCCCTCCCCTGCCAATGCTGAAATACTCTGCAGCAAATTCCAAGTAAATAAAAGAAAAGCCATATATATAATATCTTCCTATATCCCTCCTGGCAACAACTTGGATACACTTGAAAAAATTCTCAGCTGGCTCTCCTGTAGCTGTCCTCAGGAAACCATACTCTTAGGAGATTTCAATATTGATTGGAACTCCTGCATATCGCCCAAACCCACCTATCACCTCAACTTCTTTAATTTTCAACAAACAATAAACTCCCCAACTAGGATTCACAAATCTACCAATAAACAAGCCATCTTAGACTGGATATTGGTCAACAATAATCCCCTCTCATATAAAACTGGTATACTCCCTGACAATATCACCACCTTCTCACCTATATCACTAAACAAAAAAACAAGAATCTCAATCAGGCCAGCTATTGTACTATACATAAGAAAAAAAACTTTAACCTTCCTATTTTCCTCAATGAACTCAAACAATGTAACTGGTCAGCTCTAAAGCACCTTCCACTGGAGGAAGCAGTTGCCCATTTCAACAACACATTCCTCCAAATTCTTGAGCATCACGCCCCCTCACGCTTAATTAGAACAGGATCCAAAGCTGCCCCTTGGCTTTCTAAAGAAACCAAGCAAACAATGCTATTAAGGAATAAACTATGGACAAAATGGAGAACTACTAAAAACCCAACTGACCATCAAAACTTCAAACACCTTAGAAATACCACAAAAACTTACCCATCTTGATAAAAAGAATTATTACCTTCAATATCAAGAAAATCAAAATCATAACCCCAAAAAATTCTGGTCAGGAATCAATAAACTGCTCCATCCAGGAAATACCAAAACACCTACTCCAGCTAACTTAGCACAGACCCCACCCAACTTAATAGCCAATACATTCAACAACTTCTTCACTGAAACAGTCACCTCTCTTGCAAAGAACATGACTCCCCACACTTCCCTTAAAAACACCTCCCCTCAAAATAACACCCCACTCTAACATTCAGTACAGTCTCCACAACCTATATACAAAAGTTACTCTCAAAACTTAAACCATGCACTCCTTCAGCTGACCAACTACCAGCTGAATATCTGCAGCTAGCAGCAGAACTAGCATACCCAGTCTCCATTTTAATTAACAGAACAATAACCAAATCTACTATCCCTTCCCTTTGGAAAGTCTCCCATATCATTCCTCTGCATAAAGGAGGAAACTCTAATGAACTTTCTAATTTCCGTCCTATAGCCTTATTATCACCACTATCTAAAATCATGGAGCGTTGTATACACCAACAACTTTTACATCATCTTTTACATAATAGCCTACTTTCAGACTCCCAACATGGCTTTAGACCTTTCCATAGCACTTCCACTGCTCTTCTCTCCTTTACAGACACTATCAACAAAAATCGCAATAACAACCTATACTCTTCTGCTTTATTTCTTGACCTCTCCAAAGCTTTTGATATGGTCAATCATCAACTTTTGCTAGACACTTTGAAATCTCTCTCACTTGAACCTTCGGCATTGCACTGGTTTGACTCTTATCTGAAAGATAGACAACAAGCAGTCCTTTGGGACAGCCATCTCTCCTCTCATCTCCCAATCACTATTGGTGTCCCACAAGGATCCATCTTAGGACCCCTTCTCTTCTCCATATTTATAAACAACCTGTCTATTTCACTCCCAACACCCTCATGTATTCAATATGCAGACGATTCAACTCTCATCTGTTCTGCTGTATCTCCAGCTGAACTTCATTCTTCCACCCAAAAAGTCTTTACAGCAGCAGAAAAATGGTTCCAAGATATCTGTCTCCTCCTTAATCCCAAAAAAACTAAATTATTACTTTTCTCTCCAACCCTTAAATCTGCCCCTCTCTCCTTTTCTATTGTGTCTGACAATGGCACTATCATTACACCTGATAGTTCCACTAAACTACTAGGTGTTACAATAGATAATCAACTAAACTTTGATTACCACATTGACCTAACTATCAAAACTGTTAATAAAAAGATAAGTGCCCTCTATAGACTTAAGTCCTTTCTAACAGCAACTACCAGGGTGTCTTTAGCCCAAACTCATCTTATCTCTACATTATTATATGCCTCCTCATCTTTTATAAACCTTTCAAAATCTAACCTTCAGAAACTTGCCACAGCCTACCATAGTATTGCTAGGTTTGCCACAGGTTCCCCATTTCTCACCCATCATTGTGTTAATCTCAAAAAGCTTGACTGGCTTGAACTTCAAAATCTCATTCTCCTACATCAATTAGTTATTACCTATAACATTCTCCATTACCCTTCTAATACACCCATACTAAATAACCTTGTTGTCCCTTACAGGAATCTTACTTCCCTTCGCTCAGCTAACAAATTACTAGTGGCCACCCTCAAAACACACAATAAAGCTGGGGTCTCCTTGTTTACAAATACAATTGGCTCATACTGGAATAAACTTCCCATAGAATTGACCACTCTAGGCTCATCACAACTTTTCAAAAAACAACTAAGAAACTATTTTAAAACTCACTGGCTATGCCCTTGCTCGAATCCTGACTGACCTCAGTTCCCATCTCTCTTTTCAGCTCTTCCCACTACTCTTCCTCATGTCCCTATCACTACCATTACCCCTCCTCTGTAGCTCACCTACCATCCACATGGATATTACTTTTTCCTATAAATTCTACTTCTCTTTATATTACTGCAACCTATCATCTCACCTTGTATCTAAATCACCCAACTGATGAAATCTGTTTCTTAAAACTAGTGCCCTGGCACAAAATGTTTATCAAAATTGTTAATACTGTAAAAGTTGAATAGAGTCTTGTGTGAGTTACTGCTTTATTTCTTCTTTAATTGTAATATTCCTACTCTTGCAAAGATTTTGAAATAGAAATCCTCACTCTATGTTATAGTTTTGCTAAATTACTTTTGCACTGTTACTATGCTACTTGGGAATAGTTCTCTACATGCTTATAATTTCTATCTTATTGTGCTATTTTTGTTTATTTTTATTATTATTATTTACTAGTATATAGTAGAGCTTTTCTCCTTGGGCCTCTGCTGAAAATGAACATGTATCCAGCCAGACTAGCCCGGTCAACAAATGTAAAATAAATAAAATAAATAAAATAAATAAAAGTTGCCAATGACTAGTATGTTTGCTTTATTGTTATGCCTTATGGGCCTTATGGGCTGCTTTGGTTTATTGTTATGCCTTATGAGCTATGTTTGTGAGACGTTGTGTTGTCTGTTGTGTGTGATGTGTTTGGTGTTGTGTGTGGAATGTTTGTCAGTGTGTTATGGAGGTCTCCGCTGTTTAGTTAAGTTTTAATTGAGGACCTCTGCATAGGTGGATGTATGTTGTGCTTGGCTATGTGAGGTGGGTGGTGTGGTGTTTGTGCTGGCAATCTCCTCTTTGTCAGCAGTACTGAATGTGGCACAAGAAAACATGGATTCCAGGTTACTGATGTAGATGCATTTCTCGAAAGTAGAATAATTATGTGCTAGGAGAAGAGGGCTGTCAGCAAACATGAGGCAGTTTCTACACTGTCTCTGTATGCCCATTTCAACCAGACTGGCAGGAGAAGCTGATGAGAATTGCCCAGACATAGTGTTCTGAATACTTGGCAGACTTGTGGAGTGTGAAAGAGAAATGATGCCTGGAGACCAGTTGTCGACCTTTCTTTCCTAATTAATTTTGCAATAGTGCCCAAGTTCAAAATGCTTTCACTACATAACCACTTACCCCTTCTTCCTCATTGGAGTTTTTTGGTAACCTTAGATTTAAAAGTTGCTTGTCATCAAATACCTACCCACCCAGACTTCAATCATTTCTTAAGGTTTTATGCATCTGGATCACATTATCAGTTCTCTGCCTTAGCCTTTGTGTTCTTCACTGCTCTAAGAGTGTTAACAAAGTGTTTAGCTCCAGCTATACTAATTACAGGCTACATGGTATTCACATTTCCCATATTTAGAAGACTTACGTATCTTTGCAGAATCTTTTTTAAAGAGTCAAGAATCTCTCGCTTGGGTGAGAGATCTCCTTTGCAAGCTGGGCTTCCAAGAGAACATTCAAAAATCTTTTTTGACTCCATCACACAGGAATGCGTTCCTGGGGTGTCTGCTAGACACTTCACAGTGGCAGATTTTGGCATGGGTGCAAGGGTGCCTGCCTCCCCCTTTTTAAACCCGTGTTATTTATTTATTCATTTATTTAAAATTGGAAAAATTTACCACCAAAACAGTACATTTTCTGGTTTCAACTTACACTTATTTATACTATATCAGTGAAACTTTCACTCAGCTTTGAAAAAGATAGAAAACACATTATGTTGAAAACAGAGAAATGTACCCAGACTGTCACCAATTGTGCATAATACATCAGAGATGCAATTGACTTTTTTTATCACGATCGTAAATTGCTCCTCCAACTGCATCTCAGTTATAGTTGTGTTAGGCTCACTGGTGAGAGCTTCAACATTGGATTCATTGCGTAAACAATTTTAACCTTTAAACTAGATTTTAAAGTTATTGCAGATGGACAAATAACTTTGCAGTGTAACTCTGATTCAGAAGAGCTTGTATTCGAGTGTGAGTAAGTTATTCTGGCCTAAGGTATTAATTTTTATATATATATAATGGTTGAAGGTGCCAAAGCAGTAACACTTTGGTGCACTGGTGAAAGGGCAACAGTTTTCTCAGTATTAGTGCAAGGAAGGTTTCCTAATAGTGAAACAAGGCTTGAGTAGAAAACAACAGGAGGGGGAGCAAATTAAACAAAGTGATCGATTCATAATAGCTATTATGAAATGATCACCATTTTTTTAATCCGTTTCCCATCCTGTTCTTTCCTTTTGGGTTGTGGTCATTTACAGTATTAATGAAAAAATATATTTTCCTAGACCTCTCTCTCTTCACAAACAGACATGTGTGCATACACACATACACATGCATAAATGAGTGTATGTGTTTATGTGTGTGTATCAGTGCATTTGCTCCCTTATTTATTCAGCAGAAGAGGACTTCTGCATCTTGTCAGATGTGATACAGTATAAAGCAAGTCCAGTCACAGTTCTGTTTTACAATATATTACCATATGTACTCCACTTTTTGTTTCAGCTACATCTAACGTATGAGGTTCTTGCAAATAAAACTCACATTTTTTTTTTCTTTCTTTTCTGTTTTAAGAGGATGTTCTTTCCTAGCCAGTATGGAAGACATGATGGGAAATTTTTATCTAGAAAATGAAGTTATAGTGTGCAGTCATCTGTATTCATGGTAGTTCCTTCCTTGTACCTGCTTAGCCGGATTTGGGCTGTACCTATATTTATTTTGTATACCAACAATGGCTTTATTTATTTAACATTTGTTTACTGTGAAAGTCTGACTTGGAACGAAGCCAGTTTTCAGTGGAGGCCTGGGGAGAAACACTCCAGACACATGTCTTTGGAACACATGCATCTAATATACAGAAAGCACAATCTCTTTAGCACTCAGAAGCATTTAAAGTTTCTGAGCATCAGATAAGTCACATTTAGTCAAGCCCATGTCATCACTGTATTTGATAACAGTTACTGCTTTATGATTTGGAAAGTCAACTTGTATCTAGCCAAATGTTATCATTTTGACCCATATGTATGGTGATAGGCATATATGGTGTTTGTTTTCATTTGAAGATGACACAACAGATCATATCAGGCTATTCACATTTTGTCATTCCTCCATGTCAAAGGCGATAACCTCTGTAACAACCAAACATGGCAGGTATTGCTGACCCTACAGGATTTATGAAAAGGAGAAAAATAAAAAGAATTAATAGAGAAGAATGTGTTAACATGGCATGAAAAAGAAGGTCTTTATACATGGCAAGTATTGTTGGTGTTACTGTAGTTATAAAAAAATAGGAGAAACATAAAATGCGTGCATGTGCGTATGTGCATGTGTGCGCGTGTGAGCGTGCACATGCGTGTGAGTGTGTGTGTGTGTGTGTGTGTGTGTGTGTGTGTGTGTGTGTGTGTGTGTGTGTGTGTTTGTGTGTGTATGCAAAACTGGAAACACTGCTCTCATCACGACTACCACTGATTAGGTTCATAGATTCATAGGTAAGCTCTAGGCTAGTTGCCCTTGCAGACCATTTTAAGCCTAGCCAATTTCCATTGTTATGCTTAAACCTATCCCATTGAGTGTTAGACTAGCCTTACCCATCTCATGGTTGGTAATTATATGTTACCTCTAATGAGAATAATTGGGATCATACCATAAGTAATTTGATGGGACCTATACATGTGATAAAGCATTTAGGAGCTGCCTCTATCCATTAGAAGTACAGGGGGCAGTCCTGTAGTAAGTTTTCTGTTTTGTATCCATAGATCCAAGCTGAGCTTGAATATGGACAAGAATGAACTTTGTCCTATGTGAAGAGGGAGTCTGTTCCAGAGCAGCAGTATCCTCTGTGAGATATACATGTCCCTCCAAACTGTTCTGCTGATGTCGCAGAAGATGTTTAGATCCCTAGACTGAGTATTTCAGATGCCTTGTGAATTGCTGATGTGCAGTAAATCCATCGAGTCTATATCAGAACATCGAAGTACTAAAACTTCGAATGTTCTGATATTGAACACTATTCAGCGAACACTAAGAATAGCGAAGCTGCAGAACAGCAATTCTTTCCTCGGGAAAGAATTCTGTTGGCCATTTCTGTGGCTTCGCTATTCTTAGCACTGTGGTGGAAAGTTACGGGTTGGGTTCAGGTAAGTGTGCGATTGTTTGTATGTTAGGGTTAGGGGTGGGTTAAGTGAGTTAGGGTTAGGGCGTGGGTTAGGCATGTGTGCGATAGTGACAGACTTTATGGTAAGGGGCAGTTTAAGTGATGTAGGGCGCGGGTTAGGTGAGTGTGCGATAGTGACAGACCTTAGGGTTAGGGTTTGGGTTAAGGTAAGTGGGTAGATAGTAGTGTATGTTTAGTTTAGTATAGCGTTAGATGTAGGAATTTAAGTGTATGTGTCTGGTTGCTGTTTGTTTGATGTGCTTGTGTTGTGTGTATGTGTTTCAGAACAGCAAATTTTTTCCATGGGAAAAAATTTGCTGTTCTGAATGTTCAATATTTTCATGTTTAGATGTTTTGGGGTCGATTAAATAGAGTTCGCTATTTTCATCTTTCGATAATGTGATATAAATGCAATCCGTAAATATTGGGTCAGAGGATGCCTTGTATGCCAGACAGAGGTTGTGTCTTAGCAGTTTATAGGATACCAAATATAGTGACAGAGCTTTGAGTCTGTCCATGTAGGATGTGTTGTTTAGGTCTTGCATCCTTTTAGTAAGTTGTCTCTGTGGGCATTCCAGTTGTTGCATATGTCTGGATAGATACATGCCAAATGGGGCATTATATTCAATGACTGGCCAAATGAGGGCTGAGTGAATGGAAACGATTATCGAGACACCCTCTCTTTGCTTATAAGCTGCACAGTATAGAAGGACTTTCTTATAACAATGGACATATGTTGGTCAAAAGATCACTGTCCACATAAGTTCCCAAATACTGAGCAACTGGATCAACTCTTAGGGGCATACCATCAATGTGGTAGGTCCCTGGGGAAGACAACATCCCAAAGGATACAGTAACACATTTTTTGGCATTTAGTTTTAGTCTGTAATTTTGGCACCAGTTATTTATTTGGGACAAACCTTCTTTCAGGGTTGCTAATTAATTTGGGGATTCAATGACTTCTCCTAACTTGCAGTCATCTGCAGTCTTAGTCAGATAGAGCCCTTTGGTATAGGCTTTTACTACAGAAAAATAGATGCCAAACAGGAGACGTTCCAATACAGAACCATGCGGGACCCCACTGGTGACTGTTCTCTTTGTGGACGTAACTTCCGCTCTTTTGATTTCTTTCATCCTATCTGTGAGCCAGTTGGCAATTCAGCAGGTAACTCAATGGGCTATTCCAAGTTTATTTAGCTTTTTACTATGCCTGAGTGGGGAATGTGTCAACTGCTTTGGCCAGGTCAAGATATGTGGTGTGTACCATTTTGCCTTCATCCATTGTTTTGATGATCTTTTCAAAAAAATCCATCAGATTGAGTAAGCATGATCTGCCCTTGATGAAAACAAACTGAGACATATCCATTGTTTGGAGGCTCCCTATCTCCTAACTGATTCGTTTCTTGATAAGTCTTTCCATGACTTTGCATTTGAGGTTGCTCAGACTTATGAGTCTGTAATTACCTTGGTCTGAGGAAGTTCCTTCTTTATTCAAGGGAATGACTGTGGCTGTTCTCCATTTGGTGCAAAACCTGTATGGAGGCCGAGACTGAATCATGTTGTTAGACGTGTGGCTAAACCATGCTTCATGCTATTTAAAATGCATTTGGGGATATTTTCTGGACCCATTGATGCACTATTTATAACTTTTGATAGCACTTTAAGGACTTGGTCATGTGTGATAGATGGTGGTGAGCCAGTTTCACTTCTGAGTCTATATCAGTGCATATGACTGCTATACCATGGAAGGAGACTGTGACTTGGTATAGGAAACCAATCATCTCTTCCAGGCATGTACTGAAAATCCTAATGCTGTGTGCTGCACAGGAATTACCTGTTTCTACTATAACATCCACAGTGACATCATATGCAACTGAATGTAAACTGCTGTCTTGCCACACATGACGTCAGAGCTTCTTAAGGTAATCTTTCCACAGCCACCAAACCCAGTGTTCCATTTTCACACTCCCACCCCGGTACTCAGCTAAACAGACTGCACCCCCTTTGCAAAGATTTGCCACTGCTTCAGAACAAAGAGATTTTCTTCCAGAGGAAAAAAAAAACTAGATCTATATTTATATCTATTCCAGGGATTTTCCACTTAGACTATGGTCTCTGCAAGGGAATATTTCAGGATTCTGAGTCCCATAGCATCTACAATTCTCATGATACCTCTGCAAGACTCCCCATGAGAAAGATACTGTGGTATCTGACATCTCTTTGGTTTCAGCATTACTGCACATTATTCTTTTTAGATTCCAGTTCTGGGATTTAGGAAAAGAGAAAGCACATGGTGGAGACATCAAACACCCCAGAATCCAGGTATCCCCTTCTTCCCTCTTGCTACAAAGTAGTCAGTCACCACTGACACCTCACATTTTGCTTGGGGAGCATTGTCAAGGGGGATAAAAGTTCAAGGTTTCTGGGAAAATGACAGACACAAGCACATAAATATAAAAGAGGTGCTTCCCTTATCAAGGCACTGAACTCTGTAAATCACATTTGGTCCCCAGGCCATCTTCAAGTTGTTACAGACAATACCACAGTGAGGTGGTACATAAACATGCAAGGGTGAACCAGGTCTTATCCCTTATGCATACTAAACATGTTAGCAAGGATTATTGCTTTACAGCATGATCTCACTCTAAAGGCTTCAAATATTCCATCAGAGCAAAACTGTGTGGCAGTCTAGCAGAGTAGGATAAAGTCAGACCCTCACAAATGGAAGCTTAATCATGGGTTTTCCAAGATTTGGTCTATCTGTGAGAAGTTCCTCAAGAAGACATTTTTGCCTCTGCTCTGAACAATCAGTTGTCAAAATTCTACTCCAGGACTCCATGCAAGAAGGTCTGGAACATAGATGTCTTTTCTTTTCTTTAGACAAGGAATTTTCATGTATGGTCTTCCATCCTTTCAACTGATATCCAGGTACATATGAAGATTCAGAAGAATCTATCAAGATCATTGTGTTGACTGGTGTTCTGGCCCAGGCAAAAGTGGCTCTCTCTTCTTTTGGAATTGGATAGGGACAGTTACCACAAGCTCATCTCAGGCCCACAAAACAGGGGTGTTTGATACATTAAAAAATATCACAACATATAAAGTCACGTACCACAAAGCAGTTTCACCAAGATTTAATACAAACTTAGCGCTTCGGCACCATGCCTTCAATGAGTGTTTGATACATTCCCATCTCAAACAACTTTAACTGACTGCCTGGATGATAGCATCTTAATACATTTTAGGCACCATTTACTGAGGGCATGCAGAATGTACTAATGGAGGCAAGAAAGCTTGTTACTAGAAAAGCACTCATTAGTAAATGCAGAAGATTTTCTAGTTGGTGCCAACAGCATAACCAGCACCCATTCAGGGTTAGTGTTCCTCGGGTTTTACAATACTTGTGTGAGCTACTTTCCTACTGCCTGTTCTATTCCTCTGTCAAGGTTCATTTAGCAGCCATTTCATATCTGCCCACAGATACCCCTCTTTCAAAGCATTCTCATGTAAAATGTTTTTGAAATAGGTATTTTATAAGACACAGCCCTTCCTCCTTGGGACCTTAATTGTGCCATTTCATATCTGCCCACAGATACCCCTCTTTCAAAGCATTCTCATGTAAAATGTTTTTGAAATAGGTATTTTATAAGACACAGCCCTTCCTCCTTGGGATCTTAATTGTGTGTTAGAGAAGCTAACACTTGCACCGTTTGAACCTGTTCATCTGGTTGAGTTTGAGATTCATTAAATGGAAAACAGTTTTACTGGTTGCTATGACCTCTGAAGAAGAGTATTTGAGTTGCAAGCTCTTATGATGGCTCAACTTTATCTCTTTTTTCCAAAGAGACAGTGTTTCCATGAGAACCATTCCTTCCTTTATGCCTAAAATGGTATCATAGTTTAGTTTACTCCAGACTATTCATCTCCCTGCGTTCTTGAAATCATGGAAAAAGGATACTTCATACTTTGGATGTCCATGGACAACTCTGATACTATCTTAGCAGAAAAAAACTTTCAGAACGTCTAATCAGTTGTTCATTTCTTGTGAAGGTAAGAAGAAGGGTCAAACCTGTTTCAAAGCATACTATTTCCAAATGGTCATCTTGGGCTATTATCTTTTGTTATTCCCACCACAACAAAACTATTCCATTCAGGGTCAAATCACATTCTACCCGGGACATGGCTTCATCTATGGCTTTTTGGAAAGGGTTGGAGTCTAGAAGTATAACAGCAACTTGGACCTCTGTACATATATTTACAAAGAACAACAAGCTAGATTTCTTCTCAAGGTCTAGGTAGGCTTTACTAAAATCATTCTCCATGGCCTCCTGGATCCTTCTTCCACCTCATAGTTATTTTAAGCTATGGTAATGCACCCATATAGCTTAGGCTACTGCACTAGTGATAAGTAGGAAGAACATAGTACAGTTGTGTAAATAAACATACCATAGATGCTCAAATGGTCACTGCTGCAGTAGCTACTCCCTCCATCTCACTTGTGGTTTTTTTTTTTTTTTGGTATGTTTTTATGCTAGGGTGTGAACATTTTTTTTTTATTGTTCCTAGCAATGTCCTCTCAGGGCTTGGCCTCCTCCACTAAACGGACATGAACGCTCTGAAGGGCTTGGCAACCTGTGTTTTTAGTCAGCTTAGCTCAAGCTAATGGTTTGAGAAAATGGAAAGTACCTTGTAGCATTGAAAGCTGGTTATTTTTTTTATCCTATGCAGGACATAACCTATATAAGTTATGCAGTCATGATCGTTGGAACACCTAATGTTATGGTATGTTAATTACACAATGTACTTTCTTTAGAACATTAATGCACATGTAATTCAAACACTTATCCAGTTCCTATCACAACTTCTCCTTTACAGTTCTGCTAATTGTTCTTGTGTTCATTCACAATAGTTCTAGTCATGCAAGCAATGATGCCTAACAGGGCATGTGTCAGTATGTAAATAACACCTGCCCAGGGGTGTTCTGAGGTCCGATGCTGCAGGAGAAGGGCTTCTACAGCCCTGAAGAGCATTATTTACACAATAACACACACACTCTGGAGGGGATTATTGTGTTTAGAGGACAGGTTATATGTTAAATTGTTTTGTATTTTTTTAATTACTCTCTTTCTCTCTCTCTCTCTCTCTCTCTCTCTATATATATATATATATATATATATATATATATATAATTTTTATGCAAAATAATTCCTCCGCCTACTGTTTCAAATTGCTGTAGTATATGCTGGTGGTGGTGCTGTGGTAGCGTTGTCGCCTCACAGTTAGACGTTGCACGTTCGATTCTCAGTTAGAGTGTCTTCTGTGTGTCGACATGCATGAATGGGCATTCCTTCATTGAAGGTTGTGCGTTAGGCCTGGCAAGCCAGCACGTAAAAATCTACTGCCAATCATTAGCAGACTGGAGTTCTGCTGTGGCAACCCCTAACCGGGAAAAGCCGAAAGACAGTATAGCATGCTGGCAAATCATTGGGGGTTCACATCACTAAATAATGACTTACATTTGAGTTTCAGACTTTTTGTAGCTCTCAATGCTTTTAAAATATTAGTAATATCAATGTGAGACATTGCTAGAATAAAAGAATGTGGATTAATGTACATTTTCCGAAGGTAAAAATGTCTATAACTCTATTTATTATCATTGTTTACTAAGAGTAATTCACCACCTTTTCTCCAAAAGTCACAATTTTTAGCAGGGATTAAAGGATGCAAGCTCTAAAATCTGTGTCAAAATCATGGGTGACCATGAAAATCAGGGACAGGTGAGAGGTATGGACTTAATAGCCTTCTGAAAATGCATGTTAATGTAAATTCCATTAATACAGCAACTTTCTAATTTTATAAAGACAATATTTAAAGTCCGTCCCTTTTTTTGAGTCTTTGTCTCCCAATTATTGTAGGCTTTATCTGGATTTCTTGAGCTAAGAGGTTGAGAGGCATGGATACCTATTAATGTTAAAAGTTGCATCCACTGCTGAATCTATCTCCTTCTCTCTCTCTCGCTCTGTCTCTCACACACACACACACACACACACACACACACACACACACACACACACACACACACACACACACACACACACACACACACACACACACATACCTCTGCTTTTATGCACGCAAATACCTACATGCTCACACACACAGACAGAAACATAAACACACTCACACACAATTTTCTATTTTCTTTTTTATTATCCATTTGTTTTAATTACATTTTTCACTCCCTAAACAGCAAAAGTGCTACTTATTGAGCATTAAATAGTGGCTTGATAGCTCTTAATCTTACTTTCATGTAAGGATATACACACACACACACACACACACACACACACACACACACACACACACACACACACACACACACAGAGACATAAACACACTTTCCTATGTTTTTAATGTCCTTTTTTTATTTTACACTCACTAAACAGCAAAAGCACTGCTTAGTGAGCATGCCAGCTTAACATGATGCCATAAAACATCAGACTCATTTCTACGTAAACATTACCTGTACATAAATGTTTTGTATGTGTTTGTTTTTGTTCTTTTAATATATATATATATAAAATCAGCAAGAGGTTCTCCCGTTTGTTTCTCGACTGGTGTGGTTGGAGTGTCTTCTGTGTGGAGTCTGCATGTCCTCTCCACGGTCAAGTGGCATTTTGAAAGACATGCGTGAATGGGCGTGCCTTTGTTGAAGGTTGGACGTCGAGCTGGCAACTCAGCACCGTAAAAACTTACTGCCAATCATTGGCGGACCGGAGTTCCGCTGTGGCGACCCCTAACCGGGAAAAGCCGAAAGACAAACAACAACAACATATATATATATATATATATATATATATATATATTAATATTTTTGATGTAAAATAGCTTCTCTGCCTAATGCTTTAAAGTTAGTATAGTATATGTCAATGTTGTTGAGGAAGCATTTTACATCCAAAATATAAGTTTGGTAATTATATAATGTTTACACACATTCTCTTTCACACAGACACATACAAAAACATGCATAACATTTAGAAGCAGTATGGCTTTAAAAAGACATGATTAAACTTAATTAATAATGTCAGGCATTAAATGTTTCTAACCTCCATACCTCTTAACAGTCCAAATTTTCAAAGAATGTCCAGATGTTTACCTAATTTTTATTTTAGGTCCGTTCTTCTTCAAATTTGTGGTTTGCTGATAAATCACTGCAGGCTGAAGTCACTACATAATGGCATACCTCTGAGTTTCAGACTTCATTTCCTTCAAAAAATACAGGCTAAAGCAAATTGTGTTATTCTAAAAACTTTCTAAGATTATGAGTGATATTTAAAATCTGTCCATATTTTACAGCCTCCTACCCCCTTCACATTATTTTAGGCTTTATCCAGATATCTTGAGCTAAGAGGTTGAGAGGTATGCATGCCTTATAACTGCTGCAGCCACTACTCGATCATCTAATCTCACTGTTTCACCACCATCCCCTCCCCTTATTTTAGGCTTTATCCAGATATTTTGAGCTAGGTGGTTGAGAGGTGTGCATGCCTCTTAACTGCTGGTGCCACTGCTCGACCGCCCAGTGTGTGTGTGTGTGTCTCTCTCTCTCTCTCTCTCTCTCTGTATCCCTCTCTCTCTCTCACTCACACACACACACACACACACACACACACACACACACACACACACACACACACACACACAATTTTCTATTTTTTAAAACTAAACAGCACAAACGTTACTTAGAAACTATAAAATAATGGCTCACTCAATCCCACTCTCACTTTCATGCATGCATGCACTCACACTCACACCGACATAAACACACACACATTTCATTTTTTTTTTAAACATTCTCTATTTACTTTAATTTTATACTCACTAACAGCAAAATGGCAGCTTAGTGAGCATCAAATAATAGCAACTGCTAGCTTCCTTACTGTCCAAGTTTCACAGCACCTTAATATACTGCCATGAAGCATTGGACTCTTTTTCATCAGACATTACCTGTACATTAATCCCCTACTGGACAGTGTTTATTTTACATTCAGGGTGCTGATGTACAGTTTGCACATTCTCTAATGAAAAGTATTCTATGGCCTGCCCACCCATCTACTTAAATAAATCAATACAATAAATAAATGCATAGTGCTCATTTTTTAAATATAACATTCAACTAAATGCATGGATGTTTTCTTTAGAAGTGATATTCTGTACTCCTAACTAGTGTAACATTTTATACTAATAGGAATGTTGTTGTCTCCGATTCTTTCCATTCTAGAGTATGTACCAAGCTAAGTTCAACTTCTTCTCTCAAAGTACAGTTGCAGGACTAAAACACTTGCTCACAAAAACAGTCTGTTAAAAAATCTTAATGCTGTTCTTTCCCTGAAATGAGAGGCAACACAATGTGGAAAAGAGGTACTGATGAAATGAATGTGTACACTTGAGGTTCTTGTTTCAAACAGGAGACCCCATTCACTTATGTACCAGGTGATCACAGTTGAATGCCATTCATAATTGTGGGTGGGGCTTCCTGCAGGGTTGATGTCACCATGTGAAGCTGTTACAGAAGGTGATGTGTTTGTGTCATCAGCATGTGAAGATATCACAGAAGGTGATATGCTTGTGTCATTAGCATGTGAAGGTGTCACAGAAGGTGAAGTATTTACGTCATTAGCATGTGAAGATGTCACAAACTTTGATGTGTTTGTGTCATCAGTGCCAAACATTCTAGAGAGTTTACGTAGTTGCAAGTGAGCTTTGAATCAAGGCAGCAGGTTGAAACTACACAGCAAATTGGTAAGTGCAGATTTAATTTTACTTATAATCAACATTTACTGGCATTAATAAATATCTCTTATCCCTGATCTGCACTATTGTCGAATTGGGGGTCTTACTGTATGTATATTAAAACACAGAGTGTTGTGGTTGCACTATTGAAAGATTCACTTCTGGATGGTATACATGGAAAGAGTGCTCAATTTTTCACACAGACCAGTGAGCAGAAAAGTTGGAATTAAGTATCTCAACAAATGTTTGAGGGACAATGGGGAGGGTAGATAAACTGAAAGGAAGAAAGTTATATAAAGCAAGGGCAGAAAAGAGATTGGAAAGGTTAAGAAGGACCAAAGCAAAGTAGAGGACAAGCCAAATGTATATGGGTGTATGGGTGTAAACTGGGTAAAGGCCCAATGTCTAAATGATTTGACTATAGAGGATTTTAAACATTGATTTATAACATCCTTGTATATTGGTAAGACCATAAAAGAGGTGTATGTGGAATTATGCCCCTTGAAAAACTCATACAGTTTTGTGTGTACTGCATATGAGTTCCATGTCTCATCATGTAAGATAAGCCATAAAGTAATTTTTGAACAATATTATTTGTTTTGTACAGATTGTATTAAAATTTTATGAAAGTTAAAATAATTAAGCTTTAAATTCTACAGCATTTTAAAGTTCTTGTTTTTGAAATTTGGATACATGGATCTATGTTACCTTTGTATCTACATATGCCTTTGAAGTAATGAGATTCATTTTTATGCAACCTGCTTATGAAATAAGCACCATAATACATGTACTGGAAAGTCTTTTGAACTTATGAGTTTTTTTCTAAACCTGCATATGTGGTCTCATACCACTGTGCACACCATTTAGACAGTAGAGGACACCAGTTTTAAGCTGAAATATGACTACCCCATTTTAGAAATATTGTCCTCTGTTATTTGTTTTTTAACTTTTCAAGGAAATAGTAATATTGCACAATATTCATGTACTCTCATTTATTCTAATGCGTGTGTGCTTATGTCTGTCTGTGTTTATTCATTCATATGTTTGTGTATATATATATATATATATATATATATATATATATATATATATATATATATATATCTGAGTTTTGTATATTTGCATATATCTATAGATTTCCCTAAAAGAGTTTAACATGTAGCTCATAAATCATTATCTTCCTGATCCCTTGTCCCTGTCGTTGCCTTTCCTCATGCCTTAATTAGGGTGTTTGCATGACTTCAACCACAAGTTCTATGATCTCGTGTCTCTGATGTTACCTTTCCCTGTGTATATGTCCATATATCTCTGCAATCAGGGTGTTAGATGAATGTCATCTACAAGTTCTATGATTCTGTGTCTCTGATATTACTTTTCCCTGTGTGCATGTCCATATCTCTCTGTAATCAGAGTGTTATTGAATGTCATCTAGAAGTTCTAGGATCTTTTTTTGTTTATTTTTTCAAACACTTTCATTGAATTATCACTTGTGACATAGGCAAATTTGCATTCATATAAAAGTAATCAAACTATAGTAACATAAAAAACATTAACATATATTGCTATATATCATATAACCTAACCAATGTTACATAAATTATTCTATTCCTGCTTTTTTTTAAAACAAGAAACATCTTCATTAAACCATCACTTACTACATAGGCAAGCATGCATTTATATAAATGAAAAAACACACCGACAAAATCCTAGTCACAAGCATTTTATATCACAGACCATACTGACAGACTCCCAACTGCAAACATTATACATCACTTATAATCTACTCAGTCTTGCTCACTCAAACATTACATAGCTCATATAAGTCCTGCTGCCATTTAGGCCTCATTCCTCCCTTGTATGTATTGTTCCCACAATTTCCATTTTTTTCCAATGTAGTATGCTCCTACCCTTTTCTAAAGATCTCAATTCCAAGTGTTTTATGTCTGTTACTATATTCACTACTTCCAGTATAGTTGGTGTAGATTTTGATTTCCATTTTTTAGTAATTGCTTTCTTGGCAGCCACCATTATTAGACACAGCAAGGCCTTACGATGTCCAGGCAATTTCGATTCTGTATAATCTTCTGATGTTCTTCATCTCACATTGCTGCAGTCCTTACACTTGGGTAGTCCGCTGTCCTCGGTCGGCCCGAATATCAAAGTATAAGGCTGACGTCATTCAAGGCGCATTAGACTGACATCAGGACGTCAGGGTACAAATGCGCATGACCGACGTCATATCCTCAGTCTTTTTTGCCGCATGGTCCGATGCAGAAGCAGGGTTGCAAGTGCCGTTCGGCGTTCTGAAATTTTTCGAATTCGGAGTTTCAGACCGAGTCAAAGTTGGCTAAGTACCCCGTTGGGGAATATTTTAGTTTTTTCTTGCCTCAGTGGTTTACCGGATGTCAGAAAAAGTGAATAACTGTATTTCTTGTGGGAAACAAATACCACATAGAGATTATCATACTTTGTGTATTCCTTGTTTAGGGCCTGAGCACGACGTTGTTGGGTGTCGCTTTTGTGCTAGATTCAATAAGCGCACTATTAAGAGAAGGTTAGATTGTGCCAGGTTAGTCTTCGGGAAGCGGTGCAATTATAATATGCCGTCGGATGCTCCGGCGTCCGCTTCAAGAAGCGCAAGGATAAAGCAGCTAAGCCCAGGCAAGAAGAGTCGTCCGTACCGGACGCCGGTTCTTTAGAGGTGTCGGTGGAGCCAGTGGTTCCGCCGGAGGTTTCTCTGGAGTCCCAGGGGGAGACTTTGTTATTGCAGGATGTGGCCTCTCAGGAGGCAGGTCAGGCTGAAGGCGCTTCTCCGGTTACTGTACTCCCTCCCTTCCTAGGGTGGTTAGGCCCTCTCCTTCTGTTTCCAAGGCTTCTCCCAGAGGCAGGCCAGGTTTAGCTTCAGTTGGTGTCACTCCTAGTTCTTCAGGATCTGTGCCCAAGAAGCATATGCTTAAAATGGCAGAAGATTTGATTACTTTGATTAGAGGTTCTTTGCCCCATCCTGATAAGAGACCTAGGGTGGAACCTGAGTTGGGAGTTTTGAGCAGGCTTGGATGTTTCAGAGTCTTGCTGAAGACTTGCAGGAGTATTCTCCTTATTCTGATTCTGATGTGGATGATTCTACTCCTTCTGCTTCTCCTCCTGAGGATTTTTCTTTTCAGAGACTCTTCATTCCATGAGGGAGCATTTTAAGTGGGAAGGTCAGGACTTCTCTGATTCCAGGAAAAGGCTTAGGGAATTTTGTTTTACCCCAGCATAGGCCTTTGGCTATACCTCCTGTTCTGGATGTTGTGGAAGATGTGTTTGCAGAGGCTTCTCTTAATCCTGATTCTTTGCCTCCTGCTCCTGTTAAACCGGATAGGTATTACAGGGTGCCTGAAGCTCATAAGTATCTTTTAAGTGTCCTAGGGCGGACCCAGAAACTGTTAGTCAGGGGCCTAAGGGTGTTAAGGCTTCTGTTGTTAAAAATCCGGTTCCTCCAGATAAAGAGGCCAGGGCTTTGGATAGATGGGGAAAGAAAGTCTATACTTCTTCCACCTAGCTATGAGGGCTTTGAATTGCCAGTTTCACATGTTGAAATACCAAAACTATCTACTTTCTCAATTGAAGTCTAAGGTAGATGCACTGGCGGAAGGTATTGAGTGTAAAGAGTTACAAGATTTAGTACATGTTTCTGAACAGGTGGGTAAGCATTCTTTGCAATGTGGTTTTGATGCTGTACAGGCCTCATCTAGGGTGGCTGCCACTGGGTCAGTTCTTCGCAGGCACGCCTGGCTGAGGGATCAGAATTTATCTGACCATGTTAAGACAAGGATTTTAGATGCTCCTTTACAATCTGATGTGTTGTTTGGTTCACCTGTTGAGGCAGTCTTAAAGAAAATGGAAGACAAGGCTAAGTCTATGCAGACTGTTATAGATTTTTTGCAGGTTCAGCCTCCGAAGTTTAGTAGGAATTGGCCTACCAAGGGGTGGACGTATCTTTCTTATGATTCCCAGTCTAGGGGTAGATCTAGACGTGGTAGGGGCAGAGCTCAGGGCTCTTTCAGGCCTAGAACAGGGAGTTCACCTGCACAGTCTTCGGGTGAGGGCAGGGGTCAGTCCTTTCGTAAACAGACCCAATGACCTACCTTTTCAGCTGCCAGAGCCTTCTCGTCTGGTAGCACCTTTGGGAGGAAGGTTGGCACTTTTCAAGGAAAATTGGAGTTTAATTACCCAAGACAGATGGGTATTGGATATCATACACCAAGGTTACAGGTTTTATTTCCATACCTTGCCTCCTTTCAAAGGCATGCCAGACGTTCCTCCTCAGCAAAGAATAGAGGCTCACAAACAAATTTCTCTGCTACTTCAAATAGGGGCCATACAGCCGGTCCCTATGCCAGAAGTGGGCCTAGGTTTTTATTCTCGCCTGTTCCTAGTACCAAAGAAGGGGAACACGTGGAGACCAATTTTGGATTTATCTATCCTCAACACTTATCTGGACATTCCCAAGTTCAAAATGTTGACGTTACAACAGCTTTTACCTCTGCTGGGCAAAGATCATTGGATGGTAACTTTGGATCTCAAGGAGGCTTACCTTCATGTTCCTATCAGACTGAGTTGCAGGAAGTATCTGCGTTTTCGGGCTGGGACTTCTCATGATCAGTTCTCTGCATTGCCCTTTGGCTTATCTACTGCGCCCAGAGTGTTCACGAAAGTTCTGGCTCCAGTGATAGCTTTCTTCAGGCTAAAGGAATACAGATCTATCCTTATTTGGACGATTGCCTGATTCTGGCTCAAGGAAGGACGAGCTTCTTCATCATTTGGAATATGTGATAGCAGTGCTAAGATGCCTGGGGTATTCTGTGAACGAAATAAAGTCCAGTCTAGTACCCTCTCAGGACATGTGCTTTCTGGGTGTAAGACTGAATACAGCATCCCAGATGGCCTTTTGACCCCGGACAAACAAAAGAATCTTTCCCTTTACTTTCATCAATTGTCTCATCAGTCCAGGCTGACTGCAAGGACAGTCCTTCAAGCCTTGGGGTTCATGGCATCTTGTATTCTGGTGCTTCCCAATGCCAAACTGCATATGAGGAAGCTACAATGGTATCTCAAAATGTATGGACACAGCACTGCCAGGATCTGGACACTGTCATTCAGATAATACCTTGCATTCAAAAGGAGTTTTGTGGTGGGCTCAGGAATGTCACCTAAACAAGGGACTCTCTGTGACCCGGCCAGAGGCGAGTCAGATTCTAACGACAGATGCCTCAGACAAAGCTTGGGGAGCTCATCTAAATGGAAAGTGGATACAAGACAAGTGGCCTGCCAGACTACAACATCTACATATCAACTTGAAGGAGATGTTAGCAGTCCAGTTTGCATTAATAGCTTTCATGGATTTTCTTCTTCCAGGCCACGTGTTCATTCTCACTCACATCACAACTGTCATGTGGTACATCAACAAGCAAGGGGAACACATTCTTATCCTCTATGCAGGCAAGCAATGATTTTGTGGGAGACTGCTCTCAGTTTACAGCTAAATCTTCAGGCAAGGTTTCTGCCGGAGCACAGAACTCCTTAGCAGATGTGTTGAGCAGGCGAATTATGGATCCCCACGAGTGGAAATTGGATCCTCAAGTATTTCAGAAATTGACAGTGTCATGGGGAACTCCAGACATAGATCTGTTTGCTTCTCCACTAAACCACCAGCTGCCAAAGTTTTGCACAAAAAGGTTTCATCCCACAGCTTGGAAAGTGGATGCTCTTTCTTTCAATTGGAGCAATCTTCATGTGTATGCCTTTCCACCTCTGCCTCTCCTCCCAAAGGTACTTCTAAAGGTCAGACAGGACAAGCCAAAGATGATTTTAATAGCTCCAGATTGGCCTCGACAGCACTGGTACCCATTACTGAGAAGTCTGGTACGGGAGCCTCCATGGCCTTTGCCTTCGATTCCACACCTGTTGTCTCAGGAGAACAGTCATTTACTCAATGTCAAGCTTCACTCTCTTCACCTAACAGCCTGGCATATTCTGTTTTGAACCATAGAGGGTCTCAACTTCCACAGCAAGTTTTGAAGGTTATTTTGGAAGCTAGAAGGCCTAGTACAAGGAAAGTGTACGCAGATAAATGGAAGAGATTTTTATTTTGGAGTGCAGCAAAGGATTTTGATGTTTCTGAGCCTAATTTAAGTGTGGCTCTTCAATATCTTACTGAGTTACTGGACAAAGGTTTGTCCTTCTCTTCTATTAAGGTTCATGCTGCAGCAATTTCGGCTCATTATGACTGTGATCCACCATTGTTTTCTCATCCTTTGTTCAAGCAATTTCTTAGAGGGGCAAAGAATATAAGACCCCCACGTAGAGCTCCTACTCCTGCTTGGGATCTCAATTTTGTGTTGGAGAAACTTACTCTACAACCTTTTGAGCCTGCAGCTACTACTGAGTTGGAATATTTATCATGGAAGACTGCTTTTTTGTTGGCCATTACCTCTGCAAGAAGGGTTTCTGAATTGCAGGCCCTTATGGCGGTTGAGCCTTTCTTAATTTTCCATAAGGATAGGGTATCTTTCGTACTAATCCTTCCTTTATGCCTAAAGTGGTTTCTAGTGTGGCTTTAAACCAAACTATTCATTTGCCTACTTTTTATGCAAATCCCCAAAATAAAGGGGAAAATATTTTGCACACTTTAGATGTACACAGGCAGTTGCGATATTATTTGAGCAGAACTAAAGGGTTCAGGCAGTCTCAGCAGTTATTTGTTTCTTTTGCTTTGAGTTCTCAGGGCAAGCCTGTGTCAAAACAAACTATTTCTAAGTGGATTGGGTTTTGCATTGCTTTCTGTTATTCCCATCATGGCAAGGAGATTCCAGCTGGGATTAGGCCTCATTCCACTAGGGCTACTGCCACTTCGACAGCTTTTTTAAGGGGGGTGGCAACTAAAGATAGTTTGGAGACAGCTACTTGGAGTTCAGTGCATACTTTCTCTAAGCATTATCACCTTCCACTTTACTCTAAATCTAGGGCTGGTTTTGCCACTGCTATTTTATAGGGCATTTTGGCAGCTCCTTCTGCTTTATAGTTTTGCCATCCTCCCTTACCTCTGCTTTGGGATTCTACCCAAGTGTAAGGACTGCAGCAATGTGAGATGAAGAACATAGTACAGTTTTGTACCTACCATAAATGTAGATGTTCAAGATCCACATTGCTGCAGTCATTCAATCCTCCCTCCTTCCCTCTGTAGTTAGAGTTGTGTGGGTTGGATTGTAAATATTGTGTATATTGTATATATTGTACATATTATTAGTGCAAGGGTGGTTGGTTGGTTGTTTGCTGTCTTTTGGTTTTGACCTTTCTTTTAGGGTCTTCTGACATCTGGGGCAAGAAAAGACTGAGGATATGACGTCGGTCATGCGCATTTGTACCCTGACGTCCTGATGTCAGTCTAATGCGCCTTGACCGACGTCAGCCTTATACTTTGATATTCGGGCCGACCGAGGACAGCGGACTACCCAAGTGTAAGGACTGCAGCAATGTGGATCTTCGAACATCTACATTTATGGTAGGTACAAAACTGTACTTTTCTGATACTACATTTCCCTGTGTGCATATCCATATATATCTGTAACTGCAGTGCTTATAGTAACTTAAGTACAAGTTCTGTGAACCTGTGACCCTAGTGTTACTTTCCTTTTTTTATTTGTCCAAGTCTTTTGGGTTTTAATGCCATGATGGGAATGGATCCCATTCGTAAGTCAAAGTATGATTTAAGTTCATGAAATTAGTATTATTTCAGTCTTTGATGTTAGGCAGAAGTACTCTTCACTGCACCCGCAATGTGCCTAGCAATGACTCATTCTGCAATTCATATGGAGTAACATGTATCGGTAACATATCTAAGTATGACTGTAAATTCATTTTATAAAACTCATTGCTCCTGCTACTATTGGAACTGTATGAGTATCCTTCTTCCACATTGCCCTCATTGCTGCCTGCAAGTCCTGATATTTTAAGACATTGTGTCTCTCTGTAAGACACTGTAGTCACTGGGTGCAGCCATTTCATTGATCAATACCACTTTTGTCTTCTTTTCATGGACTGCTATATCTGTTTTATTCACATCTATGTTTTTGAATTGCTAGTAGTGGGTGATCCCATGTGAAATAAACTTCA
This sequence comes from Protopterus annectens, assembly GCF_019279795.1. Taxonomy (NCBI): domain Eukaryota; kingdom Metazoa; phylum Chordata; order Ceratodontiformes; family Protopteridae; genus Protopterus; species Protopterus annectens. The sequence continues at coordinate 452,313,374 of NC_056729.1, forward strand.
GCATTTTCTGTAATGCTTTGTGGCTCATGTTTCCAGTGTTTTTTCAGCTACTTCAATATAATGTTTGCACAATCCCCAGTGCAACAGTCTTGCCACATTACTATTATACCTTTCAGTCTACAGTCCTTTTGCTATTAGTATATTACAACCAGCAACAAGATGCGTGACTGTTTGCAACTCTGTTTTACAAAACTTACTTCTGCAGTTTCTCCCACTTGTTCAATGGACTTTGTTAACCAACATGTATGCAGTCCACTATCTTGGGCTGCCAATATTAACCTTTCATCTTTTGGTTTAAATTCACCACTCCTTAACAATTTCTGCATTCAATCCTGATCAACGTGAGGTTGTTCCAAGAGTTTTCTATACTTGCAGCTATATTTATGCATTTTCAACATTTCTTGCCTTCTCATCTGATCCTTCACCTTATATTCTTTCTTATGTTTTTTTGGCACATTCATATACTGCCTGATTTTCATCTACTTCTGGTTTGATTTCCATTCCCACTTGACCTAAACTAAGCAGGGAAGCAATCTTAGACTTATTCTCCTCATGTTTTACAATTTTCACTACATTTGGGTCTTGTGAGGTCAGCAGATAAATATGCAGTCCTACAATTGCAGATATATACGTGTAATCAATTTCAAGGAGGCCCATACAGTGAGTTTTACAAATCAATTGATAAGCATGAGTCATCCTTCTTGTTTTTCTTTCCAACCAACACCTTTTGGGGCCAGTCTATCACTCCAAAAATGTAAGTTAGGACAGAAAGTGCAAATTGATTTATAGCTTGGACTTTGTTCCTAGATGTCAATGCTGTTTTCAGTATTAATTTTACTTTTCTAAAATATTCCTTACTAAGTTTTATTTGCATTTGTTCACATTTTATTGTTGATCCTTCATCAATTCCCAAATATTTATATACTCCTTGTTGGTCAAGCCTTTTTATATCACATTCCTGTCCCAAACTGATGTTTTCTTGGTGGAACAGCTTTCCTGATTTAAATGTTGTTTTTGTGCATTATTAACACCAAATTACATTCTTATATCATCTGAAAAAAAGCTCTGACCACTTGCAGTTGTGCTTTCAGTTCCACATCTGATGAACTATACAGTTTTAAATCATCCACAAAAAGAAGATGGGAAATCTTTATACTTTGTTGTTTTCTGGGAGGCAAATTGTAGCCATGACCTAATCTGTTAAGTAGACAGCTTAATGGGTTAAGGACAAGACAAAAGCGCAACGGTGACAAAGAGTGACCCTGAAATATCCACCTTTGAATTTTTATCCTGGGAATAATAATTTGTCCTTTATCATGGCTTAACTGTAAAGTGGTTTGCCACTGTCGGTGTAATATGAGCAATCAGTGTAGGGTGTATCCTATACATTCTTAAGCACTCGTTTATCTATCAATGTCAGATAATGTCAAATGCTTTTTTATAGTCTCTCCATGCCATACTTAGATTCTTCCCCTTTTTACAGTGTTCAACTATAACTTTATTTACCAACAAAAGATCCTTTGTTCCATATGACTTTCTTTTGTTCTATTCCCGTGATTGAGTTTTCTTCTAAGTGACTATATGTCAGAAATCAATTACAGTGTATAATTTATACATCATCAGAAGGCAAGTTGTCTATAGTTGTTAGTATAGCTAGCAGGTTCGCTCTTAAGTAAGAGAATTGTTTTTTCTGTTGTTAACCAGGTTGCTGTCTGTTTGGGGTGCATATACAAATAGTTCTTACTCATGGCTAAATTTTCATGTAAAGATGTTAATACTTTTAGCTAGAAGTTAGGTACTGCATCTGGGCCTGGGGTTTTCTAGTAAGGAGCTTTTCTTAATTTTGTTTCAATCTTTCTGGCTGTTACTTCTTCCCATTTCATATTCTGTACATTTGAGCTTTTTATTCTTTCTTTTACTTCTTCTATCCATTTAGCATCTTTGTTATGTTCTCCAGAATCTTCATAGATATTTTTCCAAAATGCATCTAAGTCTTCTTTTTTGCTGGTATTTCAATTCCTTTTGCCTTGTTTTACAATTCTCTATGAAACGTTTTTTGAGTCAACAATAAACTACTTATTTTGTACTCTTTCTTTATGTTTATCTGCATTTCTTTTTCTCACTGTGCTGATATTTTTAGTTTATTATTTGCAATAGTGCACAACAGATCCTGGTCTGATACTGTGCACTAATTTTATCAAATCTATCTTCTAAGTATTTTTGTTGATCTGTTCCCTCTTATATACACTTCTAACAGTGACGCTTCTTGTCTTAATTGCTTTATATCAACATGTGTCTCTGTAATCGGAAGCTTCATAGGGCTTCGTCTACAAATTCTCTGATCCTGTGTCCCTAATGTTACCTTTCCTAAGGTTTGATGTCTCCAAACCTTTTGGATTTCTAATACCATGACAGAAATGGACTCCATTCCTTAATCATGATATGACTGTAGTTAATGAAATTAGTACTGTTTCAAACTTTGATGTTACCCACGAGTACTTGTTGCAGCACCTGCAATGTCCCCAGAATTGACTCCTTTTGTTATTTATATGGGGTTATGGGACCCAAGAAGTTAGAAATGGGGAGTGCACCTTTACAAAGAGGCCTGTCACAAGTGGAGTCCCTCACGGATTGGTCCTGGGACCGCTTCTTTTTGGCATTTACTTCTCTGAAGTCAAGGCCAATGTCCATGGCCTCTGGCTGACTAAATCTGCAGGTGATTGCAAATTAGAAGCTGTCACTGAATCACCCACTGACACAAATGTTCTCCAGGAAGGGCTGACATAGACAAACAACTTGTGTCAGAGCCATGGACTGAAGCTAAATGCAAAGAAATGCATTATAACATCATACGGGAAGTCATCCATCCCTGGTAACTATCATATTGACAACATACCCTTAAAATCTTACCCAGTAGTCAGGGACCTGGAGATACATATAGACAGTAATTGAGCCTTTATAGGATCATAGGAGATTACCAGGCTATCAACCCATGGGTCATTTTAAGCCTAGCCATTTCAACCCAATGTAATACCATGGAAGTGCTAGTCAATTCCCAAGATTGCATTTAGTGATGACTTGACCATGTCCAGAAGGGTTGTGGATGCTATCCCTGGTAAGAATTTATGGTGCCCCATCCACTCATCCAGGATCCTCTGGAGCAGTGTCATAGAGGTTCTCTTTTTCACATGAATTGGTAGCCTGTTCCAAAGGCATGGCAGTTGCTGGGGCCTGGGAGATAAATCTGTCCCTTCATCATGTCCTATTTAAGTTGCAGGTCATATTTAAGTCCTTGGAATGGGTAGTCCTAGACCCATTTGATTTATGGATATGCAGCAAGTTCACTAGGATTTCATTTTGGAATGCTCTGTAGGCCAGGTATAAGTCTCCCCTAAGAAATCTATGCAATATGGAGTATAGTGACAGGGACTTTAGTCGGTCTATATAAGGCACATGCTAGAGCCCCTTGATCTTCTTTGTCAGAAACCTCTGAAGTCTCTCTAATTACTGCAGGTGCTTAATGGGATGTTATACATGCTGAATGGGATGTTATACTCAATTATGGGCCAGATAAGTGCTGAGTATAGGGGGGGGGGCGTTATAACTTCTTTTGCACTTAAGGTGATGCCTTTACTAATCAAGTGCGTTGCATGGAAAACTTTCCTAACTATGGTAGACACTTGGTGGTCAAAGTTAAGGTCACAGTCAACCTGTGATCACAGGTTCCCTACCACTTCATGGGTACTTAGGGTATTATTGTTGATTAGATAGTGTGAAGGGACATTGTTTGTGCTGAAGGGAGTGATGATGCATTTCTTTGCATTCAGTTTGAGACCATAACTAATACACCAGTTGTTGGTCTAAGTGAGACCCTCCTGGAGTATACTAACATCATTTGGGGATTCAATGATTGCACCTAGTTTGCAGTCATCTGCAAACTTGGTCAGCCACATCCCCTTAGTTTTGACCTGAACTTCTGAGAAGTATATACCAAGCAGTATGGGACCCAGCATTGACCCCTGTGGCACCCCACTGGTAACAGGTCTGGTAGTTGATGGGGAGTCACCCACTTTGATAGTGTGTGTGTCCGATTTGTGAGCCAGTTGACAACCCATCTTACAAAGAAAGGGTTTATATTCAGTTTGTTAAGTTTATTGGTAATGCCTGAATGTGGGATTGTGTTGAAAGCCTTTGCCAAGTCAAGGTATGCTGTGTACACAGATCTGCCCTTATCAATGGTCTTGGTCACACTTTCAAAGGAATCCACCAGATTTAACAGGCAGGATCAGCCATTCACAAAGCCAAATTTGGTAGGATTCAGGGTTTGGAGGTCACCTATGTCTTTATTTATGAGGTCCATGATGATAAGTTCCATGGCCTTAAAGATGAGGCTGGTCAGGCCTATGGGTCTGTAATTCCCCGGGTCTGTTGCTAGGCCACTTTTGTGGAGGGGAATAACTGTAGCTGTTCTCCAGTCCACAGGAACAAAGCCTGTGGTTAAGCTATGATTGAAAAAGGTACTTAGTGGTGATGCTAGTTCATGTTTTAGCCTGTTTAGAAGACACCCTGGGATGTCATCTGATCCAAAAGATGCTGTGTTTTTGCCTTGTACAGGGCTTTGAGAACCTGCTCTTCAGATATGTAGGATGGAGGGAAGTTTGGGAGAAGGTTTGTTGTAAGTTAGGAGGGGATAAGGGAGTGAAATGTTTGCCAAACCTATCTGCTAGCTGATTTGCTATCTCTGTGGGGTCAGTGTGTGCGATACCATTGGCCAGTAGTTCTGCACATGCTTGGGTCCTACCCTTTAGGTTACAAACATAGCTGTTAAAGGCCTTATTGTTATCCTTGGCAGTACTTGTTAGGTTCCTCTCAAAGGAGCTCTTGGAGGATTTGACAAGTTGTCTTATTTGCCTGTTGAGGCTGGGGAGGGTGCTTTTCCATTGTTGGGGGCTTGCCTTTGTTTTCTTGGACAGCAGCTGTTTGTGTTTATTGTAGAGTTTGTTGATACTGGATGTCCACCATGGCAGCTTGTTTTTACTTGGGGCTCTGGCTTTGATTCTTTCTGATACAGACAAGTTTATACACTTATGCAAGTGATTGTACAGGGCTTTAGTGTAAGCTTCGGTATAGTTACTACTTTCAACTTGGGGTGAGGCTTGGAATGCATTTATACCTTCATCTAGGAGGATACAGTTTGCCTTGGTGAAGTTTTTTTAGTCTGATTTCATCCTTTGTGACTTCTGGTGCTAGTATCAGTTCAAGGGTGACTAATTTGTGGTCACGTTTAACTAATGAGGATCTAACAGTTACAGCAGTGCAACTGTTTGACATGTTGGTGTGGGCCAGATCTAGAATGTTTGTTCCTCTTGTTGGGGTATGGATAATTTATTCCAGGGCATGTGAATTCACAAAGTCAAGGAACTTTTGTGCTAGTGAGGTTGGGCTAGTGTAGGTTTCCCAGTTGATGGTAGGATAATTGAAATCCCCAATAACCAGTGTGTTTGGTAAAATCTGGATTGTCTTCATTTTGGTTAAGTAGGCTTCATGGTTGTCATAACTTATGAAGGGGGATATATAACTAGCTAAGACATGAATGGGGGTCTTAACCACAATAATCTGGACCTGGAGTAACTCCATGGAGTTGTCCAGTCTAACTAGACGGAAGGTGAATTCATCTCTAATATAGATTGAAACACTGCCTGCTTTCATGTGTTCATTTTGCAGTGTAAAGGTGTGGGAGGCACTGTAGTCTTACAGGGCTGGGGTACTGTCTCAGGCCTTCTGTGACTACAGCGACATCTACATCTTCTAGTGATAGAAGTGCTTCCAGGGAGTGCAGTTTTTGGTTTATGCTCCTAGCATTTAGCAGCGTGAACCTTATTTTGTTATGATTGGTTAATTTGATGTCAGTAATGTTGTTTTGAGACCTGGGGAGGAAAGAGTCTTTGCCAGCAGCTGAATGCCTAAGGGTGCCAGGTGCAAACCGTCTCTGGCAAAGCAGTGAAGTTTGTCGACCGTGGCTTCCCAGGCTGACAGGAAATGGATCCCCTTTGAATGACACCAAAAACTGAGACAATTATTTAAATCAATCATTTTTTGTTTATACTGTGGCATCATTCTAGGTGAGGGTAGTATGCTGCTCAAGGCTGGGGTCATACCTGCTTGGGGCACATACTCATAAAGTTCAACCATGTCTGTCTTCATATAGTCCAGTGAGGTACCTCTCAAGTCATTCACGCCAACATAAACTAAGAAAGAGTAATAATGGCACTTGTTGATGACAGACCTGAGTGCATGCATGATTTAACAAATCCTGGCACTGGAAAGGCAGCCGACTGTTACTTTTCCTTGTCCAACCTGGTGAGTGGAACATCCATGTGTCACACTATTTATCATCATGTCTCTACAGTAGTGAGGGAATCATTCTATGTTGTGCAGCTTTTAAACAAAGGTATAGCATCTTGGTCCATGGAAGTCATACACCCCATATTTTGAAATTGAAATTTTTAACACAAACTTGTGGATGAAAGCAGGTATTGTGTGAAGTATGTACATCCATGTCAATGGCTGCATAGAAGTTGCTGTACCTACCAGACGTAAGCCTAGAACTACTCCTAAAACAAACCACCCTGGTGGCATCCCAAATTAAACAGAATAAGGATATACAACAGAAGGAAAAAATATGGCAAAAGTCAGGATGGTAATTCCCTTAAAGATAGAAATGTTCTCATCAAAGCAAATAGGCAACTATGAGGACTAATTAGCTCAAACAAAGCCAACTTTGAGGTTAAGATAACCTCCCAGGTGAAAGATAACCATTAGGCCTTCTACAGATGTGGCAAAAACCTCAAGTGCACCACATACTAATGTGTAAAACTGGTGGTTCATGGTGCCACATTCACTGAGTCTAGATGACACATTGTGTTCCAACATTATCCCCCTCTCATCCCCAACGACCCCTCAAAAATACCCTCAAACTTAACTCCTCCTGCTATAACTAGTGAGCATATACTGGATGCACTCACTAAAGCCAAGAACACAGCCTCAGTGGGCCTAATAACATCCCAAGATGCCTCCTGAGTAGTCTAAACTATGACTTATCAGGACCCCTGGAGTCATTATTTAACTATAATTTTAAAACAGGCTTTGTCATGTGAATGGAGGACTACAATGGTCATCCACCTTCATAAGGGAGGACCTTCAACAGATCCTAGAAAATACAGACCTGTTAGTCTGAGAAGTCTTATTTGCAAAGCCATGGAAAGAATTATCATGGAAATGATCAACAAGGATGTATGATACCTCCAAACACTGGATCCATCCCAGTTTGGCTTTGTCAAAGGAAGGTCATGCTTACTGAATCTGGTGGACTTCTTTGAAAAGGTCACTAAGACAATGGATGAGGATAAAATGGTGCATACTACCTACCTTGATCTGGTTAAAGCATTTGATACAATATCCTACTTGGGTATTGTCAACAAACTTATGGAACTAGGTATAAACCCTTTTATAACACGTTGAATAGCTAACTGACTCACTAATAGGACCCAGGAGATTAGAACATCAGAACTACTATATTAAAAGACCTAAATTTTACTTCCAACATAAACAGGGCATTTTGGAGAGACAGATATATTACTCATAGAATTCCCATTCTCTGTAACAGGCTCCTCATCCATGTGAAACGGGGTTCCTCCATATCCCTTTTTAAGCACAACTTGGATCAATGGATGAGTAAGTGTAAATTCACCCCTGTTCTGGCTGCTATGTCTCTGATGGACAGAGGCAGTCAGTAAATCACCACCTATATAAATCAAATGTGTGGGTCACATTTGGATTGCACGGCTAGGCTTATAAGGACCTTTGTGTTCATTGGTCTATGAACATATGAACCTATGTCTGCATATCTCTGTTATCAGAAGGCTTCCAGGATGTTATCTAGAGTTCCTGTGACACTTCTATCACTACGATTACCTCTCCTTCTGTGTATGTCCATATATATCTCTCTGCTATCAGATGTGTATAGGACTGCGTCTGCAAGTACAGTGACACCACCCTACCCTGAAGTTATTTGTCCCTCTGTGATTGTCCATATATGGGTCTGTCATTGCAGGGCTATCAGGGCTTCATCTACAAATCCTCTGACACCTCCTTCCCTGAAGTTGCCTTTCTCTCTAGGTGTATCCATATATATATATATATATATATATATATATATATATATATATATATATATATATATATATATATATATCTGTCATTGGAGGGCTCACAGAACTTTGTCTACAAGTCCAGTGAACTTCTGTACCAGGTTCTACCTTTCCTGTTTTGTATACATGTGTATGTTTCTGGCATCAGAGGGCTTGCAGGGTTTTAACTAGAAGTACTGTGACTAATCATCCCTGAGTTTACCTTCCTCTCTTTGTATATCCATATAGCTCTCTGTCGTTTATTTCATTTATTTTTATTTTTTTATTTTAGTTTACTTCTGTTGGTTAACAACAGTAGAGCAGTGATCGCCATGGATTATTTTCAGACTTAGCCCAGGCATGCTGTCTGATTAACTGACTTGCTTAGAGTCACAAAGATAGGCAATGGATGTTGTAGAAACCAAACCCTGGACCACTGGACCACAGGAAACAGCTCACTAACAACTGTTTAAACATCTGCACCACCTCCCAGTCATGCGAGGGCTTGCAGGATTTCACTTAAAAGTCCTGTGACCAGCCAGGTCCCTGATTTTACCATCCATCTGTGTCCCTGATGTTACTATTCCATCTGTGTATGTCTGTATATCCTTCTGTCATTGGGGTCCACACAGCACTTCATCTTTAGTTCCTGTGAATCCCCTGTCCTGATGTTACCTTTTCCCTCTGTTTATCTCTGTGTAACCCTCAATCATCACTGGGCTCACAAAACTTCATCTAAATGTCCTGTGACTAGGCAGGTCCCTGATGTTACCTCTCCCCTCTCTTTATGTCTGTATATCCTCTCAGTCATCACTGGACTCACAGAACTTCATCTAGGACTCTCCCAACCCTGAGATTACCTTTCCCTCTGTGTATGTCCATATGTGTTTCTCTGTCACTGGAGGGTTCATAGGACTAGAAAAAAACAACAAAACCAGGGATTATGTAATTGATTTGGTTTATTTTTGTCTTACTAATAATTACTTTAAATTTAATGGCAAAGTTTTTCATCAAATTAAAGGTACAGCCATGGGGGGGTGCATTTTGCCCCCTTATATGCCAATTTATTTATGGAGCTACTCAAAATTGAACATTTATATAAGATCATTTTTTTTCAAAGGTATGTTGTTAAATATTATAGGTTCATAGATTACCTTATTTTTTTTTGTAGTGGGGGCCGAGGTGAAGTGGAATTGTTTTTTCACCAGTTACATCGTAATAGGTTTGGACAAGTCTTTAGTGGCTTACAAGTAGGACCTAAGGTGGTCTTTTTGGATGTTGAGTTGTGTGGTCAAGATCAAGGCCTAATTTGGACACATATTCATAGAAAGTTTGATAACATTAATCATTATTTAGATGGGAGAAGTTGCCAACCCCTCCATTTGATTAAAGCTTTGCCATATAATGAAATGCTATGTATGTAGGTTATGTAATGATCATGATGCTTTTGTTGTGAGTTATGAAATGTTTAAAAAAGGGGGTATGATATACAACTTGTTCATGCTGCCTTTGATCGATTATATTCAAGGCAATGTACTACTGATGTTTATTATAATCGATATAATAATGTAAGAGGTAAACCAAATATAAATGGGACTAATGTATCTTCTAAAGTGTTCTTTGTGACAACTTATAATGTGTTTGTTAATTGATTGGTGGATATTGTTTTATACTATTGGAATTTTTTGGTACAGGATAAGGCTTTATGTCATATTTTGCCTAATAGACCCATTGTATCTTATAAAAGAGGTAGCAACATTAAAGATATGGTGGTACATAGTTATTTTGTACCACTGGTACAGGTACAGCTTACTCAGCCTCTTGATGTTGGGTTTATACTTTGTGGACATTGTTCTGTTTGCAGGTATATTGAACCATTTTTTTCTTATATCAATCAGGTACCATTTAGCCCTAAAGACACATACAGTTGTGCTTCAGAAGGAGTTATATATATTTTAAAATGTGATTGTAATTTGTTTTATGTGGGAGAAACTAGAACAAGTTTTAGGGTTAGGCTACAAGAACACTTAAGAGATTTTAAAAATAAAAAAAATAGACAGCCCCTTGGCAACACATTTTGATTTGTTCCACCAGGGAGATGGTAGTTGCTTGAAAGGTAGTACTTTTGAAAAAGTTAAAATTAATTTGGCTATGTTTCTGAAAATCGATTACTTTATAAGGAGGCAGTTTTTATACTGAAATATGATACTTTAGTTTCTAAGTGACTAAACAGTGATCTTAATTGGAAATTATTAATTTAATTGAATTATTAGTTAATTAAGTAATTTAATTATCTTGTTTTTTATGTATAATTGTGTCTTCATGCAATTGTATTTTAAACTCTGTTAAAGGTGTATTTACCGAGGTGCTAGACTGTTGAGTGTTTTACATTATGTTCCTGGACTTCTTGGAATCACTGGTTTTGTTGTTTTTTCTATATTTGACAATTTTTGTTGTTTGGCTCACAGGACTGTGTCTGCAAGTAGTGTGATCCCATCTGTCCTAGATGTTACTTGTCCATCTATGTGTGTCTTGTACCCTCTGTCACTGGAGCATTCGCAGGCCTTCATCTCTAAAGCTTCTGATACCCCCTTTCCTGTCATTATCCTTCCCCCTGTGTATGTTTGTGTATACCTATCATCAGATTGCTTGCTGGACTTCTACAAATCCTGTGCCTGACCTATCCCTGATGTTACCTTTCCCTCTTCGCATGTTCATATATCCCTCTGGAATCAGAGGGCGCGGAGGACTTCATGTGCAATTCCTCTGACCATCCATCCATAATGTTCCCGTTCCCTTTCCCTTTGTGTATGTCTGTACATGTCTCTCTCATTGGTGGGCTCACAGCACTTCATGTAGAAGACCTTTGAGCCACCCTTGACCCTGATGATACCTTTCTGATTTTGTATGTCCATATATCTCTGTCATCAGAGGGCTTGCATGACTTCTTCTGGAGATTTTGTGATGCCACCATTTCTGAGATTACCTATCCCCATACCTCCCAACCATACCAAATTACTTGGTTTTTACTGAGTTTTGGGGTTCAAATCAAGGGGTGCCACGATTCTCGAGTAGCACCCCATCATTTCCGATTTTTTTCCTTGTTTTTTAATTTTCGAGCTGATGTCATCACGTGCGCAATGACGTCAGCACCATCAGGGCTACCAGCCTGTCAGAATTGAGCTCAAGGAGCTCATGTCATGCACGCATTTCCATCTGGCCTGGCTGCTCATATGAGAGCAGGAATGGCACTCCGGAAATGAAGACGAATGGATTACAAATGCGAGCAGGTGGGAACAGCACTGAATGGATTATGTTCGGGGAATGGACCTGACTTGGCGGAATACGGATTATGATCGTGGAACTGCAGACCTGCAATATCAAGTAAGGAAACTTTTGGGGTAGGGTGAGTGTGTGTGTGTGTGTGTGTGTGTGTGTGTGTGTGTGTGTGTGTGTGTGTGTGTGTGTGTGTGTGGCCCCTGACCTAACTCGACTGTTTCCCAGTTTCTAGTGGTGTATAATAACTGGTCTTCTTTGTGAAAGCTGTGTGTTTTTGACTTTTCATATAGATACAGTACAATCCACGTTATCTAGATGGAACTGTTTGTTTTAATGGGTGTTTGAAACTTACTGGGGCTACCCCTGTTTTAGGACTGAACCTTTAACTTTTGTGTTTATATTTTACGGAAGTGATGTGGCTGCTACAACATGACTGCTCTTTCAGATTAGGTTCACTGGTGTAGTGTCACTTTCACTAACCCTAGTAAGCATTTTCTTTGTCATCATGCTGTAAAAATAAAGTAACTCCCTGGGACTAGGAGCTTGATGTCACTTTAATGTGCAGTGATGCAAGATTGAAGCAATATATAAGAATATTAATATTAAAGGGTTAAGAAAATCATTAGAATTTTTTTAGTTGAAGTGCTGTAAGTGCCTACATTTCTTTATAGGCATTGACTGATCCTGCAGCTGAAACTAGGTTATCTTCCACTAGTTTGAACTAATTTTCTCTGAAAACTAGCAGCTTTTATCTGACTGAGAGCTACATTTTTTTCATTTGCTCCTCCCCCCATAATCATTTGTTGTTGAGGGCTTCATTACATTAAGGACATGTAAGAATGTTTGTTATATTGTACATGTCAAAATCGAAGCCTTCCTGTGAGCTTTGTTTTGAAGGTTTGCCTGATTACATGATCTTTGAATTGTAAGGTTGTACTGGTCCTATTACACAACTGACCATAAGGTGCTGCCACTGCCTTCTTCACCACCATGTATACAGAACCCAACTGACCTCCCCTGGACTGTCTCCAACCATATTTTGGGTCACTTAGGAGATTGAAACACTTCAGCATGTGATTTGGCCAAAGCAGCACTGTCTGCAAATAGTGATAAACTGTAGAAGTGTGTCTTGGTATAGCACCTTCCCTCAGATGAGCACATCCTTTAATACCTGCCTGTGTCATCAAGTGTGTCTCACTCTCTCCCTCTCTCTCTCTCTGTCTCTCTCTGTCTCTCTGTCTCTCTCTCTCTCGTCAAACTAGTTGTGAACCTGAAAAATAAAAGTATAACTTTATGAAAAAAAAGTAGTGATGTAAGGTGGTGTGTTGACTGCTATAAAACTCATTAAGATATCTTGTTAGCTGCTGGAACTCTTCATGTATTGCTTAAACAGAATTGTGAGGTATATAGGTGAAGAACATGAGAATTGTTTGCCTTTGTGCCATATTAAGTAAATAACTATAGTCAGAATAAAACTTCTGTAGCTACATATGTATTGGGAATGGGAACAGCCTGTAGCGTGACATATGATGTACTCATGTGAAAAATGTTTTACATGCCTGTTAAAGGATTTCTTTTTTTCTATCTTGATAAGATAAGTGCTGAATGCAGTTATAATTTATGCTGCAGGTAATATAATAAGAATGACTGTTTAAGTTGCATTTACGAATGTCTCATTGACTGTACAACCAGATTGCTTGATGTCATTAGGAAGGAAAAGGGGAGAAATAAAATAAGAAGCATGCTGTGAGACACTCTAGTCATTTGTCATTGCTGAGGACATGGTATTGTCTTTGTGACAGTGTTGAGTGTTATCTTGTCTTTGTGACAGTGTTGGGCTTCCCACAGTAGTCTGCTGCAGGTTGTGGCTGTGTTGCTTTTGGACTTGCAGTTCCTAGCCAGCAAGGCATTTTGTAGGGAACAAAACTGCAAGATCATATTGAATGTGTGATTTACAGTACAGACAAGGGACCCTGCTCAGGTGGGAAACTGATCTGTTTTTATAGTGTTGATGTTCCCTTCATTTTCATGTGGAAGCTGGATGTTCCCGGTTGGTAGCAACAGTATGGTTGTAGCTTGATAGTTTCACTAAGAATATCAGGACAGTTGACCTTTCCAGCCCAGTACAGCCAAGTTAAGGAGTTTGCTGTGGCACTGAAGTTCTGAGTTAAGAGACTGACTAAGGTGCCAGTAGGGTCAACTTTGTTGAAGAGGGCAATGTTCCTGGACAACTTTCTCCTCTGCTGGTGGGGTCTGACCATGTCCACTGCATTAATGGGATGGTACTGGTAAGCATTTTAGTGCGAGGGCATAGCCATCTATATCCCTTTCAGAAGCCCATTAATTGTTTCCTGTGTTGGCATACTTGCAGTAACTCAAGAGTTGCCTTATAACATGGAAGACCACTGTCATTTGTATAAGAGAGTTCCCTTCGTTATTGAGAAGAGCATGCTCATCAGCAATTTTGCCTGACCTTGTTTTAAATGCAGCATCTACATATCTCCAGTAAAGCTGTAACTATACTGTAGTATGCAATCTGTAAGTAAACTAGAAATGCATGGTTATAATAGAAATTTGCATTTTAATGAACCTCTCTGATGCTAGCTTGACTAACAGTCACTGGCACTGGCAGTGATGCCTTCCTTTTTGAAAACAAGTTATTTTATACAGTTGGTGACATTTGGTAGGGTGGTGGCATTTCTTGCCTTTCTGGTTTCAGTTTGAAACTGCATAGTTCAGCACCCACAGACAGTGATGCCCTCTTTTAAAACTGGCTTTCTTATACTGTAAGTGGTATTTGGTAGAAATGAAGTTGTCCTTGCCCTTTCAGGTCTAATTTGATGCTGCACAGCTCAGCAGCCAGACAGATCTGTGGTACTCATTATGGTATGCAAATAAAGAACAGCCATGTAGGAACAACAGAGGTATGAAGATGCCCCCCGATTAGATTTGCTAACTGCATTGACAAATGGCCTTCCTGAACAGAATGTTTGTACCTGACAAAAGCGAGCTGTATGTGGCTGTTGTATTCATTTGTTCGATTACATTTAGACAGTGGCTGCATTTGTTTAGCATGTGTATATGACCATGTGCAGAGAGGTTGTACTGTGTGTGTGTGTGTGTGTGTGTGTGTGTGTGTGTGTGTGTGTGTGTGTGTGTGTGTGTGTGTGTGTGTGTGTGTAGATAGAAATGTTTCAAGCTTGGGAAAAAACTGCCCTTATAGCCTGCCAATATACCAAAATAGTCATCTTCTCAGCAAGTGTCCATGTTGTTAAAATATCTAAACTAATGCTTGGTTTAATCTCCTTTGGTTGTCTATTCCACGCATCAGTTAGTTTCTGTATAGTCTCTCAGGCTGGCTTCAACAAGAAAGAAAAATCCCTGTACCTTGGGTACAAGGTAAAAAGAGCCTAAAGTTCCTGGCTATCACCACTTGTGAGCTTTGTCAGGTTTTTTTGCCCTAAGAGTTGAGAGCTATGGTGAGAAGTGAGAACTGAATTAGTATTCCCTCATTAATGGCTTTGTCCAGGTATTTTGTGCCAAGAGGTTGAGAGCTATGGTGAGAAGTGAGAACTGAATTCACTAAATGATAGCCATTTAAGTTTCAGTCTTCCTATCTCTCAGGAAACTGCTGATTTGGCATAGTGGCATGTTGCTCTGACTGTAGTGCACAAGGTCCTGGGTTCAAGCCTTGCCATTTTATTCTAGCAACTTTTCAAAATTATACAAGCAATGTTTAAAATGTGTCCCTCTTTTCTGGCCTTTTGTCCCCCCCCAAAAAAAAAAACTGAAATTGAAAATAAGTGCGAGAAGCTGTGCAAGATGCCTATGGCTTACACTATTGTCATTCTATTTATAGTGTGGGTGTGGAAGTAGACTTTTATGATGGAAATGTTCTGAATTGGGCAGTTTTGTCATTTTTGGTTCATGCATTTTGTTTCATTGCCTACAGTATAGCCTACTGGAAAAATGTTCAAACAATAAATTTAAAATGCGCTCTGTCTAACAAGTGTGCTGTATTATACAAGGAATATAATTTAATAAAGTCAGGAAGGTGTATCAAAGAAAATAACACATGTATGTTTCTTGTTTTGTGTGCAAGGGGTGAATGATTTGAAAACAGCCCAAAGGTAATCTTTATCCACCACTGCCCAGATGCATTTTCTTTGGATGTGGTGTGGGTTTCAATGCTGTTTCAATGAATATGAGTTTCAAGGGCAGAGAAGTTTTAATGCCAAGTCTATTTTCATTGTGAGACACTATTGCTTTGTTTAGCAGATGTCTATTTGTGTTTATGCATTGCACTGTAAAATGTAAAAATAAAATCCAAATAATTATTGTAGAAGTAAAGCAGTATGCACACATTAGGGTTTATGGTAAATGGGGCGAAATAGCCAGGCAATGGGACATTGGAATGGCTGCAGGGGGACTCTGGTGCCATATTTTGGTTGCCTGTTCCTCAGTTTGCGTTTGAAAGTTGGTATCCCACAATTCCATTGGAGTGGGTGGGGTTACATAATTATATATGCAAATCATATGTTAATCAGCATACAGATTTATACCTATCTTTCATGGGCCTTGTCCAAATTTTTCATGTTTCCAGGTTGAGAGGTATGCCTTTCACTCTGTGTATGTCCATATATCTCTTATTCATCAGTAGGACTCTATCTGCAAGAACTGTGACAACATCCAGCCGTGACATTAATCATCCCTCAGTGTATGTCCACATAAGTCTCTGTCACTGATAGGCTTACAGTACTTTGTCTGCAAGTCCTCTAGCCCCCCCCCCCATCTCTAACATTACCTGTCCCACTGTGTATGCCCATATATCTCTCTGTGATGGGAGGGCTTTCAAGACTTTATCTTCAAGAACTATGACCCCTATCCCTAATGTTACCTTTTCTTCACTGTACGTCTTTTTCTCTGTCTGTCATTGGATGGCTCGTAAGACTTTGTTAAGCCTTGACAACCACCATTGCCCCTCTTGTTACATATCCATCTGTGGACGTTCATATAAATGGCTGTCATTAGACGTATCACAGGACTAGATCTTGTGACGCCCCCATCCCAAAGACTGCCTTTTCCTCTGTGGATGTCCATATATCTGTCAGTCATCATAGGGTGAATAGGACTGTATCTGCAAGTACTGTGACCCTATCCATTCCTGATGTTACTTGTCCCACTGTGTATGTCTGTATACCTGTCTGTTATATGAGGGTTCACAGGACTTCACCTGCAAATCCTGCAGTCTCCCATTCCCTCACATTACCATTCCCTCTGTGTATGCTTACATATATTTTGGTCAACAGAGCGCTTTCAAGACTTTGTGTACAGGTCCTGTGATCCACCCATCCTTGACTTTACCGTTTCTTCTGTATACATCCACAGATTTATCTGTCATGAGAGGCCTCACAAGATGATTTCTATATGTATTTTGAACCCCCCTCATCACTGACATTACATTTCCCTCTGTGAACATCCATATATACTTCTGTCATTGGAAGGCTCACAGGACTTTGTCTATAAGTCCTGTAAGTCAGCTTTCCCACAGTGTATGTCTGTATATCTTTCTGTCATCAGAGGGCTCTCACTACTACATGTAGAAGCCCTGTGATACCCTCCTGTGCCTGATGCTACCTTGCTGTCTGTGTATGTCCTTTATCTCTCTGTTCTCAGATGGAGCAGAGTACTTCATAGGTAATTGCTGTGTCTACCCCTGTCCTTGATCTTACTTTTCTGTATGTTTATATATCTGTTGTTCAAGGGTCCTCATTACTGACATTACCTCTCTGTGTATGTCTGTATATCTTTTTGTCACAGCAGGGTCACAAGACTTCATGTGCAAGTCCTCTGAACCTGTCCGATGTTACCTTTCTCCTGTGCATGCCCATACATATCTCTGTTATTGTAGGGCTCAAAGGACTTTGTCCTCAAGTCATTTAACCTTCTAACCTTTATATTACCTTTCCCTTCCTGTATGTGTGTCTCTCTCTCTCTCCCCCCCTCTCTGTCTGTCATCATAGAGCTTGCTACTATTGTGACCCCCTGTCTATGACATTCTTCCTCCCTATGTTTACATCTCTATATTTCTCTGTCATCAGGAGGCCTGCAGGACTTCATCTAAAGGTCCTGTCACACTCCCATCCCTGAGATTACTTTTCCCTCTCTGTATGTCCATGTATTTCTTTCTATCATCTGAGGTATTGTGTCTGCAAATTCTGTGACACCCCCTGACCCTGACATTGCTTATCCGTTTGTGTATGTCTGTATACATTTCTGTCATCAAGATGGCTTGGAGGATTGTGTCTACAAGTATTGTGACCCACCATCTCTGACTTTACCTTCTCCTCTTTGTACTTCTGTATATATTGCTCTGTCATGAGAGTGCTTGCATGATGTCACCCAGAAGTCCCTGGACCACCAAGGTCACAAGCATTTTTTTTCTCACTGTGTATGTCTGTATATCCTTCTGTCATCAGACAGCTCACAGCACCTCGACTTCAAGTCCTGTACCCCCCCATTCCTGATGTTATCTTTGATTCATAGGTTCATAGGTGTGTACTAGGCAAATGACCATTAGGGCCATTTTAAGCGTAGCCAAGCATCCCAAATCTCTGACAAGTGCTGATACCCTTGACACATGTATTTACAAGCAGGGCCCTGGGAGATGAAACAATTCCAGGCTGCTCATGTCCATTAGAGACACAGGTGCCAAACCAAGGATGAATTTCCTATTCCCCATCCAACTGTCTAAATTAAATTTGAATTAGGTTAGTGAGGAACTCTGCTTGACATTTTCCCAAAAAGGAGTAGTCTCTGGGATATATATCCATTTTCTATTAGGTGCTATTAGGTACCTTTCCCTCTGCATTCATCCATATATCTTATTATCACTGCATGGATATACCAAGACTTTGCCTATAAGCCCTATCACTTCCTCGTCCATGACATTACCTTTATATATATATATATATATATATATATATATATATATATATATATATATATATATATATGTGTGTGTGTGTGTGTGTGTGTGTGTGTATCTCTGTACATCTCTGTCCTCATATGGCTCTTAGGACTCCAATGACAGAGAGAAATATGGATATTGGAGGGCTCATAAGACTGCCTTTTCAAGTACTGTGATATTCTCTGCCCCTGACAGTACCTTTCCCTCCATGTATGTCCATATACCTCTCTGTTATCAGAGGGATCTCAGGACTTCATCTGCAAATTCTCTGAGCACCTCTTCCCTGATGTTCTCTTTCCTTCTATGTATGTCTGTATATATCTCACTGGGTTTGCAAGACTTTGTCTGGAAGTCCTGTGACCACCCTATCCCACAAGTGACCATTCCCTTTATGTATAGCTGTAGCTCTCTCTCTCTCTCTCTGTCACTGGAGGGTTTACAGGACTTCATCTGAATGGTCAGTGACTCATCTTTCCTCATGATACCTTTCCCTCTGAGTATGTCCATATATCTCTTTATTACCAGCGGGCTTGCGGGATTTGGTCTAAAAGTCCTGCAATCCCCCTGTACCTGATATTATCTTTCACTCAGTGTATGTTCATTATGCCCCTATCATTAGAGGGTTTGCAGGTCTGTATCTTCTAGTCCTGTGACCCCCCCCCATGCCTGATGTCACCTTTCTTTAACTATGCATATCCTTATATGTTTCTGTCACTGGGGACTTTCAGTACTTTATCTGTAAGTCCTGTGATCCACCACTCCTGATTATACCTTCCCATCTATGCATGTCTATATATCTGTCTGTCATGGGAGGATTTGTAGGATTTCATCTAGCAGCCCTGTGACCATCCATGTCCCTGACATTGCCTCCCCCTCTGTGTTGATGAGTATATCCTTCTGTCATCAAAGGGTTAACAGTACTTTATGTTCAAGTCCCTCCTGTCCTATTGTTACTCTTCCCCCTGTTTATGTCTGTGAATCTCTCTCACTCTCTCTCTCTCTATCTATCTATCTGTCATTGGAGGGCTTGCAGGACTTCATCTACAAGTCCTGTGACCCCCCCCCCCCCACAGTTCTGATGTTGCTTTTCCCTCTTTGTATGTGCATGCACCTCTCTGTCATCACAGGGCTTACAGGACTTCAGCTGGATTTTCTGTGACCCTTTGTACCTGACATTATCTTTCCCTTTGTGTATGTCTGTAAATCTCTCTGTCATTAGAAGGTTCATAAGAATTCATCTACATGTCCTGTGACCCCTGCTGTTGTTAAATTTACTATTCCCTATGTGTATGCCAGGATGCATGTTCCTGTCTTCAGGAGGCTTGCACATCTTTTTCTACATGTCCTGTGACCTCCTTGTCTCAGATGTTACCTTTCCCTCTGTGTATGTCCATATATCTTTGCAGGACATTGCTACAAGTCCTGTGACCCCCCCCTCATCTCTCTTTTTACATTGCCCTCTGTGTATGCCCAAATATCTTCCTGACATTGGAGGGTTTGCAGGACATTGGATCCAAGTCCTCTGAACTCCACATCCTTGGCAGTACCTTTCACTTCTTTATATGTGCATATATCTGTCTGTTTTAGCAGAGGGCTTGCAGGACTTGTCTGCAACTCCTGTGACCCTCCCCCTTCCCATGATATTACTTTTTCCTCTGTGTATGTCTGTACATCTCCCTATATCACAGGATTCACAGGACTTTGCAAGTCCTATAACTCCCCATTTCCCATTCTGCTTTTTCCTGAATGTATGTCTATATATCTCTTAGTCATTGGAGAGTTCTCTGGACTTAATCTGCAAGTAGTCTGACCCCCCTATCTATCACATTGCCTTTCCCTGTTTATATCAGTATATTTCTTTGTGATCATAGGGTTTTAGACCTTTGTCTATAAGTCTTGTGACCCCCTGCCCTGACATTTCCTTCCCTCTGTATATGTCGGTATATCTCTCTGACAGTGCAGGACTTGCAAGACTTTATCTGCAACTCCTGTGACCTCCACATCCTTCACATTACCCTTCCATCTGTGTAAGTCCGTAAATGTCTGTATTATCAGAGGGCTCACCAGATGATGTACTAAAGGCCTGTGACCCCATCCCTCATAATATGTTCCATGCTCTGTATGTCCATACATCTTTTTGTCATCAAAGAGCAAGACTTTATCAAAAAGTTCTGTAACCCTCTATATGTGTTGTTATCTTTTCCTCTATCTACATCAGTACATCTGTCTGTCTGTTGTTGTTGGGCTTGTATTACAAGTCCTATGAGTCCCCTGTCCCTGACATTATCTTTCCCTCTCCGAATAACTGTTTGTCATTCTGTCATTGAATGGTTTGTAGGACTGCATCTACTAGTCAGTGACCCCCCCCCTGCCTCTGTTGTCACCTTTCCCTTTGTGTATATTTGCACATCTCTCTGTCATCAGACAGCTTGCAGGACTTTCCCTACAAGTGATGTGATCCCCCTGTCCATGATGCTATGTTTCCATATATGTATATCTATATATCCTTATTGTCATTGCTGGGTTCAAACATCTTCATCTAGTTTTCCTGTCAGTCCTCCTATCCCAGAGATTTCCTTTCCCTCTGTGTCTGTCCATATATCTCTCTGTTACAGGAGGGCTTGATGGACTAAGTCTTTAAGTACTGTGACCTGCCTGCTCTATTGTTACCTTTCCCTCTGTCTGTTTGCATGCATCTCTCCTTCATTACAGGGTTCCCGGGTCCTTGTCTAAAAGTCCTATGCTCCCCATCCCTGATTTTTAACTTTCCGTTTGTGTATTCCCATATATATATATATATATATATATATATATATATATATATAGATATATATATATATAGATATATATATATATATATATATATATATATATACATATATATATATATATATATATATATATATATATATATATATATATATATATATATATATATATCTTTGTCATCAGAGAGCTTGCCATACTTTATCTAGAGCTCCCTTTGGCTCCCCATTTCCTGGCATTATATTTCTCTCTGTTAGCCCATGTCCTGTGATTATCCATTCCTGAGATTACATTTCTCTCTGTTACTCCCCTTGTCCTTGACATTACCTTTCCTCCTGTGTATGTCTATATATCTCTGTCACTGATGGGCTCACAAGACTTCATCTACAAGTCATGTCCCCCATCTCTGATGTTTCATGGTGGCTGGTGATAAATCAATGGGGGTGCAGTAAGCAACTGAATGGATGGAACCAAATACTGTAAGATGGGGTTGTATTACAGAAGGTCAATAACCGTTACCTGTGATCAAACAGATATGGTCATTCACTTTCATCCATAGACTTCCTCAGTACAAGCCAACTCATTATAGCCACTTTACTGACAATATATACCTTAGATATGAAGCCACAATCAAGACTCCATGCATCCCCCTGTAACCCAGTAGTGTCGTCTGCACTCCCCAAGTGCCCTTCTCTTTTTTCCTCTCATCCTGGCACCACAACATCCAAACAGATTACTTCTTTCTTGATTTTCATACACTGTCTTTCTCCCCCTCATGCTTTTAACACTCTGTTAATGTGGGCAAAACTTTACTATAATTTAAGTTTACAGGAAGTAACTGATTTATGACAGGGATCTGCTTGGAACCTAGAAGGCCAGAGTTCTAGATGCACTGAGTTGCATTTTAGGTCTTTTTTTTTACTAACTTTTGACTTAATGATGATGACCTAAACAAAATCAAGTAAGTAAATATATTCAGTCTTTCTGGGAATAGTGCCTGCCTTCGTACCCCTCCTAAATGACAGTTATCTTCTTTGCACCATTCTGATGTCAGAGACTGGGATGAAAAGTAAAAGACAAAGAGCCAGAGGCATATATTATACCTGAGGGTCTGGGAGAAGAAACCAAAGCAGTTGGATAAAATCCACAAAGAGAAAAGACTTTACATAAAAGAAATGAACAGCCAAAAACTCAACAGGAGAGCCAAATGCTGTACCTGTAGTGCAATGATGAGTGTGTGCATAGCTTGGCAGATCCTGGTCCCAGATAAGCAGCTAACTATAAACTTATTCTTGTCCAGTCTGTTAAGTGGGGCATATACATGTCATACAATGGAGTCCCCTATCACATGAGTCCTGGGTAAACTGTTTGCTTGCCTTATGAGCTTTGTTTTTGGGGTCCATTGGGTGTAGGCTTATGAGCGGTGTTTGGTGTTGTTTTTGGTTTATGCTTTAGAGATTGCTGAGGATAGGCATTGCTGTTTGCAGGCTTAGCGGGTCTTTGATGTTTGGGGAGATCGCTTTTTAGTGCCTCAGCATAAAAATGGTGTATGTATGTGGGCACTATGTGTGGTGAATTTAGCCTGCTCGCACGCATGTGTGTGTGTGTGTGTGTGTGTGTGTGTGTGTGTGTGTGTGTGTGTGTGTGTGTGTGAATGTGTGTGCACGCATCTGTGTGTATATGTGTGTGTGTCCTTAAACCCCTTGTTTGTATGCAACATTTTTGCCTCCAAGGAAATTGTGAATGTACATTTCTCACATACTGTGTTGGTTTCTTTAAGGATTAAAAGGTTGTCAGTGAACATGAAACAATTGCTCCATTTACTCAGGATGCCTATATCTATCAAGCTAGCTAAGAAGACATTTGGAAATTGCATATCCATGCTTTCCTGCTGTCTGGGTCTGTATTAAGGTGGGCTATTAAGGTTTGAGGACTGGGTTTTACAGAGGTCTTCTAGAGTTGTCTCTAGAGATATGAACTAGAGTTGAATAGTGGAAGTATTTTGTATTAGATTATGCTAGGATATGGTATTAATGCTATCTTACGTTATGAGTAAGCTAGCTGCTCTGAGCTTGAATTTGTGCAGCGCATCACTAAACTGCAGGTTATAGCCCCATTGCTAATTTTATAGGTTAACTTCTGTGTTTTCTATCTTAGATAGACCAGGCCACCACCTACTAATACTAGATGGAATATCTCTGTCCTCCTAATGTAAAAGCACAAAAAAGATTGCTTGAGTGTGTATGCTACCACAAAATAACTTTAACAAACTAGCTAGACAAGGCAATTTCAAGTGAATCTGACCAACAGAAAGACAGTTTGAGCAAAAGCAGTAATTTTAGCCTTAAATACAGATAAATGCACAAATAAAACAAGAAATCAGTAGCTGATCACTAAGATAGCTTCTGAAGTGCAGTTTTTTTTAAATACAAGTACTTAGCTTGTGCCTGGATGGCAAGTGATGTAAGAAAATCACCTCAGAGGCTCAGGTGAGGGCACCAAGAGTTGCTGATCTCTGTAAGAATCAGCCAATAGCCTCTCAAATGCACCAAATTTATACAGGCAGTTAAAACAAAGGAAACTGTGTAGAATCCTTTCAGCAAAGCCAAAATTACAGGAATACAACAATTAAGTATGAACAAAAATATAAAGTAACAACTTACATAGTAACACTTCCAGTAAAGCTCAATAGTGCACTTCTTAGCAAGCCACAAATAGTACAATATCAGGGGTATTTGAAAAATTATTTAAAGAGTAAAAATTGGCAGATAAAGCAGTTAAAGAAAGTTCAAAACAGTAAAATAAATCTTTTATCTGCGATGGCAAAGAATGTATTCAGGACCTTCTCAGAGTGTGACAAAGATGCTAAGCAGATCAGATCTTTAGGAAAATAATGATTTGTAGTAAAGGATATTACCTCAAGAACGATACTTGTTTGCTGAGTGGGCTCTTAATATGATGGATCTATAGATTCATAGACTATTACTAGGCTAATGACCCAGTGGGCTTTTCTAAACCCAGACAAGTTTTCCTGAAAGAATAATGATGGTGTTGTGTATCCAAATAGGACATTGAGGGCCAGGCATTTATAAGCTACCTCTGTCCATAAGGGACGTGGGTGTCAGGTCCGGTGTAAATTTCCTATTTCCCATCCACTGTTCTAAGTTGTGCTTAAACTGGGTAGTAGACAAACTTAGCATTACATGGGGGAATCCTGTCCCATAGGAAGGGCAGTTTCTGGGACAGATATGTGTCTCTCCAGCATGTTCTGTTTAAGTCACAGATAAAATTCAGGTCCCTAGACCTTGCATTTCTGGTACTGTTTGACTTATATGTAGGGGATTCATAAGTATAGTTTTTTGTGGATGCCTTTTTTCAGCCAGGCATAGATTACCCCTCACCAATCTATAGGAGACTGAGAAGAGGGAAAGAGCTTCTGAGGTCACTCTACTTGCTGCATATGGCTGGTCAGGTACATACAAAGTGAGCATTGTACTCTATGATTGGTCTGATAAGGGAACAGTACAGTGGAAAAATGGCCTTCTTGGATCTAGATGCTATACCCTTACTTATAAGTTGCACAACATAAATGGATTTCCTCACCACTGTGGATACATGGTGGTCAAAGTTAAGACTACTGTCTATGTGCATACCCAGATCCTGACCACTGGGTCGACTCTTAGGGATGTATTAATAATATTGTAATTAGCTGGGATGGGTGACTCCCCAAAGGGTTCAATTATGCATGTCTTAGCATTGATTTTAAGACCATGGCTTTGCCACTTGTTAGTCAGAGATAGACCTTCCTGAAGAATGCTAGTATCTGCAGGGAAGTCGATGATAACCCCCAGCTTGCAATTTTCTGCAGACTTAATCAGCATAAACCTTCAACATTTGCTTCCATTTCACAGAAATAAATGCCAAAAAGGAGCATGCCCACTACTGAGCCCTGGGTGGACTCCGCTAGTGACTGGCCTCTTGGTGGAAGCAGCCTCACCTATTTTGACCTTCTGGATCCTATCACTGAGCCAGTTGGCTACCCAGCAGATGATAAAAGGGTTATACCTAATTACTGAGCTTGTCTATAATGCCTGAGTGAGGTACTGTAACAAAAGCCTTGTCCAGGTTGAGGTAAACTGTGTGCACAGTCTTACCTTCATCAAATGCTATAGTGACCCTCTCAAAAATTCCACCATATTTAATAGCCAAGACCTTCCTTTAACGAAGCTGAACTGTGATAGAGCCAACATTTGCAAATTATCTATGCCCTCATTTATAATGTCCATGATGATTCTTTCTATGACCTTACATATGAGGCTCATAAGACTTGTGGGCCTCTAGTTACCTGGATCAGTGGTTGGACCTCCTTTGCTCAGGGGAAGGACTGTAGCCATTCCTTGGGCACCAAACCTGACTGAAGGCTCCAGCTGAAAAGTGATTCAACTCGACCAGAGAAGTCATGTTTCATGCTATTGATTAAACATCCTGGGATGTTATCGGGGCCCATCGATGCAGAGTTTTTGGTCTTGGAAAGTGCACTGATAACCTGTTCCCTAGTAATGATTGGCGGATTGTGTTATGTGGTATTTCCTTTGGACTATCAGGGAAGTGGGGGAAAAATTTGAGGGGAACCTGTCAGCCAAAAGGTTGGCAATGGCTTCCGGTTCAATGTAGGTGATACTATTTGCAATAAGTTCTGTGCATTGTTGTGTATTTCCTCTGAGGTTACGGACATAGCTGTAGAAACTTTGTGGTTGTCCATAGTTGTAGAAAGCTTTGTGGTTGTCCATAGTTGTAGAAAGCTTTGTGGTTGTCCTTTACCTGAGAAGATATTTGTT
This sequence comes from Protopterus annectens, assembly GCF_019279795.1. Taxonomy (NCBI): domain Eukaryota; kingdom Metazoa; phylum Chordata; order Ceratodontiformes; family Protopteridae; genus Protopterus; species Protopterus annectens. Next base: position 452,339,416 of record NC_056729.1, read on the forward strand.
CTTCAAATTTAACCTCTGAAGCATTAATTAACCCTCTTAGCTGATTGGTCAGGGGACTTTTAGTATGTATGGCTTTGTTCCTCCTGTGTTTGGCCACAATTTTTTTGTTGTTGTTGTGTAATTGATTGATATTGTGATTCCACCAGGGTGACTTGTCTTTTGAGTTTGACTTATTCTTAATAGTAGTGAGCACAACTCACTGTATACAGCTATCAATATGGCCGTACAGAGATTTTACAAATAGCTCAGTGCATGCTGTGGTGTTTATTGGGTTTTGGGGTGCTTTGAATTTAGCCAAGGTGTTGCTTTCAAGTACTGTAATGATCCCCATCCCTGACAATAGTTTTCCCTCTGTATGTGTCCATATGTGTCTAGGGCATCGGAGGGCTCATAGGACTTTAATCCATACACTGTTACAGTCATCCCTCTCCATAAAGGGAGAGCAACTACAGACCCTGGGAATTATCACCCCATTAGCCTGACGAGTCTGATATGTAAGGCTATGGAGCACATCATCATGGACCTAATTAACAAGGATATAGGGAATCTCCAAACTCTAGATACTATGCAATTTGGTTTTGTGAAAGGTAGATTATGCCTGCTCAACCTGGTTGATGCCTTTGAGTCAGTCACCAGAGCTGTGGATGAGGACAAGGCAATTCATACAGCCTACCTTGATCTGGCCTAGGCCTTTGATACCATTCCCCACTCAGGAATTATTGATAAGCTCACCAAAATAGGCATCAACTCCTATATCACCAGGTGAGTTGCAAATTGGCTCACAGATAGAACCCACAGTGTGAAAGTAGCGGACTCCAAGTCAGACTGCTGACCAGTCACAAGTGGAGTCCCACAGGGATCAGTCCTGAATTTTCTCCTGTTTGGCATCTACTTCTCAGAAGTCCAGGCCAACACGGAGGGAGTCTGGCTGACCAAGTTCACAGACAGCTGCAAGCTGGGAGCCATTATTAACTGTCCAAACACAAATGCCAAGAGGTCCAGCAAGACAAACAACGTTCTCAGTAGAAAAACCACTTTAATGTGAGGAGCAAAGCTTTCGGATAAAATCCTTTATCAATACTGAAAATACAAATGCAAATGCAGAGTATATATAGGTCTAAAAAAGTCATATGACCGGCAGCCAAGAAGTCACATGACCCAATCATTAAAACAAAACATGTAGAAATAAATAAATATGCAAAGCTAAAAAATGCAACAGCATAATGCATACATGAAAACAAAAAACATTTAAAAAAGGAAGAATGTATATTTTTAAAAAAAGGGGAAGAATGTATATTTTTAAAAAAAGCAAAGTTTTAACCTAAAAATCACATGTACAATCATATACATAAAGAGAAAATTTCATAATCTAGATCTACTCATTCTAACCAAAATAGGTTTAAGGCTGGCAGTACTATTCAAACCAGGGGGTGAGTCACCCATCAATCTAATTATCCAGTTGTATTCTTTAATTTCTAATTTGTTATTGATATCATCATCTCTGGGTGAGGGTGAAACATGGTCTATAGCTTTAAATTTAAATACATGCTGTTCACCAAAACATAGCCTGTGTTTATATAAAGCATTAGTGTCCACATCTTGGTTCAGACTTGTGTTCTGTGATCCTATCTTTAAGTTCTGGCGTGGTTTTACCCACATAGAAAGAGTTGCATAATACACAGGTAGCAAGGTAAACCACGTGGGTGGTAACACAAGTAGCAGTTACATTGAACCTAAACAGCCTCTTACTGACTGGGTGTTCAAAGATACCTAAATGTTCATCATCAATGTCATCACAGCGAGCAATTATAACATTTTAGGTGCCCATAGTGCTGGATGGATGTGTTGTGATATTTGTAGGAAAATCTTTGTAACGGAGGACACTCTTGAGGGTTCTCATGTTACGATATGCAAAAAATGGGACATTGCCCAGCATTGCTTTTAACTCTTCAGATGCCATCAAGATTACCCAATTCTTATGGATAATATGTTTAATACATGGTGTTTTTGTACTAAGCGAGCAGTATCTTACTTTCATCTCATTCTGGATGGACACATTGGGCAAGCCAACAGCTTGTGTTTCTATGGCGTCATTTAACATAACAGGGGCCACCCTCGACTTTCTTTCCTCTAGCACATTTAGTTTCTCATTATTTAAGATGGTAGCATCATAACCACTGTTAGTGAAATCAGCTATCATCTCATTCAACTGTTCGGAGAAGCTAGGATCTTCCGTGTTAAACCTACTGGCTCTATAAAATGATGTATGTGAAGCAGAAATGAGACGAGGATGGCCCCTGTTATGTTAAATGACGCCATAGAAACACAAGCTGTTGGCTTGCCCGATGTGTCCATCCAGAATGAGATGAAAGTAAGATACGTTACTTCGTTTAGTACAAAAACACCATGTATTAAATGTATTATCCATAAGAATTGGCTAATCTTGATGGCATCTGAAGAGTTAAAAGCAATGCTGGGCAATGTCCCATTTTTTGCATATCGTAACATGAGAACCCTCAAGAGTGTCCTCTGTTACAAAGATTTTCCTACAAATATCACAACACATCCATCCAGCACTATGAATACCGAAAATGTTATATACTTCGTGCTATGATAACATTGATGATGAACATTGAGGTATCTTTGAGCACCCACTCAGTAAGAGGCTGTTTAGGTTCAATGTAACTGCTTGTGTTACCACCACGGTTTTATTTTGCTACCTGTGTATTATGCAACTCTTTCTATGTGGATAAACCACGCCCAGAACTTAAAGATAGGATCACAGAACACAAGTCTGAAATCGAAGATGTGGACACTAATGCTTTATATAAACACAGGCTATGTTTTGGTGAACAGCATGTATTCAAATTTAAAGCTATAGACCATGTTTCACCCTCACCCAGAGGTGGTCATATCAATGACAAATGAGAAAGTAAAGAGTCTAACTGGGTAATTAGATTGATGGTGACTCACCCCTGGTTTGAATAGTACTGTCAGCCTTAAACCTATTTTGGTCAGAATGAGTAGATCTAGATTATGAGATTTTCTCTTATGTATATGATTGTACATGTGATTTTTAGGTTAAACTTTACTTTAAAAATATACATTCTTCCCTTTTTAAAAAATATACATTCTTCCTTTTTAAATGTTTTTTGTTTTCATGTATGCATTATGCTGTTGCATTTTTTAGCTTTGCATATTTATTTATTTCTACATGTTTTGTTTTAATGATTGGGTCATGTGACTTCTTGGCTGCCGGTCATATGACTTTTTTAGACCTATATATACTCTGCATTTGCATTTGTATTTTCAATATCGATAAAGGATTTTATCCGAAAGCTTTGCTCCTCACATTAAAGTGGTTTTCTACTGAGAACGTTGTTTGTCTAGCCATTATTAACTCCCCAAGTGATGTAGACATCCTACAGAAAGGCCTCACTGAGATCAATGACTGGTGTCAAAACCATGGCCTTAAGCTTAATGCCAAAAAATAATTCATCATCCCCTTTGGGAAAAATTCAGTTCCTACTAATTACCACATAGATGGGAGCCCACTGAACACTGAAGGCATTATAAGAGATCTGGGGACACAGGTTGACAGCAACCACTCCTTCAACCACCACAATGCCACTGTGGTCAGAAAGTCCTTCTATGTGGCACATCTCATTACCAAGGGTTTTGCATCCAGGAAGAAAGAGGTTATCATCTTTCTCTACTCTTCCCTCATTAGGCCAATCATCGAGTGTAATGCCCCATTTTGCATGTACCTCACTAGACACATGTAACAGCTGGAAAGGCCACAAAAGAACCTCATGAAGAGGATCTTAGGCCTTAAACACATGCCCTACATGGACAGACTCATAGCACTCCAGCTATTCTCTGTCTCATATCGTCTACTTAGAGTTGATCTGTGCTGGACTTACAAAGCCATGTCGGACCTAGCTGTGTTAGAAATGCTACATCTGAAGAAATACCAATCCCTCTGCACCACACGCTCCAGAGACCTCAACCTCATTACCACAATCAACAGAACATGCTGGAGGGACAGGTTCATAACATAGAGACTGCCCATGCTCTGGAATAGACTTCCCATACATGTCAAGCAGAGCACCTCACTGGCCCTCTTCAAGAGACATCTTGATCAGTGGATGGGAAATAGAAAGTTCACCCCAGGGATCACTCCAGTGGCTCTGCTTGATAGAGGCACTGGGAACTAACGTCGAGCGGCACGATGCCAGGGCACTTCTATGGGCTAGGCTTGTAAAGGCTCCAGGGCCATTAGCCTAGTATATACCTATGAACTTATGAACCAAGTCTTTGGCCCAACTATCACTGACATTACTTATCCCTCTGTGCATGTGCATATATCACTCTGTCGCCAGGGGGCTTGCATGACTTCGTCTGTTCAAAATAACATCATCAAAAATTAAGAATGGTCTGCAGGTATAAAACCTGCCTTAGCAACACCACCAAAACCACTCTTGCTACTACCTACCTTCTCCAATCTTTCTTTTACGGTGCACCCATCCTAATGAACTTTCAGGCTACATTTAAAAAAAAGCTGGAGGCCAGCTATAATAAGGCTGAAAAATCTGCCACCAGCAAACAATACTGCAGTGACCATTGTATTGCCCTTAAGGCTTTGAATTACTTTGAACTGCCTTACCACTTAGATTGTATACACCTGATCTCCACACACATGATTCACAAAGCCAATGATTGCTCTGCTTTTACTCCTGTTCTCCATTTCTGTCACCCTTATAGACTGCTTTGATCTAATGAACATCTTCTTATCAAATATAAACCCAACAAATCCTCTGGCCAAACTCTCTACTCATACTCTGTAGATAAAATATTGAATTCTATCCATTTGCAAACTGGATCTGCCTCTAACCTCTCCAACTTCAAACTGCTACTCCAAGTCCTGTGAACCACACTGTCCCTCACATTAACTTTCCCTCTGTGATTTCTATATATCTCTCACTGTCATAAAAAGGCTTGCAGGACTTCTTCTACAAGTCCTGTGATCCCTGTACCTGCTGATGTTACCTCACCCTCTGTATGTCTGTACAGCTCTCTCTTAATGGAGGGATCACAGAATAACTTCTGCAAGTCTTGTGAGGCCACCATCCCTAACGTTACCTTCCCTTATGTGTACATCTGTATATCACTCTGTCCTGGGACCGCTCACAGGATTTCATCTATATGTGACATTACCCCCCCATGTCCCTGCCTTTATCTTTCATTCTGTGTATGTCTGTAAATCTCTCTGCTAGTGGAAGGCTTGCAGGGCTTCATCTACTAGTACTGTGAACCCTTGTATCTGACATTACTTTTCCCTCTGTGTATGTCTGTATATCTCTTTGTCTCTGGGGAGCTGGAATGACTAATATATAAGTCCTATGTTAGCCAAACCTTCACACTACCTTTCCTTTTGTGTCTGTGTGTATTTCTCTGTTATGAGAGGACATCATCAGCAAGTCCTGTTAATCCCCTATCGATGAAGACTCCTTTCCATCTGACATTGTATACATGTCTATGTCATCAGAGGGTTCACAGGATTTAATTTGCTGGTCCTCTTCCTCATGTTACCTTCCCCCTGTGTCTGCTCATATATCGCTTAGATACAGGGCTAAACCATTGTTCAGAAAAAACTGTTTGTTAAAAATACTTGACATTTTTCTTTCTCTAAAATATGAGGCAACACCATCTGAAAAAGAGGACCTGGTGGACAGAATTAGTATGGTTGGGATTCTTGTGTTTCAGCAAGTTGTCAGACCGCAATACCCTATTAGCTTATGTTCCAGGTACTCAGAGTTAAGTGCCATCCATAATTGTGGGTGGAGCTTCATGCAGGGCTGATGTCAGCATGTGAAGATGCCACAGAAAGTGATGTGTTTTGTGTCATCAGCATGTGGAGATGTCACAGAAGGTGATGTGCTTGTGTCATCAGCACGTGAAGATGTCACAAAAGGTGTTGTGTTTGTCATTAGTGCTAAACATTCTACAGAGTTTACCAAGTTGGAAATGTGCTTTGGTGATAAACTGCAGGATGAAATTACACAGCTAATCGGGTAAGTAGATATTTTATTTTACTTGTAATCCACATTTACTGGCATTAATAAATATCACTTATGACTGATCTGTACTACTGTTGAATTGAAGGTGTTACTGTATGTATACTAAAACATGGAGTATTGTGAATGCAGTATTGAATAATTCAGTTCTAGAAGTGGTATACATGGAAAGAGTGATCAATTTTTCATGCAGAGTGGCGAACAGTAAAGCTGGAATAAAGTGTCTCAGCATGTTTTTAAGGGATAGTAGGGAAGAGAAGACAGGCTGGGAGGAAACAGATTATTCAAAGAAAGGACAGAAAAGGGACTGGAAAGGTTAAGAAAGACAAAAATAAAGTGCAAGACAAGTCAAGTGTATATGGTCCATGGGTGTAGAACAGGTGAAGGCCCAAAGTCTAATTGGACTGTGTACATAGGATTTTAAACATTAAATTATAACTTCCTTGTATTAGTAAGACCATAAAAGGGGGTGGAGTGGTTATGTCTCTCATAAAACTCCTACCAATATTGTATGTACTACCAATGAGTTATATATTTCATAATGAAAATTAGTACTTCCAGGCATTTTAGCATATGAGGCAACATAGTTTTTCAATAGTGTTCTATGTATTGTACACATTATACTGATATATATATTTTTCAAATGTAAAAACTGGAGCTTTAAATTCACCAGCATTTTAAAGTTGTTTTTAAAATTTTGATACAGACACCTATATCTCCTGAGTACTTAATCTCTATATATGCCTTTGAAATGATGAGAGAGACATTTTTATTTAAACCGATTATGAAACAATCACAACAGTATATGCACTGGAAAGACAAATGTACAGATTACTTTTTTCTAGCCTGTACATACTTTCTCATACAGCTGGGCATAGCCTTCAGGTAGCAGCAGGGAATGTTGAAATTTGGTTGACCTATTTTAGAAGCATTGTGCCCTGTTAGTTGCTTTCATACGTCTGAATGAAATACTTTCGCACAACATTCCTGGTGTCTGATTTATTTTAATGTGTGTGCATACATATACCTGTGTTTATATATTCATATGTTTTTGTGGATGTACATATGAGTATTATATATTTGTTTATAACTATAGATTTCCCTGAAAGAGTTTGATATGTAGCTCATTAATCATTATTTTCCTGATCCCGTGTCCCTGATGTTACCTTTACCTGTATGTTTACATTTATCTTTTTAATTAGAGTGTTTGTATGACTTCTTTTTCTACAAGTTCCATGATCTCATGTCCCTGATGTTACCTTTACCTGTGTATATGCCCATATATCTCTTTGTAAACAAAGTGTTCCTTGGACTTTACAAGTTCTATGATCCTGTATTATTTCTGGTATTAAATTTCCATGTATGTTTGTCCATATATCTCTGTAATCACAGTGCTCACTAGATGTCATCTACAGGTTCTATGATCCAGTGTCCCTGATATTACCTTTCCATGGGTGCATGAACATATATCACTGTAATAAGAGGCTTCACGGGACTCCTCCTAGAAGTTCTATGATCCTGTGTGTGTATGTCCATGTTAGCATTATAAACTGAGTTTTCAATAGATGTCCTCTATGAGTTTTATGATCCTGTTTCCCTGATGTTACTTTTCCCTGAGTGTATCCCCATGTATCTCGACTTTATTTACAAGTTCTTTGATCCCATGTCTCTGTTCCTTCCCCGTGTGTGTGTGTGTGTGTGTGTGTGTGTGTGTGTGTGTGTGTGTGTGTGTGTGTGTGTGTGTGTGTGTGTGTGTGTGTGTGTGTGTGTGTGTGTGTGTGTGTGTGTGCGTGCATGTGTGTGTGTGTGTGTCCCTGATTCTACCTTTCCCATGTGCATGTACCTCTGTTTCAGTGATTGAATCATTTCCAGGACTTTGTCTACAAGTTCTGTGATTCAGTGTCCCTGATATTACCTTTCCCACTGGGCATGTACCTATATCTCAATAATTGGAGGGTTGTTTGGACTTCTTCTGCAAGTTCTATGATCATGTACCATCTATGTATGTCCATATGTCTCTCTCTCTCTCTTTGATTGAAGGGCTCATAAGATTTCATCAAGAAGACCTGTAATTCCCTCTACCCTAAGTTTACCGTTCTCACTCTGTATATCCATATATATTTCTGTCATAGGAGGACTTGTAGACCTATGTTATGTTTTCAAGTACTGTGATCCTCACCATCACTGACGATACATTTCCTGAGTGTATGTCTATAGACCAATCAGTTATTGCAAGGCTCACAGGACTTTGTCTGCAAATGCTCTGACCCTACCTTTCCTGAAGTTCACTTTTCCTACTTGTCTGTCTGTCTGTATATCTGTCTGGTGTTGGTGGGCCTGCAAGTCTTTTTCTGAAACATTTGCATCCCTGCCTTCCCTTACAGTACATTTTCCCCTTTACACATCTGCATATCTCTCTGTCATAGGAGGGTTCAAGGGACTTCATCTGAAGGTCTGTGACTCCTCACTCCTCATGACACTATATCTGTTGGGGGGGTTTGCAGGATTTTACCTAGCAGTCCTGTGACACCCCATTCCCAAAAGTTACCTTTAAATCTGAGTATGTCTGTATATCTTTCTGTTATTGGTGGGCTCACAGGATTTCATCTGCAACTTTTCTGACCCCTTCCCTGTTATTACCTTTCTCTCTATGTATGTCCATATATCTCTCTGTCTTTGGAGGACTTGCAAGACTTTTTCTGGAAGTTCTATGACCCACCTATCCTCACAGTACATTTCCCTCTGTGTATGTCTGTATACCGTTTTGTCATTGTAGGGTTTACAGGACTTTGTCTTGCAATTCTGTGTCCTCTCACTGTACCTGACATTAACTTTCCCTCAGTCTATGTCTGTAAATGTCTCCATCATCAGAGAGCTTGCAAGACGTCATCTATACGACTTCATCTATAAGTCTTGTGACACCCTGCCCGATGTTTCCTTTCCATCTGTGTATATCTGCATATCCCTCTATCATTAGAGGTCTACAAGTCCTGTGATGCCCCACCAATCTATTACATTACCTTTCCATTTATGTCCATATATCTATCTCTGTGATTGGAGGGCACATAGGACTTCATCAAGATGGCCTGTAATGCCCTTATCCATGACATTACCTTTAGCAATGTGTATGCCCATATATCTCCATCATCAGAAGAATCATAGGACTGTGTCTGCAAGTAGTATGAACCTAAACTTCACTGATGATACTTTTCCCTTTGTGTACGTCTGTACACCTTTCAGCAGGACTCCATCTATAAGTGTTGTGAACCCCTACTCCTGATGCTACCTGACCACCACTGTCACTAAATTTACTTCTCCCTCTGTGTATGTCTGTAAACCTCTGAGTTATCAGAGAGCTCACAAGACTTCATCTGCAAATCATGTCCCCATGTTCCCTGATGTTCCCTTTCCCTCGATGTATGTCTATATAGCTCTCTCTCAAGACCAGGCTGGAGGTGCTTCATCTTAAAAGGCCTGTGACCCCCATCCCTCCCAATATGTTCCCCTCTGTGTATTTCATTATATCTTTCTGTCACTGGGGAACTCACAGGACCTCATCTGCAACTCTTATGACCCCACCCCTACCCTGTATCTGACATTACTCACTGGGTATCTCATATATCACTCAGTCATTGCAGGCTTGCAGGACTTTCTCTCGAGTCCTGTGACCCTCACCATCCTTGAAGTTACTTTCCTCCCGGTGCATGCCTGTATGTCTTCTGTCATTAGGGGGTTTGCACGACTACATCTAAGAAGTCCAGTGACAGCCATAATTTTACCTTTCCCTATGTGTCTGTCCACACATCTCTCTAACAACAGGGAACTTGAAGGACTTTGGTCTACAAGCCCTCTGACACCTCTTTCCAAGAATTAACATTTCCATCTATGTATGTCTGCATATCTATCTCTCTCTCATGGCATTGAAGGGGTCACAGAACTGTGTCTAGAAATCCTCTGACCCTTCCCATCCATGACATTATCTTTGCATCTATGAATATCTGTATATCTCTCTTGCAATTGGAAAGCTCAAAAAACATTGTCTAGAAGTCCTGTGACTCCCCCTATGCCTTAGGTTACCTTCCCTCTGTTTATATCCATATGTCTGTCTGTCATGAGAGGGCTTGTATAACTGTGTCTGCATATACTGAGATGCCCCACCATCTGTGACAGTACTTTTCCTACTGTGTATGTCCATATATGTCTCTGCTATCGGAGGGCATACAGGATTTCATCTGCAAATTCTCTGACCCCACTTTCCCCGATGTTACTTCCCCTATATACTTTGTCTGGAAGTCTTGTAAATCCTGGCCATCCTCACTTTACCTTTTTCTCTGTGTATATGTGTATATCCCTCTCTCATTGGAGGGCTTGCTTGACTTTGACTAGTCTTCTGACTCCCAGTTCCCTGATGGTACCTTTACCTCTGTGCATTTCTGTATACCTTTTTTTATCTGAGGGCTACCAAGTTGTTGTCTGCAAGTCCTATGACCATCCCATCCCTGAGGTTATCTTTTCCTTCTGTGCATGTCTCTGTGTACTTCTCCCAATGGAGAGTTTGAAGGACTGCATCTAGAAGTTCAGTGACCTCCTTGCCCTTGATGTTAGCGTTCTCTCTGTGTATGCCAGTATATCGCTTTTGTCAATGAAGGGTTCACTGGACTTGGTCTACAAGTACTGTGACCCCTGCATATTTGATGGTACCTTTGCCTTTGTATATGTCTGAATAGGTCTCTGTTATTTGTTTGCAAGACTTTGTGTACAAGTTCTGTGACTCCACTGTCCCTGATGTACATTTCCCTTTGTGTATGTCCATACAATCTGTCTGTCATCAAAGGACTCATAGGACTTCACATACAAGACCTATGACCCTCTCCCCACTCCTTGATATTAATTTTCCCCTTGTGTATTTTTGAATAGCTCTCCTTCTTGGGAGAGCTCATAGGATTTCATCTACCAGTCCTGTGGCCACCCAGTTGTTGACATTACCATTTATTCCGTGTATGTCTGTATATCTTTCTTTTCTAGGTGGGCTTGCAGGACATTCTCTGCTTGTCCACTGACCCCCCCCTCCCCCAATTCCTGAAATTACCTTTCCCTCTGTGTATGTTTGTATATCTTTCTGTCATCGGAGGGCTCATAGAACTTCATCTACAAGTCCTGTGACCCACCTACCCCAGATGTTACCTTTCCTAGTGTGTATATACATATATCTCTCTGTCAGTGGAGGGCTAGAAAGAATTTGCCCACACATCCTGTGATCTCCTCTTTCCCTCACGTTACTTTTCCCTCTATGTATGTCCATGTCTCTCTCTCTCTGTCTCTCTGTCTCTCTCTCTCTTTCTCACTCATAGGACTTAATCTACATATCCTTTGAACCCCCTTCCTTGATGCTGCCTTTCCTCTGTGCATGTTCATATAACTTTCTGTCATGGAAGAGCTTCTGAAATTTTGTCTAGAAGTAATGATGTGATCACCCTGTCCCTTATATTATCTTTGCCTCTGTGTAAGTCTATGTAGTTTTCTGTCATCTAAGGGTTCCCAGGACTTAGAGTACTAGTTCTGTGATCCCTTGTCCCTAATGCTACCTTTCATGTATGGATATTTAAATGTTTCTCGGTCATCAGAGGGCTTGCAGGGGCTTTGTGTACAAGTTTTGTGTACCACCTCTCTATGACATTACATTTCTGTGTATATAAATATATATATATATATATATATATATATATATATATATATATATATATATATATATATATATATATATATATCTGCCAATGCAGGGTTCATAGGACTCTGATGACTGAGAAAGAGATATATGGACATTAGTGGGAGTGTAGGATTGTGTGTGCAGGTACTGTGACCCCTCCCTGTCCCTAAGGATACTTTTTCCTCTGTTTATGTCTGTATACCTCTCTGTTTTCAGTGCACTCACAGGACTTTGTCTACAAGCCCTTTAACACTCCTACCCTGATGTTACCTCTTCCAGTGTATGTCCGTATGTATGTATATCTGTCCATGGAGCACTCGCAAGACTTTGTCTGCAAATCATGCACCTCCTCTATACCTCATATTACCTTTCCCTCTGTGTATGTCTGTATATATTTCTTTGTCATCAGAGAGCTTGCAGGAGGCTTGTGACCCCTCCAACCCTGATATTACCTTTGTGTTTGTGTATGTCAGTATACCTATCTGTCCCTGGAGGGCTCATAGGATGTCATCTGCATGTCCTGTCACCCCAGTACATGAACCATACCTTACCTTCTGTGCATTGCTTTATATTTCTCTACCCTCAGAGGGTTCATAGGACTTTACTTACAAGTTCTATGACCTCCCTGTCCCTGATGTTACCTTTTCCTCAGTGTATGTTTGTATATCTCTTTCTCATTGATAGAATCATATAACTTCATCTACAAACCCTGTGATTCCCCACATTTCTAACATTATCTTTCCCTCTGTGCATGTCTGCACATTTTTCTGTCATCAGGGGGTTCTCTGGACTTTGCCTACAAGTCCTGTGACCTCTGTGTTGATGTCTTTACCTTTCAGTTTAAGTGTGTCCGTAAATCTCTCTGTCACCAGAGGAATTGTATGATGCCAATGAAAATGAGAGATGCACGGACATCTTAGGGTTCATAAGACTGAGTCTGCAAGTACTGTGATGATCTCCATCCTTGACAATACTTTTTCCTCTGTGTTTGTGTATATGCTACTCTATCACCAGAGGACATGCATGACTTCATCTGCAAGTACTGTGACCCCCCCCCCCCGCCCTACCCATGACATTTACCTTTACATCTGTGTATGTCTGTATAGCTTTGTATCATCAGAGGGCCTGCAAAACATTGCAAGACCTGCAACCCCCCTCCCCATCTCTCAAACTGTCTTTCCTTCTGTGTATGTCCATATATCTCCCAGTCATCAGAGTGTTTGCAGGACTTTATGTACAAGTTCTATGATCTTATGTCCCTGACACTACCTTTCCCATGTGCATATACTTCTATTTTGGTAATTGAAGGGTTTACAGGACTTTGTCCACAAGTTCTATTATTCTATGGCCCAGACATTACTTTTTCCTGTGTGCAGGTACATATACCTTGGTAACTGGAGGGTTCACTGGACATTGCAAGTTCTGTGATCATGTGTCCAGGATGCTACCTTGCCCAGTGTGCATGTCCGTACATCTCTCTCTGTTACCCTCTCCCTGACATTACCTTTCTGACTGTGTACATGCATATACTCTATGTAACTGGACATAAATTACCTTGCCCAGTGTGCATGTCCGTACATTTCTCTCTGTCACCCTCTCCCTGACATTACCTTTCTGACTGTGTACATGCATATACTCTATGTAACTGGACATAAATTACTCTATCAGACATAAACTCATAGGATGTTGCCTACAATTCCTGTGAACCACCAGCCTCTTATATTACCGTTCTCTCTCTGTATGTTCGCATATCTCTTTGTCATTAGATGGATTGTAGGATTTTGGCTAGAAGTCCTGTGACACCGGAGTCCCTGAAGCTACCTTTAAGTCTATGTATGGCTGAATATCTTTCTGTGATTAGAGGGTTTTCAAGGCTTTGTCTACAAGTCCTCCGACCCTCCCAACCTTCATGTTACATATGTCTTTGTGTTTTTCTGTATACTGTGAACAAGTACCTGTTTGTAACTTACATCTCCTTACTCTCCCTTCACTCACTTCCTTACTTCTGTCAATTTCTCTTCCCTGGCATTCTCTCCAAATATATCGTGAACCTGCTTTTCTCTCACTTCATATCACAATTCCTGTTTGTATTATACTAACTTACCATTACTTTATCTATAAACTGGATAACATTTCTCTAAATATTAAATCATTGACATTTGTAATACTTTGGAGCTTTTATCTCCAGCCCTCCACTGAAAATGGGCTCCAACCCAGTCAGACTTTCCTATAAATCAAATATCAATAACATAAAATAAAATAAATAAATATAGTTTTCTGTCATCTAATTGCTCAAAGGACTTTGTCTACAAGTCTTTTGATCCTCTACCCATGATATTACCTTGTCCTTTGTGTATGACTGCATGTCTCTCTTTCAGCGGAGTGCTTTTAAGAGTTTTGTCTGCAAATCCAGGGACCCTCCCATCCCTCATGTTACTTTTCTCTCTGTGTACAATCATATATCATTCTGTCATTGGAGGGCTGGTAGGACTTTACATGCAAGTACTGTGACCTCCATCTTGTGAATGATGTCGCCTTTCCCTCTGTGTATTTGTGTATATATCTCTCAGTCATCACAGGGCTCACAGGCCAATTCTCTGAGTTCCCTATTCCTCCCATTATCTTTCCCTCTGTTTATGCCTCATATACCTCTATGTCATCTGTCAGCTCACAGAAGTTCATCTACAAGTCCTGGGTACCCCTTGCTTTCCCTGACTTTCCCTTTCCCTTGTGAATGTCTGTATGCCTTTCTGTAATTGGAGGGTTCACTGGACTGCATTTAGAAGCCTAGAGACCTTCCCACCCTGATGTTACCTTTCCCCTCTGTGTATCTCTGTACATCTCTCTGTCATCAGGGGACTCACAGGACTTTGTCTACAAGTCCTGTGACCCCCCCTCCCCCATCCATGATGTTACCTTTCTGTTTCTGTATATGTCCATATATCTCTCTGTTATTGGAGGGTTGATAGGACTGCATCTGCAAATACTACCACCACTGTCACTGATGATATTTTTCCCTCTGTGTATGTTCATGCACCTCTCAGTTATCGAAGAGCTCACAAGACTTCATCTGTAAATCTTCTGTCCCCACCTTCTTTGATGTTCCTTTTCCCAATGCATATGTTTTTTTGGAGGTTGTGGCCTTGCAAGTCTTTGTGTCTGAGATTCCTATAACCCCTTGTCCCTTACGTTACCCTTCCCTCTGTGTATGTCCATATATCTCTCTCTTTTATCAGTGGGCTAGAAGTACTTTGGCTTCGGGACCTGCAATCCTCATCCCTCACAATATATTTCCCTCTGTGTATTTCCATATATCTTTCTGTGACTGGAAAACTTGCTGGACTTCATCTACAAGTCTTGTGTGACCCTGCACAGTCCCTAACATTACCCACTGTGTATGCCACATAGAGCTCTGTCTTTCATTGGAGGGCTTGCAGGACTTTGTCTAAAAGTCCTGTGCCCCTTCCTCCTTGAAGTTATCTTCCCCTGTGTATGTCTGCATGACCTGTCATGATGGGTTTGCAGGACTATGTGTAGAAATCAAGTGACAGTTGTGATGCTTCCTATCCCTCTGTGTATGTCAGTACATCTCTCTGACATCAGTGAGCTTGCAGGACTTTTGTAATGAAGACCTGTGACTCTTGTCTATATGTGTATTTCCATATAACTCTCTCTCTGTTGGCATTGAAGGGCTCACAGGACTGTGTCTACAAGTCCTGTGACCCCTCCCATACATGACTATCTTTCCATCTATGAATATCTGTATATCTCTCTTGTTATTGTGAGGCTCACAGGACTTTGTCTACAATTGCTATAACTCCCCCTATCCCTTTGATGGTATCTTTCTGTCTGTGTATATCTGTATGTATCTCTGTCATCAGAGGGCTTGTAGAACTGCACCTATAAGTACTGTTACCCCCATCATACATGACCATACATGTCCTACTGTGTATGTCCATACACCTCTCTGTTATTGGAGAGCTCACAGGACTTTGTCTGCAAATTCTCTGAGCTCACCTTCCCTGATATTACCTTTCCCTATATGTATGTCTGTATATCTTTCAGTCATTGATGGAATTGCAAGATTTTGTCTGGAAGTTCCTGTGAACCCTGTCTGTAATCACTTTACCTTTCCCTCTATGTACGTCTGTATATCTCTCTGTCACTGGATGGCTTGCAGGACTTCATCTGAAAGACCTGTGGCTCCTTGTTCCTCATAATTCTTTCTCTTTATGACATTACCTTTACCTTTGTGTATATCTGTATATCTTTCTGTCATCTGAAGGCCTGCAAGACATTGTCTACAAGTCCTTTGACCCCACCCAGCCCTGATATTCCCTTTCACTTTATTTGTGCCCATATATCTCTTTGCCATTGGAGGGCTTACAAGAGTTGGGATATCATGTGACTCTGTACCTCTGTATATGCCTGTATATCTCTCTCTTTGAAGAGTTTGCAGGATTTCATCTACAAGTCCTGTTACCCCCCCCCCCCGTACCTGATGGTACCCTTTCCTTTGTGTATGTCTATGAGTCCTCTGACCACCCTGTCACTGAGGTTATCTTTTTCCTTTGTGTATGTCTATATGGTTTTCTGTCATAGGAAGTTTGGAGGACTGCATCTAGAAGTTCATTGATCCACTGCCCCAATGTTACCTTTCCTTCTGTATTTGTCTATGCATCTCTCTGTCATTGAAGGGATTGATGGACTTTGTCTACAAGTACTGTGGCCCCCTGCATACCTGATGGTACCTTTACCTTTATGCATGTCTGAATAGGTCTCTGACAATGGATGGCTTGTAGGACTTTCTGTACAGGTTCGGTGACTTCACCATCCCTGATGTACCTTTGTCTCTGTGTATGTCCATACAATCTCTTTGTCATCAAAGGGCTCACAGGACTTCACCTGCAAGTCTTGAGACCCCCTCCTCTACATGATGCTAATTTTCCCTCTGTATTTGTCCAAATGGCTCTCTGTCTTGGGAGGACTCGCAGGATTTCATCTACAAATCCTGTAACCCCCCAGCTGTTGATATTACCTTTCCCTCTGTGTATGTCTGTATATCTTTCTGCTGTGGGAGGGTTTGCAGAACATTGTCTGTCTATCCTCAGACCCATCACCATCCTTCACAATACCTTTTTGTCTGTGTATCCCATATATTTCTCTATAACTGGGTCTTACAAAACTTAATCTGTAAGTCCTCCTACCCCTAACTGACCCTCACATTACTTTCCCTCCGTGTATGTCCGTATATCTTTCTGTCATCAGAGGCCTTGCAGAGCTTCATGTACGAGTCCTGTGACCAACCTAGCCCTGATATTGTCTCTCTTAGTGTGTATATATACACATATATATATATATATATATATATATATATATATATATATATATATATATATATATATATATATATATATATACGTAAAATGTATGTATGTATGCCTGTATCACAAATCTTTGTATGTGCATGCATATTTCTGTCATCAGGGGCTTGCAAAACTGTCCCTCTGTGCCTACAAATTTTGTGCTCCCCCCATGCTTGACCTTTCCTTTCCCTCTGCGTATGTTTTATATCTCTCTCTCCTTCATCAGAGAACTCACAAAACTTTGTCAGCAAATCTTTGAGCCCCCATCTCTGATGTTTCCTTTCCCTCTGACTATGCATATATAACTATTTGTCATGGAAAAGCTCATAGGATTTTGTCTACAAGTCATGTGACCCCCCCCCCCGTTCCCAGTGTTACCTTTCCCTCTGTGTACATCTGCATAATTTTCTGTCATCTAAGGGTTTACAAGACTTTTTTCATGAGTCTTGTAACCTCTGTATGTCCAAAACTCTCTATGTCATTAAAGGGTCTGCAGGTTTTTGTATACAAGTCCTGTGTGCCTCCTCTCTATAACATTAACGTTTCTGTTTATGTATATCTGTATATCTCTCTGTCATTGCAGGAAATGAAGGACTCTGATGACAGAGAGAGATATCTGCAAATTGGTGTGATAGTACGACTGTGTGCAAGTACTCTGACCCCTGCCTATCCCTGAGGACATCTTTCCATCTGTGTATACCTCTATATTATAGGTGGCCTCACAGGACTTTGTCTGCAAATCCTCTGACCCCTCCGCCATCCCTGTTATTACTTTTCCTCTATGTATGCCTGTATATATATTATATATATATATATCCCTGTCATGAGAGGACTTGCAAGACTTTTTCCTGTAAGTCCAGTGACCCACCTGTCCTCACAATACCTTACCTCTGTGTTTGTATGTATACCTCTCTGTTATTGGGGGGCTCACAGGACTTTGTCTGCAAATCCTCTGACCCCTCCCCCATCCCTGTTGTTACTTTTCCCTCTATGTATGTCCATATATCTCTCTGCTCTGTGAACCACTCATCCTCCCATTACCTTTCCCTATGTGTATGTCAGTGAGGTGAACCATTTACAGGTTACCTGTGTCCATTAGAGACATAGGTGACAAACCAGGAATGAATTTCTGGTTTCCCATCCAATTGTCCAAGTTGCACTTGAATTGGGTCAGGGAGGAACTCTGCTTCACATGGATGGGAAGCCTGTTCCATAGACGCAGTAGTCTCTGGGATACATGCCTATCTCTTCACCAGGTCTTACATCACAGACAAGGTTTAAGTCTTTAGAATGAGTAATTCTGGTGTTGTTTGTTTTCTGGATATGCAGGAGGTTCATCAGAGGGGGGTCTGACAATGCCCTGTATGCCAAGCACAGATCTCCCCTCAAATGTCTGTAGGAGACAGAATACAGGGATAGGGCCTTGAGGCAGTCTGTATAGGACATTTTACTTACTCCCTGTATTCTTTTAGTGAGAAACCTCTGTGGACATTCCAATTGTTGGATATGCCTGGTTAGGTGCATATCAAAGGGGGCATTGTACTCAATTATAGGTCTGATGAATGCCGAATACAGTGGAACAATGACCTCCTTGGACTTAGATGCCATACCTTTGTTTATAAGTTGCACAACATGGAATGATTTCCTCACCAGTGTAGGCACATGACTACTGGGTCAACTCTAAGGGGTGTGTTGTCAATATGATAGTTACCAGGGATGGATGATTTCCCAAAGGATACTATTATGTATTTCCTGGCATTTAGTTTTAGCCCATGGCTCTGACACCAGTTGTGTGTCTGTGTTAGCCCCTCCTGGAAAACATTTATGTCAGTGTGAGATTCAATGACAGCTCCTAATTTGCAATCATCTGCAAATTTAGTCAGCCAGAGACCACTGACATTGGCCTTGACTTCTGAGAAGTAAATACTTGTGACTGGCCTCTTTGTAGAGGTGGACTCCCCAGTTCTAACTTCCTGGTTCCTGTCTGTTACCCAGTTGGCTATCAACTGGGTGACATACATGTTTGTACCTAAACTCTTGAGTTTGTCAGCAATACCCAAGTGGGGTATTGTGTCAAATGCCTTGGCCAGGTTAAGGTAAGCAGTGTGAACAATTTTGCCCTCATCCATTGCTTGGTAACCTTCTCAAAGAAGTCCACCAGGTTGAGTAGGCATGATCTGCCCTTGACGAAACCAAACTGGGTTGGATCCAATGTCTGGAGGTTTACTATATCTCTGTTGATCATCTCCATGATAATTCTTTCCATGGCTTTACATATAAGACTAGTGAGACTTGTGGGTCTGTAGTTTCCAGGGTCTGTAGATGGCCCACCTTTGTGCAGAGGGATGACTGTTGCTTTCTCCATTCGTGAGGCACGAAACGTGTTTGGAGACTACAGTTAAATAGTAATTCTAGAGGCCCTGATAGGTCTTGTTTCAGGCTATTTAGAAGGCATCCTCAGATATTATCTGGACCCACTAATGCAGTGTTCTTAGTCTTAGAGAGAGCATTAAGGACCTGTTCCCTAGTGATAGTAGGGGGCGTTATATTTGATGATATATATATATATATATATATATATATATATATATATATATATATATATATATATATATATATATATATATATATATATATATATATATATATATATATATATATAAAACATATTTCCTGAGGGAAGGTTGAGGGGGATAGAGCGGTAAAGTTTGAGCTGAATTTATCAGCTAGGAGGTTTTCTGGCTCAGTATAGGTGGCTCCATTTACAATCAGCTCTGCAGACAGTTGTGTATTGCCTTTGAAGTTGCGGACATAGCTAAAGAATGTTTTGTGGTTGTCCTTGGCCTGGGAGGCCAAACTTACCTTAGATTTGGCTTTGGTAGACTTTATTTCTCCTCTGAGTTGTTTGTTTAATTTGATGAGAGTGCTTTTATCCTGCTGGGTGCTGCACCTGCTAATTTTTGCTGTGATTTTCTTCCTCCTGTTATACAGCCTATTGATTTTGTGATTCCACCAGCGTGGATTGTTTTATGAGTTAGTTCTGTACTTCTTTCTGGTGGGTACAGCTGCCTCTATGCAGCTATTAACATGGTTTTACAGGGTTTCTGTGAACAGTTACGCATAGAGAACACTGTTCTCAGAGTTTATGGGGGTTTGACATTTTGCCAGGTTCTCACTTAATAGCAGGAGGTTAGCCTTAGAATAGTTCCTGAATATACCAGGTTCAGCTGGGGGTCTAGGTTTTATTTTTATTTCAAAGGAGACCATTTTGTGGTCTGCCCTTAGCAGGGAAGGCATTACAGTAGGGGGTTTGCAGCACTCTCCCATATTAGTGAGGACCAGATCCACTATGGTTACACCCCTGGTTGGTGTATTGACTATCTGGTCTAGGGAGTTTGTGTTTACAAAATCCAGGAATCTCTGTGCATGTACAGTAAGTTTGCTGTCGTATAGGATTTTCAGTCAATAGTTGGGTAATTAAAGTCACCCATGAATATGGTATTGGGTGGATGGTTAGTATTTCTAATAAGTTTAAATACATGGTATGGGTTTCCTGGGTCAAGTGGTATTGGAGTTTGCCTATGGTTATTTGAACATGGAGCAGCTCAAGTGCATTGTCCTGTCTGACCAGCCTTAAAGTATATTTATCTTTGATGTAAACAGAGACACCTCCATCTTTAGTCCCTGCCTGTGAAGTAGCTGACCTAAATGTGTGGAAGGCATTATAACCTAGCACTGTTGGTATGCTCTCCATGGCTTTAAAACATGCCTCAGTGACCACACAGATATCAGCATTCTCTTGGGTAAAGAGAGCTTCTAGGGACTGGAGGTTTTTTTTTTTTTGTTTAGACTCCTAGCATTCAGCAGTAATACCTTTAGATTTTCTTGGCTTTTATTTACTATGTTGAAAGTATATTCAGTTTGGCATTGCCTAAAAAGGCACTACGGTAGAAGACAATGTTTTAGCTAATATTCGAAAGCCTAGAGAGGAGAAGTGCAGACCATCCATGGCAAAGCAGCATGGTCTGTTGAGCATCTTCTTCCATGGTGACAAATATGGCACCCTCTTAGAATGACAACCGAAACTAAGTCAGTTATTAAAGTCAATCATCTTTTGTTCCTATTATGGCATTATCTTTGGAGATGGTGAAATGCTGCCCAATGCTAGCCTCATACCAGCCTGAGACACATATCCCGAGAGCTCCATGATGTCTCTCGTCATATAGTCTAGGATGGTAGGTCTCAGGTCATTTACTCCCACATTTACTATAAATGTCATCAAAGGGCTCAAAGATTTTCATGTAGGCATTCTGTGACTGCTTAATCCATGAGATGACCTTTCCCTCTGCTTATGTCTATATATCTGTCTCTGTCAATTGAGGGCTCATAGCACTGTGTCGGCAAATACTGTAACTCTCATTGTCCCTGGCATTTATTTTCCCTCTGTGTATGTCCTTATAAGTCTGAGTTATCAGAAGGTACACAGGACTTCTGCAAATCCATTGACCCCCCCCCCCCACTTCCCTGATGTTACCTTTCCCTTTGTGTATATCCATATCTCTTTCTGTCACTTCATGGATTCACAGGGCTTTGTCTACAAGTCCTGTGACCTAACCTCTCTGCTACATTACCTTTTCATCTCTCTCTCTCTCTCTCTCTATATATATATATATATATATATATATATATATATTTGTCATTAAAGGGCTATTAGGACTCCTGTGACAGAGAGAGATATGGACGATGGGGGGCTCATAGAACTGAATCTGCAAGTAATTTGACCTTACCCATCCATGACAATACTTTCCCTTTCTGTATGTTCATATACCTCTCTGTTATCGCAGGAATCTCAGAAAAGGAGTTTAATACTTCATAGGAGATTAGCAGGCAAATGGATCAAGAGCCCTTACAAGCCTAGCCATTGTTACCCAGATTTAGCCAAATTTTCAATACCTAAGAGCTAGAGGATGGCTTAGGTTTGTGACTGCACCTTTGGGTATTTTACAGACTGCCCCTGTCCATAAGGGACATAGGCACCTCCCCAGGAGTGAATTTACAATTCTCCATCCATTTATCAAAATTGCATTCAAAGAGGGTCAGGAAAGGCCTCTGCTTCAAGTGAATAGATAGCCTGTTCAAGAACAGGGGTAATCTCCGAGACACATATCTGTCCCTTCAGTCTGTTTTGTTCATGTCAGAGGCTGGGTTTATTCTCATGCTTTCTGTTTTGTGAATGTGTACAGTCTAATTTGTTCATGTCAGAGGCCATATTTATTCTCATGCTTTCTGTTTTGTGAATGTGTACAGTCTGTTTTGTTCGTGTCAGAGGCCGGGTTTATTCTCATGCTTTCTGTTTTGTGAATGTGTACAGTCTGTTTTGTTCGTGTCAGAGGCCGGGTTTATTCTCATGCTTTCTGTTTTATGAATGTGTACAGTCTGTTTTGTTCGTGTCAGAGGCTGGGTTTATTCTCATGCTTTCTGTTTTGTGAATGCGTAGTAGTTCCATCAGGACTGGATCTGAGAAAACTTTGTAGGTTAGGCAAAGATCACCAGTTAATAGTCAGCAGCAAACAGAGTAATAGGATACGGCGTTTAGGCAATCCACATAGAACACTTTGTTTACACCCTGTATTTTTTGCAAGGAACCTCTGAGGTCACTCCATTTGATGCTACAAGTGCCTAGTCAGGTACATTCTGAAAGGTGCATTGTACTCAATTATTGGTCTGATGAGGGCCAGGTATAGTGGGATTATAACCTCCATTCATCCCAATACCATGCCCCTACTTATAAGCTGTGAGGCATAGGAAGGCTTCCTCACCACATGGTGGTCAAAGATCAGGTTACTGTCTATTTGTGTACCTAGATATCTCATCACTGGGTCCACTCATAGGGGTGTGCTATAAATCTTGCAAGTTGCATGGGTGTTAGACTTTCCAAAGGGTATAACTATGCATTTTTTGCATTTAGGTTTAGGCCATGGCTCTGGCACCAACTATTTGTCTGACTCAGACCTTTCTGAAGGATATCTATGTCATTGGGAGATTCATTGATTGCCCTCAACTTGCAGTCATCAGCAAACTTGTTCAGCCAAAGGCCATCCACATTAGCCTTGACTTCAGAGAAGTATGCTCTGAACAGGAGAGGTCTTACACTGAGACCTGTGGTACAACAATAGTAACTTGCTGGATCTGCATTCCTCCACTCTAATAATCTGTCCTGTCCATGAGCCATTTGGCTATCCATCAGGTGATGTGCGGATTTATGGCAAATTTTTTGAGTTTATCTACGATACCTGTGTGGGGAATTGTGTCAAATGCCTTAGCCAGATCAAGGTAGGCAGTATGCACTGTTTTACCCTCATCCATGGCCTTGGTGGCTTTCTCAAAGAAGTCCACAAGTTTGAACAGGCATATACTGGCTCAATGAAGCTGAACTGGGATGGATCCACTCTTTGGAGATTTCCTGTGTCGTTGTTAAGTCCATGGTTATTTTTTCCATGGCCTTGCATATGAGATGAACCAGACTTATGGATCTGTAATTTCCTGGGTCTGTTAATGGTCCTTCATTATGTAGAGGAGAGGGATGACTGTTGTTGTCCTTCATTCCCCAGGGACAAAGCATCTATGGATGCTGTGATTAAACAAAGATCCTAGTGGGCCTGATTGTCATGTTTCAAGCAATTTAAGAGGCATCCTGGGATACTGTTTGGACCCATCCTGACCATGTTTTTAGACTGATAGACTGCAGTAACAACCTGTTCTTTTATGATAACTGGTAGATGAATGGTGTAGGATATTTCCTGGGGGATAACTGGAAGTGATGGGGGTATAATTTGAGCTAAATTTATCAGCCAGCAGATTTTCTATATCTTCTGGCTGAGTATAGGTGGTGTTGTCTACAACTAACTCTGCACATTGTTGGGTGCTGCCTTTAACATTGTGTACATAACTGAAAAATGCCTTATGGTCATCCTTTCCTTGGGAGGCTATTTTTGCCTTAAAGTAGGCTTTTGAAGACTTGCCTAGTCCCCTGATTTGCTTGTTTTACCTAATGAGAGAGTTTCTGCCCTGTTGTGTATGCCCTCTTCTACTTCTGGACAGGATTTTCTTCCTTTTGTTGTATAACCTGTTTATACCAGGGGGTCCACCAGGGTGACTTGTTTTTTGCTGTTTGAACTAGGTTTATTTTGGTCTGGTACTTCTGTTTATATGCAGCTCTTTATAAGGTTGTACAGTGATTTTTGTGTACACCTGTGTATAGGCCTCTGTATTTTCTGGGTTTGGGAGAGCTTGCAGATTGGCTTTGACATTGCTTAATAGGAGGTAGTTGGCCTTGGAAAAATTCTTAAAGGTTCTGGAGTTAGAGGGTGGTTCTAGCTTTATATTTATTTCAAAGGTGGCTACTTTGTGATCTGATCTAACAAGTGAGGACATAACATTCAGGGAGGGGGGCTGCAATGTCCTTTCCTGTTTGTCAATAGCAGGTGTAGGACATTTTACCCCGAGTGGGAGTACAGATTTGCTGTTCCAGGGTACTTGCACTGACAAAGCCTAGAAATCTTTGAGCTTGAACGTTAGTGGTCATGTAAGCTTCCAGTTAATGGAGGAGTAGTTGAAATTACCCATGAGTATAGTGTTAGGCTGAATGGTAAGAGATTCTACTGCATTCAGGTATCGGGTTTGATTTTCCTGGGCATGGTGGGGCCTTTAGATAGCAAGGATATGGTAAGGGGTTTTACCTATGTAGACATGGAGTAGCTCAAGAGTGTCATATTGTTTGACTAGTCTTGAGGTGTGCTTATCTTTTATGTAGATTGATACACCTCCACCTTTTGTCCTTTCAGGTAAAGTGGGTAGTCGGAATGGATGGAAAGCATTATACCCTTACACTGCTGGAGTGCTTTCTTCAGCTTTGAACCACGTTTCATTAACTGCACAGATGCCAGCATTTTCCAGGGTGAGGAGTGCTTCCTGGGAGTGTAGTTTTTTGTTGGGACTCTTAGCATTCAGCAGTAATACCTTTAGCTTATTGTGAGTAAATTTTGCTTTGTTTGAAGGTTTATCTGTTAGGCAATGCCTAAAAAAACACTATAGGAGAGGATAATGATTTGGCAAATATCTGAAAGCCTAGAGGAAACAGGTGCAGACCATCCCTGGCAAAGCAGCATAGACTGTCAGTCATGTTCTCTCAGGCTGACACATATTGGACCCCCCATGGAGTGACACCAGTAGCTAAGCCAATTATTAAAGTCAGTCATTTTCTGTTGGTATTGTGGCATCATCCTTGGAGAAAGTAGAATACTGCTCAGTGCTAGGCTTATACCAACTTGCAACTCATATTCTGAGAGCTCGATCACATCTCTCTTCACATAGTCCAAGGAGGCATGTCTCAGGTCCTTTATGCCCACATAGACTATAACCAAGTCATGATGGTACTTCTGGTTTAGTGACCTGAGTGCTTCTGTAATCTGGCGAATCCTGGCTCTGATAGGCAATTAACTGTGACCTTATCCTTATTCAGCCTGGTGAGAGGGACATCAGTGTGTCTCACAATGGAGTCTCCTATGACCAAAATATTTGGTTGTGTGGTGTTACGCCTCATGGGCTCAGTAGTTGAAACACTATGTGGAGTAGTTTTATGTGTTGTGGTGGGAGTCATCTTGTTTGTATGCACATGCAGTTGCTGAGGAGAGCATCTGGGAGGTCTTTGTGTTTTTTGTAAGTTGCAGATGCAAGCACAATTCCTCAAACTCTCCGGCATCATCACCAAACACTGAGCAGCTGTGATATGAGCCAAGATTCGTGCAAATGTGAGGTTTATATACAAACTGAGAAAAGCAACTTTTAAACTAGATTTGACCTCAGGACAAACAAATAAGTACATAAAAAGCTTTCTACCACCAGTTCCCAACTCAGAAAGGTAAAATTAGCCCTCTCTTGCCACAACAGTGCAGACTTTTAACCCTTTTAATATAAAATTGACTGGTTTATAGACCAAGAAATAATCTGCAAATCCTCTAACCACCCCTTCCCTGATGTTTCCTTTTCTCCCAGTGTGTGTCTGTATGTTTCTCTCTCTCTCTCTCTCTCTCTCTCTCTCTCTCTCTCTCTCATTGGAGGGCTTGCAAGACTTTGTGTATGACTATATCTCTCTCTGTCAACCGAGGGCTTACAGGATTTCATCTGAATGGCTTTCAACTCCCCTTTCCTCATGATACCTTTCCTCTCTGTGTAGGTCCACATATTTCTTTATTATCAGAGGGTTTGTGGGACTTGGTCTAGAAATCCTGTGACTCCCTGGACTTGCTATTACATGTCCCTCAGTGTATATCTGCATATGTCTATCATCAGGGGACTTGCAAGACTTTGTCTCCAAATCCTGTGACTCTCCTCACCATCCCTGAGATGTCCCTTCCCTCTGTGCATGTCCCTATATCTACGTCTTTGGAGCGCTCATAGCACTGTGTCTGACAATTCTGTGACTCCCCTTATCCATGACATTACCTTTCACTGTGTCTATGTCCATAAATTTTTTATCCCTTTGTGTATGTCCATATACCTCTGTGTTATTGGAGAGGTCTCAGGACTCTATCTGCAAATCCACTGACCCGCCCCCCTATTCCTGATGTTATATTTCCATCTGTGTATGTTCATATATCTTTCTGTCATAGGTAGGTTTACAAGATTTGTCTGCATGTCCTAGGTCCTCCATGCTCCTCACATCACCTTTCCCTTTGTGAATGTTCATATTTCTCTCCATCACTGGAGGGCTTACATGATGTCTACAAGTTCTGTACCCCTGTCCCTAATGTTACCTTTCCCTTTATGTATGTCCAAATATACCTTCTCTATCTTCTGAGGTCTTGCAGGTCTTTGGCAAGTCTTGTGACCTGCCATCCCTGATGATACCTTTCTCTCTGTCTTCATCTGTCGATCTTTTGTCACTGAAGGATTACCAGGACTTCGCATGTTACTTTTCCTTCTGTGTATGTCTCTGCATCGTTCTGTTATCAGTGGTTCACCAGACATTGTTTACAACTGCTGTGATCTCAGTCTCCCCAGTCAGTGATCTTACCTCTCTGTCCATATATGTGCATATACCTCTCTGTCATAAGAGAGCTTTTAAGACTCTGATGACAAAGAGATATATGGGCATTGGAAGACTCACAGGGCTGCATCTTCATCTACTATGCCTTTCCCCATCCCTGCCTATACCTTTCCATCTGTGTATGTCTGTATACCTCTCTGTTATTAGATGAATCTCAGGACTGTGCAAATCATCTGACCAGCCTTCTTAGATCTTATGTTTCCCCTCTATTTATCTGTATATCTCTCTGACATTGGCGGGTCTGCATGATCCCCAGTCCCTCATGTTACTGTTCCCCTTTGTATGTTTGCATATCTTCAAAAAACACAAAAGCAGGAAAAAAAAAATTGTCCACAAAAAACAGCAACCAGCAACACAGGAGGCAAGATGTGAGGTGAAAGGAAGAATCCTTTAATCCAACACCATACACGTTCTGGTACCTCAGCAATTTGCCTTCTTGAAACATTTACCATGTGCACATATCTTCCTTTTATATATAAATCAATCAATCAATTAATCTATTAATCTATTCCACATTATTAAGTACATAATTATTCAATTCATTTTATAAAAAACACAATAAATACAACATTTAACACATTTCTGCGTATATTCACCAAATACAATTATTATAAACAACATTTTCATATTTATTTCATAATAACATGTATTTAATGCCCACATAACATCAATTCATTGCTGCAAAAATGATAAATATGTCCTCAAATTCATTTTTCAAAAGTTAAAGTGAAAAATCACTACAATATCAAAAATTTAAATAAAAAATTCTATTCTATATTATTAACCCACTATCCAGATTCAATCCCCTGGGAGATAGTGTCTGATATCCCAAAATCATTTTATGCTCCAACCTACATAGTGCGGTCTTAAAATTCTCTACACCAACATGGGGTCTAGCTAACATGCTCAATGAAAAATCCTCAGTACTCCCATTATGAAAATTAATGAAATGGGAAGCTACTGGACTTTCCATATTGCCCCTTCTTATATCCCCCAAGTGCTCTAAAATACGCACTTTAACCCTTCTAGTGGTCTGTCCAATGTACCATAAAGGTGTGCTACAATTGCACCCTAAAATGTATACCACCCCAAATGATAGACAATCAAATTTTTCAAATGCAAAATATCTTTTGCCATTGATTTCCAACCCGTGCATATTTTTTAAATTTTTGATATTGTAGTGATTTTTCACTTTAACTTTTGAAAAATGAATTTGAGGACATATTTATCGTTTTTGCAGCAATGAATTGATGTTATGTAGGCATTAAATACATGTTATTATGAAATAAATATGAAAATGTTGTTTATAATTGTATTTGGTGAATATATGCAGTAATGTGTTAAATGCTGTATTTATTGTGGTTTTTTATAAAATTAATTGAATAATTATGTACTTAATAATGTGGAATAGATTAATAGATTAATTGATTGATTGATTTATATATAAAAAGAAGATATGTGCACATGGTAAATGTTCCAAGAAGGCAAATTGCCGAGGTACCAGAATGTGTATGGTGTTGGATTAAAGGATTCTTCCTTTCACCTCACATCTTGCCTCCTGTGTTGCTGGTTGCTGTTTTTTATGTTTGCATATCTCTCTGACATCGGAGGGCTTGCAGGACTTCATCTGAAAGGTCTGTAACTCCTGTAATTACAATACCTTTCTTCTGTGTATGTCCATATATCTCTTTATCATCAGATGGTTTGCAGGACTTGGAATACAAGTCCTGTGAACTCACCCTTTACATGATGTTGCCTTTTCCTAAGTGTACATTCATATATATTTTTCTCACGGGTGGGCTCACAAGACTTCATCTACAAACACTGTGGTCCCCTGTCCCTGACATTACCTTTCCCTCTGTGTATGTCTGTATATCCTTCTGTCAGCAGACGGCATACAGGGCATTGACAAGCCCTGTGACCACCCACTGCCCCTGCTGTTACTTTTTCTTGTGTGTATGTCCATATATCTCTTTGTCATCACAGGATTTGCAGGACTTCATCTAGAGGGCCTGTGACACCTTCAGCTCTCAGGTTACCTTTCCCTAAGTGTATGTCCACATATCTCTCTATCTCATTGGAGAGCTAATAGGACTGAGTCTTTAAGTACTGTGACAATATCCAACCCCCGATATTAACTGATCCACTCTATATGTTCACATGAGTCTCTGTCATTGGAGGACTTTCAGGACTTCGCATGCAAATAAGTTCATAAGAGATTAATATGCTAATGACCTTAAAGTGACATTTTAAGCCCATGCTTCCCACTTGCATTGGACAGAGTTTGATACCATAGGTTTCTGTAGGGAGTATATATATATATATATATATATATATATATATATATATATATATAACTTGTGCATATCACTTGGCCATGTAGTTACAAGCTTTATCTTTCTAATAGAGACATAGGAGACAGACTGAGGTAAATTTTTGATTCACCATCAGCTGGTCCAAGTTATGCCTGAACAACTGTAGTGAAAAACTCTGCTTCACAGAGAAAGGGTAATCTCTCAGATGTATACCTACTCCTGCAACATGTCATATTTATGTTACAGATGAGGTTTAGATCCCTGGATTAGGTACTTCGATGCAGTTTGTTTTGTCGATGTTCAGTAGGTCCATCACAAGTGGATCAGTGGAAGCTTTATAGGCCAGGCATTGATTGCCTCTCAGCAGTCTGTAGGACACCAAGTATAAGGACAGGGCTTTGAAGTGGTCCACATAGGTCATGTTTGGAGCTGTGGTTAAATCATAATTATATTTGGTATAATAGGTCATGGTTCATGCTACTTAAGAGGCATGCTGAAATATCTGGACCCATAAGTGGAGCGTTTTGGGGCTAAGAAAGATCATTAAGAACCTGTTCACTAGTGATAGTTTGAGGAGTTATGGTTGGTGGTATTTCTTGAGAGGTATCAGGGGGAGAAAGCTGGGTTAAGTTGGGTCTGAATTTATCAGTCAGTAGATTTGCTATATCCCCAGCTCAGTATAGGTAACTCCATTTACAATTAGTTTAGCACAATGTTATATATTGCCTTTGAGGTTGCAGACATAGCTAAATAATGCACTGTGATTGCCCATAGCCTGGGAGGCAACATTAACCTCATGTTTTGCTTAGGTAGGCTTAACTAGTTCCTTGAGCCACTTATTTAGGTTGATGGAGGAGTTCCTACATTGCTGGGCATTTCACTTCTTAATCCTCTGACCTCCTTCTTCCCTAATGTAACTTTTCTGTCTCTGTATGTCAGTACATGCCTCCTTAATCAAAGAGCTTGTAAGTCTTTATCTATGTGTCTTCAGACTTCCCCAACCATGAGATTACCTACCCCTCTGTGTATGCCAATATATCTCTCTCTCTGTCATCAGACAGCTCATAGAACCACATCTGAAAGTACTTTGACTTCGTTTGCAAATCCTCTGACCACCACCCCATCCCTAATGTTATCTTTCCCTCTGTGCATGAACATATATCTATATGACAGAAAAGGGCTTGCAGAAGTTTGTCTGCAAGTCCTGCGTCCCTCATGTCCCTGACACTACCTTTCCCTTTCTATATGTCTGTATATCTTTCTATTATCAGAGGGCTTGTAAGACTTCCTTTCAAATGACTTTGACCCCAGTACCTGATGATGCATTTCCCTCTGTGTATGTCTGTAGATCACTCTGTCATAAAAGAATCACAGGACTTTGTCTACAAGTCCTGTAACCCCCTCTATACCAAACTTTACCTTCCCTCTATCTATATCCAAATATCATTCTCTCATTGGAGGGTTTGCAGGAAAATGTGTACATGTCCTGTGACCCCCCCCCCCTGCCCCTGATGTTATCTTTCCATCCGTGTATGTATGTACATCTGTCTGTCATCAGTGTTCCTGATGCTACTTTTCTGTCTGCGTATGTCTGAATATCTAAAAACCCTCTATACATCTCTTTCTCAGTCATCAAAGTCCTACAATGACAGAAGGATTTACTGACATGAGGGTGTAGTCTCCGTGTAGGCCGTGCCTGCACTTCCAGACCAGAATGATGCAATAAACGTATCTAAACGTATCTAAATGCATGAGAAACAGCAGGCATTCCATTAATACTAGCTCACAGGATTCCGATGACAAAGAGAGATGTACGGATATCGGAAGTTCCATAGGACTGTGTCTGCAAGTACTGCGATGATCCCTGTCCCTGACAATACTTTTCCCTCTGTGAATGTCCATATGCCTCTCTAACACAGAAAGGCTCACAGAGCTTTACATCCAAGTCTTTTGACCCCCCCCCATCCTTGACATTACTTATCCCTGTAAGCATGTGCATATATTACTCTGTCACCAGAGGACTTGCATGACTTCATCTGCATGTCCTACAACCCACCCTGCCCATGATGTTTACCCTTCCGTCTACATATGTCTGTATATCTGTCTGTCATCAGAAGGCTTGCAGGGCTTTGTGAGGCCTGTAACTCTTGTCTCTTACTCCATCTTTCCCACTGTGTATATCCATATTTCTCAGTCATCAGAGGGCTCTCAGTACTTCATCTGTCAGTCCTCTGAGCCACACATCCCTAACGTTACCCTTTCCTTTGTGAATGCCCATATATCTCTCTGCCATCACAGGGCTTGTAGGACTGCTATAACCACTATCATCCCTGATGATACTTTTACCTCTGTGTATATCTGTTCACCTCTCTGTTATCGTTGAGCTCACTGGGATTCATCTGAAAATCCTCTGACCCCACCTTCTCTGCTGTTACCTTTCCATATATATGTATATATATATATATATATATATATATATATATATATATATATATATATATATATATATGGGTCCCATTCCCAATGCCGAAAATTCCAGAATGCCGACAGTCATATGGCCGACAACCATATGGCTGACATTCGGAATACCAACAATGTGAAACCAGCATCTCACTATAGTGCGGAATGGAAAGATTTCCATTCCTGCAGTGTAGTGCGATCTCGGAGTTGGTGTATTAAAGTTACGGGGGTGAGGTGGACACAGCAGTTTAAAGGAAATTTTATTTTCCTTCCTATGGATGAACTTGAAATGTCGAGATTCGGAATGTCAGTCATATGGCTGTCGGCATTCTGGAATTTCGGCATTTCGAAGTAGATCTATATAAATATATATATATATATATATATATATATATATATATATATATATATATACACACACACATCTCTGTCATTGGTGGGTTTGTAAGTCATTGTCTGGAAGTCCTGTAACCCCCGTCCCTCACACTATCTTTTTTGATCTGTATGTCTCTATATCTCTTTGTTATTGGAGAGTTTGCAGAACTTTAACTTCATGTTCTCTGACTCCCCTTCCCTTGTTTAAACTTTACCTTTGTGCACGTTTGTAAATCAGTCTGTCATCAGAGGGCTCACATGTCTTTGTCTACAAGCCGTCTGACTCCCCAAAGTCCTGATGTTATCTTTTCCTGTGGGTATGTTCTTGTGTCTGCTTGTCAGTGGAAAACTCACAAGACTGTCTGCAAGTCATGTGACCCCCCATACCTCCTGTTACCTTTCCCTCTGTGTATGTATGTATATCTGTCTGTCATCAGAGGGCTTGGAGAACTTTGTATGAAAGCCTGCACCCCCCCATCCCTGATGTTACCTTTCCCTTTCTGTATGCCTAAAGACCCCTCTGTCATTGGAAGGGTCACCAGACTTCATCTGCACATCCTGTTACTCCCATATATCAACTGGTCCTCTTGCCCTCTATGTATTCCTTTATATCTCTCAATGATGAAAGGGCTTGCAGGACTTCACCTGCAAGTGCTATGACCCCGTCCCTGACGTTACTTTTTCCTGTGTGTATGTATATCTCTTTCTCATTGGTGGGCTCACATGACTTCAGTTTACAAGCCCTGTGACCCCCCCCTGTCTTTGACATTACCTTCCCCTCTGTGTATGTCCATATATCCCTCTCTGTCATGGGAGGGCTTGCTGGACGTTGTCTGCAGGTCCTGTAATTCCCCCAAAATTCTGATGTTACCTTTTTCTCTGTGCATGCCAATATATACCTCTGTCACTGGACGGCTTGCAGGCTTTTGTCTACAAGTCCCCCTGCCCTGCTGCTACCTTTCCCTCTGTGAATGTCTATGCATCCTTCTGTCATCAGCAGTTTCATAGGACCTCACCTACATGTCATGTGACACCACCATCCCTGATGTTACTGCTCTGTCTTTGTACATCCTTATATTTCTCTGTCATCAGAGGGCTTGCAGGACTCCATATGCATCTGCTATGATCAGGACTCCATATGCATCTGCTATGATCCCCCCTCTTTTATATTACCAAATCGGTCATCTGAGAGCTCACAGGATTGTATCTGCATGAACAGTGACCCCTACATCTTTGACGTTACTTTTTCTGGTGTATATGTCTGTATAATTTTCTGCCCGGGTCCATGACAATATTTCCACAGTTTTAAATTAAACCAAAAAGTCGACATCAGAAATGTCAACATATAGCAGTAAACATAAAACCTAGAGTTTGTGATCACCACAAGGTGGGGATTGGGGAAGTGGCCCTTCCCGAATGTAGTACAATATTGGTGTTTGTATATATAATGAGCAGGGGGTATGGGGAGTTGCAGCTGTTTTTGCTATTTTTTTTTGACATTGTGGTTGTTGGTCTTTTGGCACTGGACATTTAAAACACTCAAGAAAGTAAATGGAGCATCTCTGTCATTCCAGGCCTCATAGGACTTGTTCTACAAATCCTCTGACCATCCCTTCCCTGATGTTGCCTTCATTCTGTGTATGTCTGTATATCTCAATATCACTGAAAGACTCACAAAACTTTTTCTGCAAGTTTTGTGAACCCCATCCTTCATGTAATCGTTCCCTTTCTGTATGTTTGTACATCTCTGTCATTGGAGGGTTTACAGGACTTTGTCTACTAGCCTTATGACCACTTATACCTGACATTACCTTTCCATTTGTGTATGTCTGCATATCTCTCTGTAACTTGGGTACTTGCATGACTTTGTCTACATGTTCTGTCACCCCCCCACCTCATCCCCGAAGTTATCTTTCCCAGTGTGTGTGTTTGTGTGTGTGTGTGTGTGTGGGGGGGGGTGATGGTATGCATCTAATAAAACCCCTAACAATTCTGAGATATAAATTTCATAATGCAAGGTATAGTTTCCATGCTTTTAGCATACCAGACAAAGTAGTTTTTGAAACATATTCTATCTAATGTACAGACTGTACTGACATTTTTATGAAAGTTAAAGAAATTAAGCTTTAAGTCGGCATCAGCATTTTAAAGTTGTTGAGATAGTAATTTGGAGACAGGAACCTATGTCTCTTGAGTACTTTTTCCCTACACATGCGTTTAAAGTGATGAGAGACATTTTTATGTAACTTGCTTATAACACCATAGTATGTGTTCTGGAAAGTCGACTGCACTGATTACTTATTTTCTAAACCTGTCTGTACTGTCGGATACAGCCATGTACAACCTTCAGGTAGCTCTGGGGACTAGTTTATCTTGAAATGTGGTTGACCAATTTTGGAAGTATTGTGCCCTGTTAATTCCTTTCAATAAGCCAGCAACTCACCTCTCATCCACAAACTCTTCCTCCCAGCTTTTACTTTCTCTCCTATTCCCATTTCCACTATAATTACTAAAACTCAAACCTGGTAGTACCACCCTAGATAACTTACCCCCTGAGTATCTGCAGTTTTCAGCCAAATCCATCAGCTACCCCATTAGTATTCTCATAAACAGATCTATCCAAGAATCCTATGTACCTTCCATCTGCAAAAAAGATTACATCATACCCTTACATAAAGGAGGCAACAGCACTCAAATCTCAGATTTCTGCCCTATTGCCATACTCTCGACCATCTCTAAAATAATGGAAAAATTCATTCAAACTCAACTTATGAACTTTCTACTTCAAAACCAACTGTTATTCACTACTCAGCATGGCTTTCGACCTAGTCATAGCACCATAACTGCTCTCCTATCTTTTTTGAACACTGTCAACCTCAACCACAGCAATGGTAAACTTGTCTCAGTGCTATTCCTAGATCTCTCAAAGACCTTTGACACTATCTCCCATTCTCTCCTCCTCTCTAAGCTTTCACACCTAGGCATGTCCACTTCTGCTCTTGACTGGTTTACAAACTATTTTACAGACAGACAACACTCTTCTAAATGGCTACACTCCTTCTCACCATTTCTCACTACTGCCACTGGAGTCCCCAAGGATCTGTCTTGGGTCCCCTTCTCTTCAGTCTTTTCATTAATGACTTTCATTCTGCCATCACTCATGGATCTATAGTACAATATGCAGATGATTCCACTATCATCTGCACCGGTACCTCTGAAACAGAACTTCTGACCATGACCCAAATCACTTTCTCTACCACAGAAATTTGGATGACCAATAACCACCCCAACAAACCTAAGCTCCTCATCTTTACTCCCAAAAAAACACCACCCTTAATAAATCAAACTTTTTTATCTACTCATCTAACAAAACTGTCATCAAGGTAATCCCCCATACCAAGTTACTCGGTGTTACTATAGGTGATAACTTAACCTTTGACCTACACATCCATAATAATGTTAAAAAAAACACACCAAAAACTTAGCACCCTTTACAGAAAAACACTTTTTAAACTACTACATTTGAAAAACACTTGCTAGCTAGAACCTTTCTCTTACCATCTCTCTTTTATGGTGCCCCCATTCTTACAAACATCCTATCCTCCTTAAAAAATAAGATGGACACCTATTACAACAAAACTGCTAAGTTTGTAACCTGTGTTAAATATTCCTCCCACCACCGCCACTCTTTACAATCCCTAAATTGACTTGAACTCCCACAACACTCACATATATACAACTATCTGCAGCACACAAACTTGTATACAAATCCTTGGAATTCCCAGCCCTCGCCTCCCTTCTAACTCCCTATCTAACAAATTGGCATCTCAGATCTGAAAATCAATGTCTTATTCAAGTAAGCAGACCAAAACTCCCTTCAGGTCAGTATCTCTACTCTTTTAATGTAGTCAAACTGTGGAACGCTCTTCCATCTCATCTCATCTCTGAACCATTAATAGTGCCCCCTTTTTCCAAAAGACTTTACATCAATCTCTCTCTTCTCAATGGCTCTGCCCATGTACTCTCTCCAACTCCTCAATAACCTGATTTCCTGATATATCCTTTCTACCCAATACTCACCTTATCTCCCTTCTTAATGTGACACCCTTGGAAATCTATCTATATTAAATTTTGTCCCCTATGGCATATGAAAATTATTGTAGCTACCTACTCTTGTATATGTGTACTACATAAAGTACTCAGAATAAGCCTTCTGTTTAAAATGTAATATATCATTATAAATGCGTTGACTTATCTGTATTACCTGTTAAACTCTACACACATGATACCCTGCTATTAACCATAGTTCACTTACTAACTACTAACCATCTATTGTACAATGTTCCTAGTTATTCTCCTGTGTGATACACTTTCTGTAGCTCAGTTATATTTTTGAAACTCTTGTTTAAGTTATTTCTCTTATCTGTATTCTGTTTGTGGAGCTTTTCTCCCCGGGCCTCCACTGTAAATGGACTCTCTTCAACCCAGTGGACTTTCCTGGTCAACAAAAGCAAATAAATAAATAAATACATACATGCATACATACATACATGCATACATAAATAAATAATCTCCTGAATGAGATAATAACATTGTGCAGTATTCTTGGTGTCTGATTCATTCTGATGTGTGTTCATATGTGTATGTGTGTTTATAATCTCATATGCTTCTGTGTGTACACATACGAGTGTTATATATTTCCTTATAACTGTACATTTCCCTGTAAGAATTTGATGCATAACTTGTTAATCATTAACTTCCTGATCCCGTGTCCCTGATGTTAGCTTTCCCTGTTGTGCATGTTCATATATCTTTGTAATCAGAGTATTCTTTGGACTTTATCTACAAGTTCTATGGTCCTGTGTCTCTGATATTAAATTTCCCTTTGTGTTTACCCATGTATCTCTGCAATCAGAGTGTTTGCTAGATGTCTTCTACAAGTTCAATGATCTCATGTCCCTGCTGTTACCTTTCTTTTCTGTTTTAATTTCTTCAACTCTTTTGGGTTTGTAATACCATACAGGGAATGGACCCCATTCCTGTATCAAAGTATGATTAAAGTTCATGAAATGAGTATTGTTTCAGTCTTTGATGTTAGCCAGAAGTGCTCTTTGCAGCACCTGCAATGTGCCCAGTAATGACTCCATCTTCAATTCATACAGATTTACATGTACCAGTATAATTTCTAAGTTTAATTGTAAATTCTTTTTTATAAGACCTATTGCTCCTACTAATATTGGAACTGTCAGGGTATCCTTCTTCCACACTGCCCTCGTTTCTGCCTGCAAATCCTGGTATTTTATAACTTTGTATCTCTCTGTACGTAAGACATTATAGTCACTGGGTATAGCAATTTCAATGATCAATGCTACTTTTGTCGTCTTTTCATGTACTACTATATCTAGTTTTCTCACATCGATTTATTGAACTGTTGGTAATGAGTGGTTCCATGAGATATATACTTCACCATTTTCTATAATGCTTTGTGGCTCATATTTCCAATATTTTTCAGATACTTCAGCATTATAATGTTTGCACAACCCCAATGCAACAGTTTTGCCACATTATTATACCTTTCAGTATACAGTCCTTCTGCCATTATTACATCACAACCAGCAACAGGATGTGAGACTGTTTCCAATTCTGTTTTACAAAACCTATATTTGTCTG
This sequence comes from Protopterus annectens, assembly GCF_019279795.1. NCBI lineage: Eukaryota > Metazoa > Chordata > Ceratodontiformes > Protopteridae > Protopterus > Protopterus annectens. The sequence goes on from NC_056729.1 coordinate 452,377,494, forward strand.
CTTCTCCCACATGATAAATGGACTTTGTAAACCAACGTGTACATAGTACACTATCTTGGGGCGCCAATATTAACCTTTCATCTTTTGGTATAAATTCACCTCTCCTTAACCATTCCTGCCTTTGATACTGATCAACAAGAGGTTGTTCCAAGCATTTTCTGTACTTGCAACTATATTTATGTGTTTTCCACATTTCTTGCCTTCTCATCTCATCCTTTACCTTATATTATTTCTTTTGTTTTTGTGGCACATTCATTTGCTGCCTGATTTTTATCTACTTCTGGTTTGTCTTCCATTCCAGCTTGACACCAATATGCTTCTGATAAACTAAGCAGGGAAGTCATCTTAGACTTATTCTCCTCATGTTTTAAAACATTCACTATGTTTGGGCCTTGTGACATCAGCAGATATGTATACACTGAAGATCTGTATATGTAATCAATTTCGAGGAGGCCCGTGCTGCCTTTAGAATAGGGAATATATAGTCTTGGTATACACTGACTTTTATAAGTCATTTGACAAGCGTAAAGCATCCTTCTTGTTTTTTTTCTGTCCAACCAATCCAATACCTTCTGGGCCCAGTCAGTCACTCCAAAACTGTATGTTAGGACAGGAACAGCAAATCGGTTTATAGTTTGGACTTTGTTTCTAGATGTCAATGGTATTTTATTTATTTTATTTTTTTTTTTTTATTTATTTGACATTTGTTGACTGGATAGTCTGACTGGGTCAAAGTCCTTTTTCAGTGGACGTCAGGGGAGAAAAGCTACAAAGTAAAATTATAAGAGATTACATGTTACAGTAGATGTATAATACAATGAGATTGTCTACAAATGCATTTACAAAAATGAAGGAAAAAGACTTGTATACAATTATAGTTAAAACAGGTAGTTATAAAAGTGACGCATACTTGAGGGATAGTATACAGTGGACAGATCAGCCAGTTAGTAGTAGTATTCTATGGGGGGGGGGTGTTAGTAGGAGTGGGTGCCTAGACAGTACAGCAGAGGTAGAATTCATAAAAGATGTTAGGTTCATAGGTAGTACAGCAGATTCAGTATTATTTTTAGTCTTCTAAAATATTCCCAAGTTTTATTCACATTTCTTCATGTTTTATTATTGGTCATCAGTTCCCAAATAATTATACACTTCTTCTTGCTCAAGTTATTTTATATCACATTCTTGTCCCAAGCTGATGTATTCTTGGTGCTGCAGCTTTCCTGCTTTAAAAGTTGCTTTTGCACATTTATCAAGACCAAGTAACATTCTTATAGCATCTGAAGAAGTTTTGTCCACTTGCAGATGTGCATTCAGTACCTCACAAAAAGAAGATGAGAAATCTTTACACTTTGATGTTTTCTGGGAGCCAAATTGTAGCCATGACCTAATCTGTTAAGTAGACAGTTTAATGGGTTAAGGGCAAGACAAAAGAACAGGGGTGACAAAGAGTCACTCTGAAATATCCTCCTTTGAATTTTTATCCCTGAAATAATAATTTGTCCTTTATCATGGCTTAACTGCACAGTGGTTTGGCACCATTTCATGATGGCTGTAATGTAATCAATTAGTGCAGGGTGTACCTTATATATTTTTAAGCACTCTTTTATCCATAAATGTGGGATATTGTCAAATGCTTTATTGTAGTATATCTATGCCACAATTAGAATCTTTCCCTTTTTACTGTTCTCCATTATGACCTTATTTAATAACAAATGATCCTTTGTTCCATATGACTTTCTTTTCTTACCATTTTGTTCTATTGCCATGATTGAGTTTTCTTCTAAATGACTATAAACTCTGTCGGCATTAATTCTAGTGTATAGTTTATATGTCATCGGAAGGGAAGTCATTGGATTATAGTTTTTAGTACAGCTTGCAGTTTCAGTCTGAAGTAGGAGTATTGTTTTTCCTTTTGTTAACCAGGTTAGTGTCTGTTCGGGGTGTGTATAGCTATAGTAATTACTTGTGGATAAATCTTCTTGTAAAGATGTTAGGTACTGCATCTGGCCCTGGGGTTTTCCAATCAGGAGCTTTTCTGAACTTTGATTCAATCTTTCTGGCTGTTACTTCATCCCATTTTATATCCTAAACACTTGAACTTCTTTTCTTTCTTTTTTTTACTTCTTCTATCCATTCAGCATCTTTGTTATGTTCCACAGGATCTTCACAGATATTTCTCCAAAATGTATCTATTTCTTATTTTTTGATGGTGTTTCAATTTCTTTTGCCTTTTGTCCCAATTCTCTATAAAACTTTTTTGTGTCATCAATAAATTGCTTACTTTGTACTTTTGTTTTATAATTATTTGCATATATTATAAGTTGTTCTGCCCCTGCTGATATTTTTAGCTTAATGTTTGCGATAGTGCATGATAGAGCCTGATCTGTTCTGATACTGTGCATTGCTTGTATCACATCTCTCTTTTTGAGTATTTTTGTTGATCTGTTTCCTCTTCTATAGTCTTGTAACACTGACACTTCTTGTCTTAATTGCTTCATAGTTTTCTTTATTCAATACTTCCATGATGGCATATGATTTCCCTCCTTCCTTTTCCCTTACTACCCTGTAACTTTATTTATATTTAATTAGCTGCACAGTAAATATGTCTGTTACTTTTTTTATTTATTATGCATCTCTATGAACAGTGCTAATTACTGTGTCCATTTGTTTATCAAACTTCTAACTTTTGGGGTTTTATTGACTTTCTGTAGTGTATTTCTTTCATTAATGTTAATATGTCTGTCCATCTCTATTAAATCAAACAACTCTTCTCTTAGATCATTTTCTTCTAAACTGAGGGCACATTCTTTGTTATCCATTTCCTGTCGGCGTTCTATAGAAAGTTCCACAGCATCTTCCTGTGCCACATTCTCTTCAGTTTCAGTTTCATCCTGTGTCATCCATTCCTCTTTCAAATGGGAACTCACTGGCCTATCACTCTACAACATTGATTGCATCAGAATTGCGATAGTTTCCTGTTCCTTCCCTTGCTGTGTTACTCCAACTGGATTTTTGTACTGGTTTCCTATGGAAAGCTCCAAAGTATCTTCCTATGGCAACTGATCAGATGTTTCCCACTCCACTAGTTTCTCCATAATTTGGGGATCCATTTTTCTATCCTGCTATGGTGTTAGCAGAGTTAGATTTTCTACATTAAATGCTTCACTCTGTAGGTAATCCATAACTTCACTTTCTATTTCTTTAATTTCTCCATTACTAATCATCTTTTCTACTTTTCTCTTTGTTTTCTTATTTTTTGTACCTTTCCATGTGTGCATGTTCATATATCTTTGTAATCAGAGTGTTCTCTGGACTTTATCTGTAAATGTTATTGGTCTGTGTCTCTGATATTAAATTTCCCTTTGTGTTTACCCATATATCTCTGTAATCAGTGTTCACTAAATGTCGTCTAAAAGTTCTATGATCCCATGTCCCTGATCTTACCTTCCCTGAATGCATGCCCACCTATCTCTAATCAAAGTATTCAAAGGACTTCATGTATAAGTTCTGTGATCCTGTGCCCTAATGCTACCTTTCCCATGTGCATGTATCTCTATTTCAGTAATTGGAAGGTTTGCAGGACTTTGTGTACATGATCTTTGATTCCATGGACATTATATTACCTTTCCTTTTTCTTATTTTTTCATAGGTTTATAGGTTCATAGGTTGGTACTAGGCTATTGGCTCTAGGGCCTATACAAGCCTAGCCATAACAATTCCCTGGCTATTTCTTCCCACAGTATTTACTTCCCTGGACCCCTGTCTAGCAAGGCAACCGACTTGATCCCTGGGGTGAATTTCCTATCTCCCATCCAATCATTAAGGTTCCATTTGAAGACGGCCAAAGATACACTCTGCTTGACATGTATGGGCAGTCTATTCCAGAGTCTGGGGAGTCTCTGGGTCAGGAATCCATCCCTCCAGCATGTTTTGTTCATTGTGATGACAAGGTTTACATCCCTGGAGCATGTGTCTCTGAGGGATTGGGATTTCATTAAGTGTAGCATGTCCAAAAGCTCTGGGTTTGACATGGTCTTGTATGTTAAGCAGAGATCACCTCTGAGTAGACGATATGCGACAGAGTATAGGTGGAGTTTTTTTAGACAGTCAGCATAGGGCATCTGCTTTAGGCCTGTGAATCTTTTAGTGAGGTATTTCTGTGGCCTTTCCAGTTGTTGCCCAAATGGGGTGTTGTATTCTATAATGGGTCTAATGAGGGATGAGTACAGTGGGACGAATTTCAAGTCTTTTGGGTTTCCAATACCATGACCAAGTCTTTTGGGTTTCTAATACCACAATGGAAATACACCCCATTCCTAAGTCAAAGTGTGATTAAAGTTTATGAAATTAGTATTGTTTCAATCTATGATGTTAGCCAGAAGTGCTCTTCACAGCACCTGCAGTGTGCCCAGTAGTGACTCCATCTGCAATTCATACGGAGTTACATGTTGTGTCTTTCGGCTTTTCCCGGTTAGGGGTCGCTACAGCAGAACTCTGGTCAGCTAATGATTGGCAGTAGATTTTTACATGCTGAGTTGCCAGCCCTGACGCACAACCTTCAACGAAGGTACGCCCATTCACTCATGTCTCCACACAGAAGACGCTTTAGCTGAGAATCGAACAAGACAACGTCTTACTGTGAGGTGACAATGCTACCGCAGCACCACCATGGTAACATATTGAAGTATGACTGTAAATTCTTTTTTATAAAACTCATTCCTACTACTACTGCTGGAACTACCTGGGTATCCTTTTTCCACATTGCCCTAATTTCTGCCTGCAAATCCTAGCATTTTATGACTTTGTGTCTTTCTGTACGTAAGACACACTAGTTACTGGGTGTAACAATTTCAGTGATCAGTGCTACTTTTGTCTTTTTTTCGTGGACTACCATGTCTGATTTTCTCACATCTACTTTTTGAACTGTTGGTAATTAATCCCATGTGATATAAACTTCATAATTTTCTATGATGTTTTCTGGGTCATGTTTCCAAGTTTTTCAGCTACTTCAGTATTATAATGTTTGCTCAATTCGCAATGCAATAGTCTTGCCACATTATTAAGTCTATAGTGTACAGTCTTCTGCCATTAGTACATCACAACCAGCAATGAGATGTGCGACTATTTCAAATTCTGTATACAAAACCTACATTTGTCTGTTTCTCTCACGTGTTCAATGGACTTTGTAAACCACATGTATGTAGTCCAGTTGGCATAATGGTTAAGGTCTTCAGCTCCCATGCACAAAGTTTGATCCTGACCTCCAACCAATGCCTCTTTGGAGTTTGCATGTTATCCCAGTGTCTCCGAAGGGTTACTCCCATGTCTGAAAAACATGTTGAGTGTTTCCATCTCAAACTCACCAATGAATGGAGCTGTGGCCAGCAGCACAGACTCTACATGGTGCCCTATAGGGGGAAGAGTTGTACAGACCAACCACTTTGGGCATCTATTCTGGTGCGCAGTATCCTCAAATAGGAAAACATGGATCACAGACTGTGCTCAGTGGCAGGGCTAGCCACTCTATGGTGTAAAATATGGCTCTAGGTGAGATTTGGTCATGTTGACTAATGTTGCCAAAATGGGCATGGGTAGTTACCGGTGATAAGTGGGCTGAGGACACGGCCTACTCTGACCCTATGCCAGGGACCCATGCTAATGGTGGGAGGGGTATATGTGCCCCTACTGGCCAATATGTGCCGGCCATAAAGCCCAGCAGCCCTGAGTCAATAAGCTACTGGCCGCGTGGTGTCTAGTTACCTGGGGTCACTGTTGAGAGTAAAAGCTGGATATAAAACCAACCAACCTGCCAAACATGCTGAGAATTGCTACCCTTAATGTAGGTTCACTGACAGGACACAGCTTGGAAGTGGATGATATGATGATACGGAGGAGGCTGGACATCCTTTGTATTCAAGGGACAAGATGGAAGGGCAGTGCAGCAAAGCCACTTAGCTTGGGATCCAGAGTCTACTACTCAGGTGGGGGACAGGCTAGAAATGGTGTATGAATTGTGGTGAGAGAGAGGCATCAGAAGGCAGTGAGGGATATCATCAGAATTAATGACAGACTCATGGCAATCCAACTCCAGTGTAATGATAGGGCAGTATTCATAGTCTCAGCTTATAGCCTACAGCAGAGTTGTGACAGTGAGGAAAAGAGATCATTCAGACAGCAGTTGCAGGACCTTCTAGATAATGAGTGACTTAAATGTACATATCTGGAGAGACAGAACAGGATATCAGGACTGCCTGGCTCCACATGGGTGGCGCAACAGGAATAAAGAAGGAGAAGCCATTCTAGACTTCTGTCTGGCAAATGGCTTAATAGTAGCCAACACATGGTTCAGAAAGAGACACAATCATAAGATCACATACAAGAGTAGCCAACATGCAACTCAGGTAGACTTTCTCTAGTAAGGAAAGGGCACTGGGTTAGAATTCATGATTGCAAAGTCATCCCCAGTGAAATAGTCAGCCCACAGCATAAACCACTAGTTGCCACAATCATCTGCAAGCAGTGGTCAGAGACTGCTCTAAGATCAACAGAGACCAGGCTGAAAATCTGGAAGTTGACTGGAAAGAACGTACAGCAGTTTAAGGAATTACTCAGTGCTCTAGCACCCCAAGAAGAGGAGGAAATAGGTGAGTTGAATAAGAATGGCAGTGCCTAAGAGCAGTATGTGTTAGAACTACAGAAAAGATATGTGGCCAGGCCAGGTATGGAAATAAGGTGCATAAAGAATGGAATGCAGAAGTCCAGGAAGTCATCAAAAGAAAGAAGGAGTGCAGGAAGAAGTGGGAGACAGAAAATACGGACCAGGCTGGGAAGGATTACTGGTTGGCTAACAAAGAAGCTAAGAAAGAAGTTGCAATAGCAAAGAATAGGGCATTGGAGGCACTCTACCCACTTCTGGAAAGTGACTCAAGTGGCACAAAGAAACTATATCAGGTTGCAAGGCAAAGACAGAAAGATAAAGAAGATAGTCAGACACCCTTCATAAGGGATGCCAGCAACAACCTGCTCACCAGTCCAGAGGACATCAAAGGCAGATGGAAGGAGTATTTCCAGCAGCTTCTGAATAAAGAAAACCCCACAAAAGTTGTACTGCCCCAGAAACAGCCTATGATGAAAGAAGAAGGGGAGCCTACCCTAGAAGAAGTAAGAACAGCACTAAGGAAAATGAAGTCAGGGAAAGCAGCAGGCTCAGATGAGGTCACAGCAGATATGATAAAGATGCTGGGTGAGATAGGGGAGAAATGGCTCCTGAGGGTACTAATACCAGTGTGGAGAGAAAGGCGTATCCCATATAACTAGAGAATAAGCATACTCATGCCAGTGTACAAGAACAAAGGGGACACTCACAACTGTGGGCAGTACAGTGGCATCAAACTCCTATCACATTGCATGAAGGTTCTGGAGGGTGATTAATAAACGGATACGCAGAGTAGTAGAATGTAAGATGGGAGATGAGCAGTTTGGATTCAGATCAGGATATAGTACAACTGACCCAATGTTTGCAGTGAGACAGATACTTGAAAAGAAGCTAGAGATGAGGAGAGAGTCCAACTGAGCATTCCTAGACTTGGAGAAAGCATATGGCAAGGTCCCAAGAAAGCTGATCTGGGCAGTATTGTAGTGGTTAGAAGTCCCAGAATCATTGGTAGAATTAATGCAGGCTATGTACAAGGACCCAATGACTCAAGTATGAACAGTGTTCGGCCTCACAGAGGGGTTCCCAGTGGAAGTGGATGTACGCCAGGATTCAGCCCTGAGCCCACTGCTGTTCATACTGGCCTCACAGAGAGGTTCCCAGTGGGAGTGGGTGTACACCATGAGTCATCTCTGTGCCCACTGCTGTTCATACTGGTGATGGACTACATTAGCAAACAGGTAGGAGAGGACAGATCAACAAAGTTGCTGTATGCAGACAATGTGGCATTACAGCCAGACTCTGAGCAAGAACTTCAGCAAAGTATAGGTGAATGGAATGGAAAACTCAAGGCACATGGGATGAAAGTAAGCACAGATAATATGGTAGTAATGGCAGCAAATTGGGGAAATCAGAATAAGCTGAGAATAGAGATAGAAGAGAAGATTGTGGAATAGGTAAACAGCTTCAAGTATCTGGGAGGGGTGGTTGAGGAGAAGGGAAGTCTGAATGAAGAGTTCAAAGCTAAAATCAGGGGGGCTGCAGCCGACTGGCATAGAGTGTCTGGTGTAGTCTATGACAGAAGAATGCCAAAGAAGCTGAAAAGTAAGGTGTACAAAACAGTGGTGCGACCAGTACTACTGTATGGTACAGAAACCTGGGTAGAACAGGTGAAAAAGCTAGATGTGATGGAAATTAAGTGCCTGAGAAGGGTGGTAGGATGCACACTGTGGGACAGACGAAGAAATGAGGACAGAAGGGCAGAAGCCAAAGTAGGTTCAATTGCAGAAAAGATCAAAGAGAACAGACTACGGTGGTTTGAACACATGTACAGAAAAGTAGTAGACAATCTAGAGAGGAAGATTTGGGACAGACAGGAAGAAGGTAAGAGGAAATGAGGATGTCCAACAAAGAGGTGGATGGATTGTGTGAGAGAAGATCTGTGACAGCCAGGCATGAGTGTTGAAGAAGGCAGGAGTGTGGCACTGAATCAATAGAGTTGGTGACAGTTAACACGATACCTCGACCCCATGTAGAAAAAATGGGAAAAAGGGGGCTGATGATAATGATGATTTAGTCCTCTGTCTTGGGCTGCCAATATTAACCTTTTGTCTTTTGGTTTAAATTCACCTTTCCTTAACCATTCCTGCATTTGATTCTGATCAACATGAGGTTTTTCCAAGAGTTTTCTATAATTGCAACTACATTTATGCATTTTCCACATTTTTTGCCTTCTCATCTGATCCTTCACCTTATATTCTTTAGTTTTTTGGCACATTCAGGTGCTGCCTGATTTTTATCTACTTCTGGTTTGATTTCCATTCCCGCTTGACTCCGATATGCTTCTGCTAAACTAAGCAGGGAAGTCATCTTAGAATTATTCTCCTAATATTTCATAACTTTCACTATATTTGGGTCTTGTGAGGTCAGCAGATATGTATGCAGTCCCACAACTGCAGATTTATACATGTAATCAATTTCGAGGAGTCCCATACCTCCTTCAGAATTGGGAATATATAGTCTTGGTATGCACTTCTTTTTAATCTTTTGATGAGTATGAAACATCCTTCTTGTTTTCTTGTCAAACCTATCCAACACCTTTTGGGGCCAGTCAATCACTCCAAAACTGTAAGTTAGGACAGGAAGAGCAAACTGGTTTATAGCTTGGAGTTTGTTCCTAGATGTCATTGCTGTTTTCAGTATTAATTTAAGTTTTCTAAAATATTCCGTACTAAGTTTTATTCACATTTATGTTTTATTGTTGATCCGTCATCAATTCCCAAATATTTATAGACTCCATCTTGCTCACGTTCTTTTATATCACATTCCATTCCCAAACTGATGTTTTCTTGGTGTTGTAGCTTTCTTGCTTTAAAGGTTGCTTTTGCACATTTACCAAGACCAAATTACATTCTTATATCATCTGAAAAAGCTCTGATCACTTGCACTTGTGCCCCCCCCCCACCCCAGTTCCTCATCCGATGAACCACTTGGTTCTAAATCATCCACAAAAAGAAGAGGAGAAGACTCTACACTTTGTTGTTTACTGGGAGCCAAATTGTAGCCATGACCTCATCTGTTAAGTAGACAGTTCAATGGGTTAAGGGCAAGACAAAAGAGCAGTGGTGACAGAGAGTCACCCTGGAACATCCCCCCTTGAATCCCTATTCCCAGAACAATAATCCGTCCTCCATCATGGCTTAACTGCAAAGCAGCCTACCACTGCCCCAAGGTCGCCGTAATGTAATCGATCAGTGTGGGGTGTATTTTACACATTTTTAAGCACTCTTTTATCCAGGAAGGTGGGATACTGTCAAATGCTTTTAGGTAGTCTATTCATGCCAGATTCAGATTCTAGCTCCCCTTTACAGCTCTTCATCATGACTTTATTTAGCAACAAATGATCCTTTGTTCCATATGACTTCCTTTTATTACTCTTCTGTTCTTTTGCCATGATTGAGTTTTCCTCTAAATGACTGCAAACTCTGCTGGCATTAAGTACAGTGTACAGTCCATACATCATCAGAAGGCAAGTTATTGGACTATAGTTTTAAGTATAGCCTGCAAGTTCTCTCTTAAGTAGGAATATTGTTTTTCCTATTGTTATAAGGCTGGTGTCTGGTCATGGTGCACACATAAATAGTTCTTACTCAGGCTAACTCTTCGTGTAAAGATGTTAATATAATTGGCCAGAAGTTATGCACTGGCCCTGAGCCTGGGTTCTCCAAGCAGGAGCATCACCCAACCCCATTTCAAGCCATCTGGCCACCACCTCATCTGACCCCCACATTCCACATACCCAAACCTTCCTTTCCCTCCTCCATTTCCTCCATCCATCCAGCATCTGTGTTATGTTCCACAGGATCTTCATAGATACCTGTCCAAAATGTATCCATTTCATCCCCATTTGGCAGTGCTTCAATTCCCCCTGCCCCACCTTCCAATTCTCTACAAAACCTTTTTGGGTTATCAGCAAACTGCTCACTCTCTACCCCTCCCCTACATTCATCTGCATATCTTCCAAGCTTCTCTGCCTGTACTCTAACCCTAAGTCCATCATCTGCTATAGTACATGACAGATCCTGATCTGTTCTGACACTGTGCACTGCACCCATCAAGTCTATCTTTCTGAGTATTCTTGTTGATCTGTTCCCTCTTCTATACTCCTGCAACAGTGACACACTTCCAGTCCATATGCATAAGGAGGTGTCCGGCATTAATGAAAACATTACAGACTGTAGGTAACATTTCATAATGTTATTGACTAGGCGATTATTGATCAATTCCATGTTCACTGGGTCATTTACAGAGCCTGGTGGATACATATTATCCAAGTAGAAAATATGCAGTAATATGTGTCCTTATCCCTGTGGACACCAATGTATAAACAATACTTTCCATCCTAGCTATAGGGACCTTGAAACTGACAGGGGAAATGTTAGGCCCGAATCTAGAATACTGAACAAAATCCTTCACTTAATGCTTCTAAATATGAATGTGCATGGCTGATTTTCTAGTACTCATAGGAGAAATCCACTACTATGTACAATTTTTATGACATTGTTCACATACTTGAGGTGCTAGGTGCCATAAACTGCATACATATAACGATAAAAGCCCCACCCAGCACACAGTTACAAATTATGTGGATAATATATGCTACCATTCTCTGAACTACCAGAAAAGATATGATCCATGTGAGCCAATGTGTCCACATAGCATGCTGGCATTTCTCATGATTCACATATACAACATATATCTCACCTATTAAACCAAAAAGCAAAAAGGTCACACAGACAAATCAATTAGTAAACAATTACAAGAAAAAGCTAGCCAAACTAGAGTTTTCACTATGTGATACCGTAAATATCCTCTAATAAAGGTCCATAGGATATATGCAAATGACCCCTTAAGGACATCAAGTGTTTCAGCTAAATGGCTTCTGAATGTCCATGACTTTTTCCTTTTTAAGTCTTTATGGACAGATTCAGGCCAACAAAGCCAAATGCCACTAGCTGTGGATATGCAGGTCATAAGAAGGCCAGAACATGCATATTTCTCATGGGCCTCTCTTACAGGAGGTTTACGGTATCACACAGTGAAAACTCTAGCTTGGTTAGGTTTTACTTGTAGTTTTTGTTATATATCTCAGCTGTATTGCCATTTCTTACAAGGTGACATTCCACAGGGGCATAGACCTCATAAGACTAATCATTACAATATCCTTCGATTCCATGTGCTCATGAAGTAGCTGACAATACTGGTTGACATCCTAACAAATACCATGCAACACAGAAATCAGCTCCATGATGGACTTAGTTGTTGCAGACTTGCCTGGATGATAGCCTGACACATCTGCAAACTGACCCTGAGTGCATCCTGCATGAGAAGGGTCATCTGCAGCAGTGGAAAATGACAGCTGCCTCTGCTAAGCTGTTCTGTAATTATCTTCTGGGCTCACTGCTTGAAGCCATAGGGACCTCCCACAGGGACAGTTAGTGCTCAGACTGTCCAGACAATTTCATCTATAGGTAAAGTAGCATCTTCACCCTGTAATGTAACTGGATGCCAACACAGGATGAAGACAGACAGTTTCACTGAGTCATCTGACCTTGACTCTGATATTTATGCCTTGCTCTGATTAATACCTTTGTGACAGCCAACATCAGCTTATTGTCTATCCCCAGACTCTACAAGCATCACCATAGCATTCGTTAGTGTTCCCTGTGAATACTCATCTAAAGAAACACTGCAGTGAGCACTCACATCTGTGCTACAACAGTGGCCCTGTAGTATGCACACTATTGGTGACCATACAAGATGTGCCATACAATCTTAACCTACCTACTCTACAATCCTGATGTACCTGAAAACCTGAAACATAAGTAACATATGGTATGTCAGCTTATTATCTATTTTTACAGAGCTAATGTATAAACATATGCTGTGAGTGTTACTAACCTTGTGTATCATTCACTGGGATGCCTAGGGGGTGCACATATTAATGCCAGTGTGAACTCTTCCCAAAGATTATCTACTGCCATTCCCCTGCAGGAATGCTAGAAACTCCTCTGGCTTTGTTAGTCTGCTGCAAACTTGTGCCTTACGACTCCATCTAATCTCACAGCCCCCATGGTATGTGCCCTTGCCTTGGCATGACATAGCATGTCAGTGGCATCTTTATAGACCTGCTACATATAAGACACTGATGTTGTGAACCAGTGTCTGCCATACCTGGCTCCATAAATATTATTCATCAGCCTTCCACCCAACAGGTATCACCTGTGACTCCTGAGTTCATGTAACAGGATATCATTTTCAGCAGGAATGAAACTGTACACAAGACACATGGCTTTAGACTGTATATACTGGGATTGGTAGAATGACAACTACAGAGACACGGTAACCTAAGTATACCATAACAGAGGTGAAGGGCAGCTATCGGGATATGTCTTACTATAGTCTGAGGGACAGACAGGAATATATATAGCAGATGTACCTGCTGCACATTACCAAACACACATGTCCACCAGGACCCAGACTTTTGTTAGGAACTACAGGTAGGTATAGACTGTCATCCCTGGTGCCAATTCTGGGGAACACCTGGGGAAACACAGTTGACACTACTGTACAGTATTACAGTGAAATTGATATACATGTATGAGCATAACAATGCCGTAATAATCACCACAAGTCACCACATGCTGTACAGAAGGCATACCATTTCAATATTAAGTAACAGGCATGTGGCAGTGTAAACTTTGGCTCTAGATGATTGTCACTAGTGAAGTGATATCCCAACTCTGCGTGCAGAAAATGGTAAAAGGGATTGTGGATGGATGGATGTACAGGGACATGTTTTCCTAATAACATGGGCTATCTTGTTGCCAGTACAAATTTTACACATGTAACACATCCAGATCCATATATTCACATTGTTAACTATAAGTAAACTTTCTGTACAACTGTGCATAGCTTTAGAAAGGTAGACAAAGACAGCCTACCACACATTCACATTTACTGCATACCTCCTTAGACTCGCCTGTATGTCCTGAAAGTACTGCTAATTACTTCAAGTGAATCTGCCTAATTCTCTAATATAGCTTTCACAATGTGTACAAGTTAACGTACAAGATGGCAGTGCACTCTCTAATGGCACAAATTTATACCTCTTTGTGCAGCAGTAGGCGAATGAGGCTAAGTATCACAAATGTCTATGATTCAGTTTATTTCTATACTATGTATCTGTAGCATGAAGTACAGACTGATCCAGAGTAAGGATCCATGGTGTCTGTAGCATCCTTTCCCCTAATTACATTAGTGATACAGTACTGAGTATGACTGCCTTCCATGCAGTTGACCTGGGTTTGATTCCTCGCCAGTATAAAAGGTCTGTACATTTATTCTGGCAGTTAGTATGGGGTTTGATTCCCTCAGCCCTTATTTGCTTGCTATGTCTCCTTAAGCAAGTCACTTAATCAGACAGTACTTTGGGGGGGACTGGGCATTTGGGCTAGACTCCTCAATAGTCCCCTGGACTGCAAGCCTAGAACCTACCTACACAGCATGGCTGTACTCTTGTACAGGACCCCTGCATGAATACAGACATGATATCTGCACATATATAAGTTGTGGTACCTGTGATTCAGAAATTAGATCACTTGCATGATTCACAGTGCCCAGGAAAGAGTGTTTGTATGGTGTGCAAAAGACAGGAAGATTGTGTTTTATCTCCTTTATGGACATTACGTGCAGCAGCAGCAGCTACTGGCCCATATTCTGGTCCATTCTATAAAGCTGATGCCTGGTATGACCTGGCTGAAGTGATGACTATGGCCATTGTCATTATCAAGACGAAGTAACAATCAAGGCATTAGTATGATCACCTGCTACACCATATCCTTGAGTATCTCCATGCATGAGAGGCAGATGTTAGGCAACAACACCCAGAATGGTATTGTTACTTGTTTAGGTATGTTTAGGAAACTATTGTTCATCCTTGTATAAGGTTTTTGCCTTACACAGCATGCCACAGTGTGTGAGCTACTGTGTAGTGCTTGTGTGCCAGGTGGACATGTTGATGGCCCCTAGTGTAATATGCTAACTTAATTTATTATAGGCCTGCATACACATGTAATGTTGTAAGATTATGATGCCCCATGTCAGGGTGTCTACACACTACCTGTGTGACCCCAATATGTACTAAGGTTATAGTTATGTGTATGGATATTAACACATGCACAGAGAATAGATACCTGCCTAATGACTAGAATGCAGTTACTGATATGTAAGGCACTGTAGACTGTCAGTAATGTTCTAGCATTTTATTTTATACTTGCCCAAGTTTCCTGATTTGATCCTTACTCTTCACCACAATCTGAACATGACATGATCCACATTACCTGTTAAGGGAGGAAGGAGAGACAAGTGACTTTTGAACATCCTATCCATTGGCAGGACAGATTAACTTATGGCAAATTTTCTATTATGTCACTTCCCAGCAGACCTGGATAATAGCTACGTTCAGCAGACAAATCAACCACAGCCCTCTCCTGCTAATAGTGTATCTCTAGAAGGTGTGGGTGATGTGGTGCAGTAAGCAGAAGGCAGATATATAGCCAGAATCAACAGCTACCTGGAATGAGTTGCACATTCACTCACCCAACTAGCATTGATCATCAGACAGACAGAAGAGGTTGTCGCTTATACCACGAGCTGCCCTGATCCTTCATATGGTAATGGATAGGTTCATAGGTTCATAGGTTGGTACTGGGCTATCTGCCCGAAGGCATATATTAGCCCAACCACATTGTGCGGTATTCACCGCCCCTTTAGTAGTTCCCTAGACCCTTGTACTAGCAGCTAGTACCCTTGGCCCCTATCTACTAGTGCTGTTGGTGGGATCCCCGGTGTGAACTTTCTGTTACCCATCCACTCATCAATGTTCCTCTTGAAGAGTGATAGTGAGGGGCTCTGTCTTATGTAGATCGGGACCTTGTTCCATAGTGAGGGAAGTCTCTGTGAAAGGAATCTATCCCTCCAGCATGTTCTATTCATTGTTGTGTTGAGGTTTATATCCCTAGAGCGTGTAGCTTGAGTAGATTTGGTTTTGCTAAGATGGAGCATGTTCAACAATTCTGGGTTGGACATGGCTCTGTACGTTAGACAGAGATCGCCTCTGAGAAAGCAGTATGCAACAGAGAACAGTCTTAGCTTTTTCAATCGTGCTGCATAGGGCAACTGTTTGAGGCCAGTAATCCTCTTGGTTAGGTACCTTTGTGGTCTCTCTGCTGGAGATGTCTAGCCAAGTACATTCCAGTTGGTGCATTGTACTCAATAATGGGTCTGATGAGGGAAGAGTAGAGGGGCACCATTATATTCTTAGATCTTGATGCGAGCCCTTTCGTGATCAGATGGGTCATATAGAAGAATTTTCTAACCACTTTGGCAACATGGTTATCAAAGGAAAGCTGACTATCTACTTGGGTCCCTAGATCCCTTATTTCTTCTTCAGATTTCAGGGGATTACCTCCTATGTTGAAGTTTGCAGGTACTCTGTTTTTTCCCAAGGGGATTTTTTTTTGCATTTAGCTTGAGACCATGGCTTTGAAACCATGCATCAGGGTTCAGGTTCACACTAGGCTATCTCTATCCCTATATTTATATAAGCCTAGCAGAGTGTTGTGTGTCTTTCACCCTTTAGGATGAATAATATACCACCCATTTTGCTTTGTGCCTGTCTGTCCAGCAGTGATACAGAGATGATGGGGGGGTAAATCCCACATCCCCATCCACTCGTCAAGATTTCTCTTGAACAGAGTCAGTGAGGGGCTCTATCTCATTAGGCCCTTCTGGAGGATCTCCATGTCAGCCGGAGACTCTATTATAGCACCCAGTTTGCAGTCGTCCGCAAGCTTAGTCAGCCACAGCCCTTCCATGCTTGCCTGTACTTCTGAGAAGTATATGCAAAACAAGAGGGGCCCCAGGACAGAGCCCTGTGGCACAACATTCGTTACTGGTCTGGATTCGGACATAGATCCCGCTACTTTTACTTTATGGGATCTGTCCGAGAGCCAGTTTGTGATCCATCTTGTGACGTAAGGGTTTATGCCCAGGCTGGTGAGCTTATCAATAATACCTGAATGGAGAATGGGGTCAAATGCTTTAGCAAGGTCAAGGTAAGCCATGTGTACCTCCTTTCCCTTATCTATAGCCTGAGTAACTGTCTCAAAGAAATCCACCAGGTTCAGGAGGCATGATCTCCCCTTGACGAAGCCAAACTGTGTGGGGTCCAGCGACTGGAGGTTCCCAATCTCTCCATTTATGAGTTCCATAATGATTCGCTCCATAGCCTTACAGATCAGACTGGTCAGGCTTATTGGTCGGTAGTTCCCAGGGTCAGTTGTGGCCCCACCCTTGTGTAGCGGGATCACAGTAATATCCTGCTGGGTTGAGGTGCATACCACTCTACCGTACCAAATTTCTTGATATTTCCTGGTTTTGAAGGCAAAATATTGGGGTGCCACGAATTCACGAGTGGCCCCTTCAAATCCTGATTTTTTTTTTATTTTCAGTTTTTCATTGCCGCTGATGTCATCACGCATCACCAGCGTATCCTGCAACATCATCAATGCACAGGGTCATGGAATGACATCAGCATTGTGAGGCAGTGCCTAACTGCCTGTTTAAGACTGGGAAAGCTTAAAAAAAAGTTGTTTACAGCTGCAGTCCACCGACAACTTGCGGCGGCTGTCAAGTGCCAACCAAAGAGGATGTTGTGGACTGTTTAAGACTTAAGTAGATGGTATACCTTTGTAGTTTTACTGAAAACCAACAGACTCTTAAATAATATTTTTCTTTTATAACTAATATTAACTTTGTCCTTATTTTACAAATCACGTCAAAGTTTGCTGCACAGTCAACAGGTCTTCCAACTATCAGAATCATGCAATACACGTCACATAGTTGCATTTTATAGGAAAAATGAAACTGGATTATTTACTGTAAGTCCAGGGTAATTGGTTTTTGCAAAAGGATTAAAAAAATTAAAGAAGATTAAAGAATTAAAAGGAAATAGCGAAAATGTCCTTTACAACTGTTAAGTAAATAATTTTCCTGAAAAGTGGATAGTGGAAGCACTCCTCTGTAATGTGTGCAGATCTTCACTGTTTGATTTAGCTTGGCTAGAGTTCCTAATGTACATCTCACGGACACAAATGGTGGAATTGGGTTACCTCTAGATACAAATGTGTTATTATCATGCTACTTATCACAGAACCGATTGGGTTTTCTAAACTGGTACTGGTCTTGTCGCATCACACATAAAATAAACTACTGATATTTTTAAGAAGTGGTCGATTATGCATTGTTAAAAAAAAAAAGGTTCATATAAGACAAAGGGTTTCAGGTTGGAGGTGGAGTCTTTTGTATTTACATAGCACAGCTCACGAAACCATAATGAATTTTGGTACTGCTGTTTAAAACATTTATAGAAAAGGAAAACAGATCTATAAAGATTTATGACAATTCTTCCAGTTTCTAAATGATATTGGGTATTCGGAAGATTTCCTTTTTCTTACTATAGATGTTGGGGACCTTTTTTCCATCATTACATAGCAACAAGGTATATAGGACATCAGTGACTATTTAATCACAAAAGGGGTATCCCAAGAAAAAAGTAATTTATATGCTGATTTATCTGAGATTGTTTTGTATAATAATTATATCTTTTTTGATTGTAATTACCACTTGCAGAAGGTAGGGGTAGCAATGGGATCACCCTGTGGTACAACATTTGCAAACTCAGTGATGGTTTGTTGGGAAAGGAAGTTTGTGATGAATAACGAAGAATTTAGCAGTCATATAAAAGTGTATATTCATTACCTGGATGACATCTTTGTTTTATGGGCAGGTAACCAACAGAAGTTACAGGATTTTGTTGAATTTCTTAATAGTACCATTAACTTTTTGACATTCACTTATGAAGCTGGCATTGATAGAATCAGCTACTTGGATGAGGTCAATAGGAGATTAATTTCTAATACACACAGAAAAATACATATTCAATTTTTTTTTTACATTACCAAAGTGCACACCTGGTATATCATAAAAAATCAGTGGCTAAGGCCAATTGGTTCGAGTGGCAAGAATGGCTACCTTGGATACAGATTTTGAGGATGAATGTAACAAACTTAAGGAGATGTTTATTGCTACTGGTTATCCAAAATGTTTGCTCAATGAATTACTCACAGAAGTTAAACATAAAAGACAAAATAGTTATTTTGTTCCAATTTTGAATAATAATTATGTTAATGTTTCTATAGGTAATGGGTTTGATAAGGGTGGTTATGACCATATAATAAGTTTTATTACACATTTCACTGCTGATTATGATAATATTAGAATTATTCTTATAAAAAAATTGGGTGATCATAGAGGAGGATGGCCAATTAAGGGAAAACTTTAAGGATAAACCTGAACTGAAATGACAGCAAGAAGGGGGTTTTAGTTTAAAAAGTATGTTGGAAGGAAATAAAAAAATGCTAATAGTAACAACAAAAAGCATTTGGTTATGAAAAAAAAATGATATGTGCAATTTTTGCAGTTTCATATTTGTTGATGAACAATTTCAGATAAAGGGTATCACATACGGAATAAAAGGGTTATTCAACTGCAAAACTAAGGGGAGTTGTTTAGCTATTTGTAAAATATGCTCCTCTTATTATGTTGATAAAACTGAAAGGAGTTTAAAGGAGAGAATACACGAGCATCAATATGCAGTTAGAAAATGTAAACCAACTAATGCACTGGCCAAGCAGGTTGCCAATAATCAGGATCATAGTTTTCAATGTTTAGTTATTGAACAAGTAAGGGACAACCCTAGGGGGATACTTGGACTTTACGACTGGATAAGAATGAGTTAACATGGCAAATAATTCTGAATGCTTATACTTGGTCGGGCAAAAATTAATATAGTTCTATTAATAGTATTTTAAAACTCAGGGCTTTATTCAGATAATTACCAAAGATGCACTGTACATAAACTACCAATTAGTGTTCTTTAATTTCCACCCACCTATTTTACTGTCCCTATGTTTTTGTTTTGTTTTAGCTCTACATTTATCCTTCTACAGGTTATCTGGACTGCTTTAGCAGCTTTACAGAGTTGCGTTATTTTGCAATATTGTATGCAAAAAAATACATATATATTAATAACCATGAGATATGAATATTGTTAAATTAAATTCTTTGCTTTTTAAATGCCTGTCATATCTATATTGTAACTACATTTATACTCTGTAAATACTTTCTGATATGATGTTATACTGTATTATTTCTTTGTAACTGTACTTGGTGCTTTCTTTCTACGCTGTATATACCTGCTGATATGATGTTATACCATTTGTTTGTAACCATACTTGGAGCTTTTCTCCCCAGGCCTCCACTCAAAATGGGTCTTCTGATCCAGTGGCCTTTCCCAGTTACCAAATGTCAATAAATACATAAATAAACATTATTTGTTAAAGGACATAGGTTTATAATTGTAGTCATTGTTGACAGTAGCTGTAAGTAATGTGAAAGGCTAAGTTTTTTTAATTTTTAGTTAGTCATCTAATGGGAAATAATAAGTGATTTTAATACACATTTGAATTATTAAAGAGACAACGAGGTAGTTAGTGTGGTGTCATAGTGAATGCATTACTTTTGCTGTAAAAGCTGCTGTTTTGTTTCAGTATAAAAGCTCCTTTAAGGATAGATGCATGTATTAAATCAGTTCCTGTTTAACTGGTTTTGGTGGACCTTTTCAAGTATTTAAAAGGTTTTTTGTATGCTAAAGTTTGCATGATGAAGTTTAATATTAATTAAACAAAAGCACTCATACACTATAAGAATAAAATATCTGGTTTTAGTAAGCATCTGTTTGCCTTGCTATTATTTGTTATTTTACATAATTTGATTTTTAGATATCTATAAACTGTCTCAAATAAGCTATGTAGTTTGTGCATATGTTTGAACAAGTTAAGTTGTGCTTAGGTTAAAAGGTTGTGCTTGAGGTATTGAATGTATGGCTAAGCCACTAGCTAAGGGATGATTTGAGTAGTGGTTACTGCTATGAAACTAGTTGTATTTGGTTTGTTATGTACAAGATGTAAATAACATGAATTGTATGAATATACATTGTACTTGAATGTCCGTATTCAAAGCTGTTCGTATTGCTTTTAAGTTAATCAAACAAAGTATTTATATCTTCTTTTAGCTGTTCCACTTGGTAGTGGTCACATTTTTTATTTCTATTTAGTGCTTTAAGATGTATTTTGGAACTTGTATATCTATAGATAATGAGATTCTTGGTGTAGCGTGATTTGCACCTTTTATTACTCGGTGAAAACTGAGCTCAGGTGCCTTTGCCTGACTTGATTATCTTAACATATCTGTATTACCATGTGTGGTCGTGTGGCAATACTCTTTCAGTTGTTAATGAAAATGGAATGAACAATATATTCACACATACCTCTCAATCTCTCAAAGCACAAAATGTGGAAATGTGGACAAAGCCAAAAATTATGGCGGGACAAAGGCCCAAAAATAGGGAAAGACAGATTTTAAATATTGCTCCCGTAAACTCAGATAATTGTTAGAATAACCGGTTTTGCATTATTATCTGAGGGATATGAAGTCTGAAATTCAAATGTCTGCCATTATTTACTATTATTTAGTACCTTCATGTTGGTATCCCATGATTCCATTGGATTGGGTGGGGTTACATGATTATGTATGCAACTTTTATGTTAATCAGTGTCCTGATTTTGGCCAGTTGTACCTACTTTTCATGGGCCTTTGTCCAGATTTTTGATATTTCCAGATTGAGAGGAATGTTGAGGTAGCTTACCTCATGTTCCTCCTTTTACCCCACCACTGTGAAAAACCCTTTCTGTTACATCATATTTCATAACCAGTGAATTGTCAAACCCTTTCTATCACCATTTGTCTGCAGTCTTTTTGGCTTTGTCCATCTTATATTTCTCCATCCTAGCATGTGTGTAAATCAGCTTTTGTGTTGTTCTGCTGCATCTGTTCCTTCATATTAACCAGCGTCTGCTTTTCTTCCCTTCTTTTCCTTTCACACATTCTCTTTCCTTATGCCAATATATATAAAAAGGGAAACCTCTATTTCCACAAAAACAATGATGCCCTACCTTCTCACCATCGTAGACACTTGTACATGTTGTCTTTTTGTGTATCCTTCAGCTTGCTGCCTTACCCTTTTACTTGTATACCCTGTTCATCCCTTTTTGTGCATTTAACAGGTATTAGCGTATGTGAGCACTACTACACTGATTCTCAAATACTATCTGGCTATATATACAGCATTCTGTGCCACTTTGACCCATTACGTCAAAAGATGGGTTATGCTAAACTGCATAACTTCGGCTTTATTGCAAGATTCTACAGTCTGTAAAATAATATTTTTGTTTCTTTTGGGATTAACACAATGCAACTTGTGACTGTTCTGTGGACTGTGTCTTACACTTGCAAAAATGCTCTTGCTTGCAAATTTGCTGAGCTACTCATCAATTTCATCTGAAGTGCAGCACCTTTTTCACTTTAGATACATAATTAGTGAGTGTGTGTGCGCGTGTGTGTGTGTGTGTGTGTGTGTGTGTGTGTGTGTGTGTGTGTGTGTGTGTGTGTGTGTGTGTGTGTGTGTGTGTGTGTGTGTGTGTGTGTGTGTGTGTGTGTGTGTGTGTGTGTGTGTGTGTGTGTGTGTGTGTGTGTGTGTGCGTGTGTGTGTGTGTGTGCGTGTGTCTGATACCAAACAGTGTCATCAAGCTGCACAACAATGGGGGTACGGTACATCTCTATGAATCCTACTCAGCAATTTACAACTAATACTGAAAATAATCTAAATTTGTCATTGTTTAAGATCACCCCTTAAATTCTATGCAGTGGGTGGTGGTCTCTTTTATTCTCCTTATTGAAAGCTTGCATAGGAATGCAAATACAATTTTTTTTTCACAATTATGAGCACAATATTCAACCATTCTGTTGGCAATAATTACTTCATATTGACAAATAAGATTTCCATTCACTTTAACTCTTATTTTATTCCTCAAAGGGCATATGATTGGTACAACAGCATGTTTACTTTTAATATTATATTATTTGTTATTTGCAAATCTGGAAATGGATCACCTAGTCATGAAGAATATCACTGGTCATAGCTTTGTTCAGCAACTGAAATGTCAGTACAAGTGTGTGGCTGGTTTGAACTCGTATCCTTTTTGATTTTATTCTGTAACTCTGTTTTATCATCTTTATCTTACTGCCAGCCAACAAACTCAAAACATTAGGACAATTTGCTTCCTTAAGTGTTAAGATTTAAAAAAAAAGATTCTGTACGTTGTAATTTTTAAATGCACGTTTCTGTAGCTTTACCCTACAGGCTCCACCCAATGGCCAACATATGCTAACAATGTGTGTACAATGCTTCTTTTTCAATGCCATTGAATACAGATGCTTTAAATATATGTTCAGACCAAATATTACACTTTGCTCCCGTTTCGAAAACTGATTTGCACTTTTGTCTTTGTCTTTCTAGGGGTATTTTAGTCTTCACTGTATAAACTGTCTCACATTGACAGTATCTAGCAGAACTGATTGCTGACACGGCTCATTGCCATATTTTGAATTCAGTAAAGCATGGTTTCTTTTGAAAAATATTTGTCTTCTATTACACTTACTGGAATCATTTTTTTTAGAAGTTCAAATTCTGCAAGAGTTATTAAAAGCAGGGCATGTCTTCTCTCATGCTAATAGCCATGCCTACTATAAGAGGCTTACATTTCATTTCATGATTATTTCCCTTGAGCCCTGGGGTTGTTGTTCTTGTTTCCATTAATGGTATAATACTTCTCAGATAGCCCTCTTTTTAATATCCATGTTCTCACTTTATTTGTTACATTGTTTTTTACCTAATTCATTTTTTGGTACTTTTCCGTTATCAGGGCAACAGTCCTAATGTGCTACTCTTGTTGACAATATGGTAATTCCATGTCAGTGCAGCCAAAACCACCATTCTAAATGCCCATTTCTTAGGGCAGTCTCACTTGCCGGTGGCTGGACTGTTGTTTTACTCTCCCCAATCAAACCCGTTCAAAACAAACAGCACCCAAAGGTGGCAGGTTCCTTACATTGTCCTGACAGGATTCCACAACACAACAAGGTGAGGAAACGGAAAATTTGAAAGCCGGTTGAATTGGCTGTCGTGTCCAAAATGTTATAGTGCACTCGGCTGCCATTGGTCTTTTCGTAACCAGTACCAGGTACTCCTTAAGTACAAGCAGTAAGAGCTGTATGAATGCACAAGTCAGCAGAGAAAGGTACAAGTAAAAAACCCATTGATAGAAACAGCCAAGCTCCCTTGAATACAGCTGTGTGTAAATCTGACACCCTTACTGATTCATGATTCAGGCCTCAGTGCACTCTTGGTTGGGTTATAAAACTTACTTACCTTGCAGTCAGATGTCACCTTGCTTTTCCGTTTTCCGGGCAACAGTCCTAACGTGCTACTCTTCTGGACAATTCCTCCTCTTTTTCTGTTTAACATTGCATATTTGATGTGACATACATCCACTTGCACTTACTAGTTGCTTTAGAAAAGTCCAAGTGGATGTTAAGACACCCACGTTGCACATATCATGGTGTAAAACAAACTGCATAGTACAGCATGTAACACAATAGGTCCATTTTTATAAAGCTATCTTACATACACTTGCACTTTTGTAAAGCAACCAGTAACTGAAAGACGATGTGTATCACGTCAAATATACAACATTAAAAAGAAAAGAAAATGAATCGTCAAGAAGAGTAGCATCTTAGGACTGTTGCCCTGATAACGGAAAAGTACCCATTTTTTTATACACATCCTTTACTAATTTGTTAAATATGCACTAATAATTTCATTTGCTGCCATAGCTTTTGGTGAGGTCAGATCAGTTTCAGCATTTTTTATGCCACAAAATGTTCTATATCATTTTAATGAATCATACAACCCATCAAATCTGCAGTCGTCAGCTCTGTTCCTCAGGACAGGATGGTAAGTATCTATGGTGCCTATATCAACCTTTACCCTAACACAGAACAAAAGATAATACATGGCAAAACTCATTTTAGGCCTAAAATATTTTTTTTACTTCTATCTTACTTCTATCTTACTTCTGATGTTTTGTCTTTCTCCTCTTAAAGAGGACTTAATTTTCTTCCCCAGCATCATATAGAAATGTCAAACACTGCATCTTTACAAGCTTCTCAGCTAACTGAAATAATTCATATTTCTGGATGCAAAGCTGCCAGATTTTTACTAAGTTTACTTGAAGTCTGTGGATTTGTAATGGTTTGCATGAACTGCATGTGAACTCCTGAAAGCCTATATATTAATTTATTTCTGCAGATGTACTTTTTAGGTTTAACTACATAGAATTCAACAAATAACCAACTGACAGTAAACTGGATAACTCAAGACTCTTGCAAACATGAATTTGTTAATACAGTTTGATTATTTTTATGTAAATGTAAATTTGCCTGTGTACCAACTGATAATTCAATAAAGGTGTTGGAAGAAAAAAAGAAAGTACTTTTGTCCCATGTGGAATATGTTGCCCCATCATGCTTCTTACTTTTATATATTATCTCCATGGTCACACAACCACATGGAAAACAGAAATATCCGGAAAGGTTAAAACAGCTAGTACAAATACAATTTCACTATGCAGTCGACCAATAGAAAACATTACCAAGACTTGTATATTCAAGGAGTTAGTACCAGGAAAACAAACTTCAGGAAATTAAGATTCACAGAAAGGTACAACTCCTATGTTCCCATCTAACGCTGTGTAATGCTTGTAGGTTTGCCTGGATGGTGAGTAAACCACAGTGATACACTCAGGATATAGCCTAACCTTCATGAGGTCTTTAATCGGCACTTTTCCATTAAACCCGCTATTTTATCATTCATGCAGGACTGAAAAATGTGATGTGAAAAGCATCATTTTCATTAGGTAAGGTTAACTTTTCTTTTTTTATTTAATTTGGCAGGCAGGCGGTAGTGCAGAGATGAATGTCTTGTCTGGTGCTGCACGATCGCAGTTTTTATAATGTGAAGAACGACTCCTTTCATTGGCATATCAGGGCTGACTGAATAAACCGAGGAGTGTGAGCATTGGCAAGACTGATATTTTTTTATTGGTATTGTACTGCAGTACAACTCTGAAGACTTTTTCAGAGCACCTTGCGTAGCTGAGAAATACAGCTGCAATGCGAGGTGTACTTTATAAAGTTTGTAGTTGTTGATTTCACAGCAGTACACATCAATCCTAAGAATACATGGTAAACATCACCTGTTCCAGGCATATCCAGTACTATGAATCCTTTCACCTTCTCTCCTAATGGCATTCCCTTACATTAACCTTCTTCCACAGTGAAACAGGATTCTCTGTTAAGTATTATACTGAAAAGGTAACTAGTTTCTGGCCAAAAGCATGTGTATAAAAAAATAAAAAAACTGCCGCAACTGGTAGGGGTTTAATGGTGGACTGCAGCTACTTCTGCAATGACCAAATGATCCTGTACACCTAACATGACAATAGACACTTGTCAGTCAGTTGTACAGTAGTTGTCAACCACAAACTTGTGTCCGGTACTGAAATACTGGCGAAATACAGCAGCGCAAACCGGTAGGGATTTAATGGAAAAGTATCTTTTAACCAGAGTAAACATTCCATTAGAAAGTGTACTACATGAAAAGTAGTTTTCTGTACTTTTCTGAAGCTAGTGAGGTAACATTTAGAGCTATACACCCAATTTATGATAATCCCCAATACATATGCACAAACCCACTAGCTCACATAGCATCCTAATTAAAAGCCATGACGCTAGGAGTTCAATGTGAAGCAGCTAATTTGCATTTCTTCAATATCCAGTGTGAAATAATACACAATATTTACTAACTCTGGAATTAAAAATGCAGTTGGAAAACTTGAACTGGTGAGCAGACAATATTCTGCTTCACAGCACATTTGCTGCCTTCATTTCCTTCTTGTAATATCTCTTACCTAAACTCTTACGGTGGCATGAAAAGGAGACGCATGTTGCAGAAAATACAGTGTTTCCGTCTGAAACAAGATCTTTCTAGAAGGGAAGGAAATTCATACAGAAAGCTACCTACTGTTGCTCATCTTGTGTATATTTAATAAGACGATGCCCTAGGGCATCTCCTGCATCAGGATGGAGAACGGTAACATTAAAATTAAACTAACTAACCACAACATACATGCATGCTTACACCTCAGCTGTTCACTACGAAATGGCACTCTTGCTTGCACGTGTTCAGTACTTGTATGCACATGCTCATTGATTGGAATAGCTCTTATAGGAACATACACACCCTGATCTACACCTACCAAAAAATAACAGAACTACTATGAAATATAAGAATAATAGATAATTTATTGTTTGACTTCTAGGAAAAATGTGCATGGCAGTGATATGAATGAAGATGGTGCTGCAGCTTGAAAAAAAACTGTAGTACGGGTAAAGTGGGTTTAATACAATTTACATGTATACTTTATTAAAATGTATTTCTAGAAGTATCAATGCTGTGGTACTCAAACTATAACAAAAAATCTTAAAACATGGAGCTTATTTTAGATGCAATTATGTTAATTCTTATTGTCAGGTGTGCAGGGGTTACTGGTCCTGAATCTGCACTGTTAGCACCACATATGTAAATGGCAGCAGCAGCAGGTCTTAAATGACATACTGCTGCAACCAATTACGTATATGTAATGGGGTGGCTGGTCCTAAAATATTATAACAATTGTGCATTACTGCCTTTGGCTATGACCAGCACCTCCCAGCAATCAAATAAGCTTTGCATTGCAAAACAGGGTTATAAGTATTTGCTCCAAAGGATTTCATACATCTCAGTCAACTGCCTTGTCCTGCAATTTTACCAGTAGTAACTGAGACACAACCAAATTATTTTACAAACATATACACATACAGTATTTCCAAGGAGGGGATACTGATTTTTCCATTGCTCTGTCTATGGTACATGCTGTTTAAAGTAAGTCATTCATTCTACATAACTTGCATAAATGCATAAATGAAACATTTATTTGAGAAGAAATCAAATGAAAACACAAAAAAGACAAATGAAATAAACATCTCTGTAAAGTAATGGCCCGGAGAAGAAATGAAGAAATTATTTTCAGGAGAAAGGTGATGATAAAAATAACTTCTAATTAAACAGTTTTGATTCTCTCACTTCCTAGAGAAGACTTTCACCAATATTAGATATGACAAGTGAATATCATCAGAGCTTTCGCTTATAGTTTCTGAGAAAGCAGACTGTATTTATTTACCATTCATCAGAGAAGAAAATGCAGGAATCTTGATTCTGTTTTCTCTGCAGATTAGACATTTCTCATAGCTAAACAACTGTCTCAAAGAGAAAGGAAAGAGCAGCAACCCCTGCTCAGAACTCCTACCTGGTTAAGGTATGCATAATACACCTTAGTACGACTGGCCATATGAATGCCTGTCTTACATTCTATTGCTGATTCTACTAGTAGGCATGAGAGCTCATATAGAAAAGGTGTTCCGGTCTTCATTTCATGCAATATCACTACGATGCAAAGTCTGCTCTTTTAGTGATTTTAATACAACAAAATTTATGGGTCTATATTATAACATCGAAGTCTTAAAACTTCAAATGTTATAATATCGAACCCTATGCACCGAACGCTGAAAATAGCGAAGCTGCAGACTATCGAATACTTTCCTAGGGAAAGTATTTGGTGGGCTGTTTCTGCAGCTTCGCTATTTCCTCGACTGTGGAGCGAAGGTTACGGACAGGGTTAAGGTAAGTGTGTGAACGAAGGTGAGTGTGCGATAGGGACCTTAAGGTTAGGGAGCAGGTAAGGTGAGTGTGCGATAGGGACTTTAGGGTTAGGGAGTGAGTAAGGTGAGTGTGCGATAGGGACTTTAGGGTTAGGGAGCGGGTAAGGTGAGTGTGCGATAGGGACTTTAGGGTTAGGGAGCGGGTAAGGTGAGTGTGCAATAGGGACTTTAGGGTTACGGAGCAGGTAAGGTAAGTGTGCAGTGGTTACGGACCTTAGAGTTAGGGATGGGTGAAGGTAAGTGGATAGCTAGTAGTGTATGTATGGTTTAGTGTAGGGTTTTGTGAAGTGTATTTGCATGCATTATTTATTTTGGTGTGCTTGTGTTGTGTGTATGTGTGTCGGAACAGCAAATTTTTTCCCTGGGAAAAAAATTCGCTATTCTGAGTGTTCGCTGTTATGGTGTTTCAATGGAAATGGTTTGATATTATAAAATTCGAAGTTTTAAGACTTCAGTGTTATAATATAGACCCAACATAGACATGCCATATTAACAACATTATACTCTATCAACACCACAGTCAATATCCTCTCCCATACTCTTTGAGGATGATCAGGATACTCAAAATGTTGACTGATCCCAGTAAAGGGTCATATTTCTGATAACTGTATTGTTGTAATGCTGATACCATAAAAAGGGCCTTGTTTTTAATGAAAGTTAAATGTAAGCAATGATTATCTGATAAGAGGCTAGTTTATTTGTATAGGACCATAGGACCAAATTATGTTATTAGGCTAATGGCCTTACAGCCTTTTTAAACCTAGCCATTCATGTACCAATGTTCCCAATTATCAGTAACCATGGAATAGAACAGCTTTAGTATATGCTTGTGCCTTAGGGCATCTACAAGCTGCCCCTAGGTATAAAGGACACAGGTGACAAGCCAGGGTAAACTCCCAAATCCTCATCCATTAATCCAGATTGTGGATGAATTTGCTTTCACATGAATGGGGAGTCTGTTACAGAGAAAGAGTAATCTCTGAGAGACATACCACATACCTGTCCATCCAATATGTTTTGCTTATGTAAATGACGTGGTTTAGATCCTTAGATTGTGTAGTTCTAGTGTTGTTTGTTTTTTGTACACAAATGTGTAGTGGATCCATAATGGCTGGATAGGAGAATGCTTTGTAGGTAAGGCATAGATCACCCCTCAGTAGTCTGTAGAAGACTGAATACAGGGATAGAGCTTTGAGGCAGTTCTCATAGAACATGCTGTTTACACCCTGTATTCTTTTAGTGAGAAACCACTGTGGCTGCTCCAGCTGTTGCAAATGTCTGCCCAGGTACATGCCAAAGGGTGCACTGTACTCAATTATTGCTCTAATGAGGGTTTTGTTTATTTATTTATTTTATTTTATTTAACATTTGTTTACCTGGAAAGTCCAACTTGGAACAAAGCCATTTTCCGGGGAGAAATGCTCCAGATGCATGTCTTTGTAACATGGGAGGAAACTGGAGTACCCGGAGGAAACCCACATGAATGCAGGAAGGGCATGCAGACTCCTCAGAGAAGGCACCCAGTGGAGAATCGAACTGGAGAACCTCTTGCTTTGAGGCGACAGTGCTAGCACTGCACCACTGTGCCATCAATTTAGTGGTCAATGATGCTATGATTTCCTTAGATCTGGATGCCATACTGTTACTTATAAGTTGTTCTACAAAGAAGGATTTTCTCACCATTATGGATACACGGTAATCAAAGTTCAGGTTACTGTCGGTCTGGGTTCCAAAGTCCCTTACCACTGGGTCTTCTCTTAGGGGGGCATTATCAGTGTTGTAATTTGCAGGGGTGGTCATCTTCCCAAAGGGTATAATTATGCATTTTTTCTGCATTGAGTTTTAGGCCACAGCTCTGGTACCAGTTATTTGTCTGTGTCAAACCCTCCTGGATGATATCTACATCTTTGGGGGATTCAATGATTGCATCAAGCTTGCAGTTGTCAGCAGATTTGGTCAGTCAAAGGCATTCTACATTTGTCTTCACTTCAGGGAAGTATATTCTGAACAGAAGACGTCCCAGTACTAAGGCCAGTGGGACACCACTATTTAAAGACCTCTTGGTGGAGGTGAATTCCCCCCACCCTAACTTCATGTGTCCTATCTCTCAGCCATTTGACTATCTATCGGGTGACATAGGGATTTATTCCTAAGTTTCTAAGTTTTTCTATAATACCAAAGTGAAGTATTGTGTCAAATGCCTTTTCCAGATCAAGGTACACCACATGCACTGTTTTGCCTTCGTCCATGGTTCTAGTGACCTTCTCAAACAAGTCCACCAGGTTTAGTAGGCATAGCCTACATTTGACAAAACCAAACTGAGATGGGTCCAGTGTTTGAAGATTTCCTATCTCTTTGTTTTCAGGTCCACAATAATTCTTTCCATGGCCTTGCATATAAGATGAGTCATACATTTGGGTCTGTAGTTCCCCTGGGTCTGTTGATAACCCTCCTTTGTGTAGAGGGATGACAGCTACATCTTCCTTATGGATGAAGTCTGTCTGGAGGCTGTGGGTGAACAGAGATTCTAATGGGCCTCACAGGTTGCATTTCAAGCAATTTGGGTGGCATCTTGAATATTATCAGGACCCACTGATGCAATGTTTTTACTTTTGGAGGAAGCAGTGAAGACATTTTCTTTAGTGATATGTGGGGAGAAATGGTAGAAGGTACTTCCTGGAAGGTAACAGGGGGTGATAGAGGGGTGAAATTGGAGCTAAATTTATAAGCCAGCAAATTTGCTATATCCTCCTGTCTGGTATAGGGAGTTCCATTTAATACTAATTCAGAGTACTGCTGGGTGTTCCACTTAAGATGGTGTGCATAACTGAAACATGCCTTATGGTTATACTTAGCCTGGGAGTCTAGTTTTGCCTCAAAGTTGCCTTTTGTGGACTTAATTAGTACCCTGAGTTGCTTGTTGAAACTGTTGAGGGAATCTTTTGTCTGTTGGGCATAGCTCTTCTTATTTGTGGACAGGATTTTCTTTCTTTCTTTTGTTGTACAGTGTATTCCTACTGGGGGTCCACTGATTGGATTTGTTTTTGGAGTTTGTCCTAAGTTTATTTCATTTTGGTACTGCTGTTTCTGTGCATTTATTTGCATGCTTGTACACAGTTTCTATAAACACTTCTGCATAGGCCACAGTGTTCTCTGAGTTTAGTGGGATTGGAATTGAATTATGCCATCACTTAATAGGAGGTAGTGTGGAAAAGTTCTTAAAGGTTCTGGGGTTTGCTGAGACTTTGTGCTTAATATTTATTTCAAGGGTGACAGCTTTGTGATTTGATCTGACCAGTGAGGACATTACACCAGAGGGAGGGGTGCAACCATATCACAGTAACCACACACATGTCAATACATTCCAGAGTGAGTAGTGCTTCCAGGAAATGGAGCTTCTTGTTGAGACAACTAGCATTGAGCAGTAACACCTTTAGATTATCTTGAGTGGGATTTACTATGTCAAACGTTTTATAAGTCTAGTGGGGACAGATGTAGATCATCCCTGGCAAAGAAGCATGATCTGCTGAATGTCTGACCACACCAACAAATATTGGACCCCCTTAGAATGGCACCAGTGACTAAGCCAATTGTTAAATTCAATCATTGTTTGTTTATATTATAGTATCATCCTTGGATAGGGTAGAATGCTGCTTAGTCCTAGTCTCATACCTGCCTGGGGCACATAATCTAAAAGCTCTATCATGTGTCTCTTCATATAGTCAAGGGAGGTATGTCTCAAGTCAGGACACCAACATGGACTACTACTGAATCTTACTGGTACTTTTGGTTCAATACTCTGAGTGTGTGTGATCTGGGGATCCTTCGCTCTGACAGGCAACTGGCTGTTACTGTTTTCTTGCTCAGCCTGCTGAGTAGGACTCATTCAAATGACCAATATATTGGATTGTATGGTAGTTTGCCTTAAGGGCAGAGAGGTTCAGACATTGTGATATGTGGTTGTATGTGCCCTGGACAGTGTTGCCTTTGTAGAGAGTTCAGAAGGTCGCTGAGGACATCATATGGGAGGCCTTTGAACCTTGGGTGGAGTGCATTAAAGAGCCTCAGCATATGTGAGTTTGTGTCTGATCCATAGTAGGTCTAGTATGTGTGTGTTTCTGACAATATCAGTGTCTGTATGTCAGAGCTTTGCTCCAAAAATGTAGTATTACATCTCTTGCATACTGTGTCAGTCTGCTTAAGAATAAGGTGGATGTCAGTAAACATAACACAATTGCTACCTTGTCTCAAAATGCCCATTTCTACCAGGCTGGCTAAAGAGACATTAGGAACATACTATTCCAAGGTTGTGGATCCCCTGTTGTGTGATCTATGATGGATGGTGCAAGAGGGTTCTAACTAAATTTGGAGTTGTTGGGCTAGGGGAGAGGTCTAGGATTAATATAAAATAACACTACTGAGGTAATGTTTCTCAGCAGGCAAACTAGTTTCTCTGAACAAAGCTAAATACTTGAGGAAATAACAGAGGAAGTTTTATATGGAAAAGTACAACTCTAGTTGACTGCGTCTATACAGGGCATTGTAACCCACTACTACTGCACAGGTCAGCACAGGTTATACGAGATAAGCTAAAGAGGAAGCCAATCAGTAAACAGTAACATTGCATACAAGTATATATAAGGCTCAGATTCTGCATGAATTCACAATTATCTCACTATCGTGAGTGATACAGCAACTCTAATTCTCCACAGACTAAATAAAATGCAGTAGAAATGTAATAAATAATTGTTCAGATCCTGCAGCAATTCACAATTCTCTCACTATTATGAGTGATCCTAAGTCTAAGGTCCCCAGACCAAGTAAAATGCAAACAGTAAAAATGCAGTAGAAATGTAATAAATGAGGCTCAGGTCCTGCAGCAAGTCACAATTTTGTCACTATTGTGAGTGATACTACAGCACTGTGGTCCCCAGAGCAAATGAAATATGCAAACAGTTGACTTTTGGTTAAAACAAGGAAAAAATAGAAAAGAACAATACACAATTCAGATTAATTCTATGAATTTTACATTTTGCACTAATTGAAATGGGATAATATGAAGCAGAGGCTAACTCGAGCTTATGCAATGGGGAGTCTTATCAGTTTGAGCTGTTAGCGCTCAGTAAAATTAACAGTGGGAGGGGCTTCCAAATTATAATTTACAGCTAGGTGAGCAGCTAAAAAGTCACAAAGTTTAAATGCATGACAATAATTGGGTGATTTTATGGAAAAAATGCAAAAACAAATGCAGTCAAGCAGCAGTTTTAAACTCAGAGCTCTTACAGCTGGAGAGGAATGTAGGTGAATACATTGAATAAGAAAACTGCTTTGCAGCTCCTCCCACTAATTAGCTATACCTAATTCCTGTGCAGTCAATAAATGCAAAATGAGGGGGGCGTGGCCAAGGATGAACACAGGACAGCAGCAGATTTCTTCAGCTCCACCAATTTCATTACATTGACAGGAATTAATTACTTAAAAAATTAATTCTTGAAGTAATTTTCTTTCTAAATATGATTGTTTTATATAGTTCTTGAACTATATCTAAAAAAGAAAGGAAATCTTAATAATATTCCTGTCAGAAATTACTTTGGAAATTTTCCTGTCAGTTTATCAGTCTGAAATGAGTTCCAGTAAGACAAATTCTCAAGACTCCAGCATCAAGAAAGAACTTCAGTCTCTGATAATTATAGTCCAGCAACTTACTGCTAAGATGGATAAAATGGATACTAAAATAGACACTTTCATAGAAAAACTACAAAACAAATAGACTTGTTACATATGGACCTGCAACAACAGAAGATCCAGATGACAGGCATAGAAGAAGCTGTGAATGACATGGAAAATAAAATACAAGAACAGGAAATCAACATTGAGTTTCTGCTGAAACAAAATACACATTTACAAACAAAGCTGGATGACCTGGAAAATAGATCTAGGCTAATAACATTAGGATTTTTGGACTGCCAGAAAATATTGAAGGTTACTATATTACTTCTTTTTAACAACATGGCTCCCTAAAACTTTAGATTTACCAGAAGCATTCTCTTTTGGTATCGAAAGAGCACATAGATCTATAGCTAATACTAACTCTAACAAAAACTATCCTAGATCAGTTATAGTTAGATTTCTATCATCGTTTGATAAAGAGATGGTTCTTAAATCTGCTTGGGCTAAAGCTCCTGTTAAGTTTAATGAGACAACCGTGGGGTTTGACAATGACTATTCTTCCATGGTAATTGCTAAAAGAAAAGTTTTTCTGCCACTAATAAGGGAGCTTAAAAAAGCACAGTTTAAAACATACCTTCTGTTTCCTGCCAAGCTTAAAATCTTCCTTCCTGATGGTCCTAAGGTCTTCGATGATTTAGACTCTGCTTTACTGTTTGTCAAAGAAAAAGGATTATGGATAAAATAGAAGAAATGGAATGGGCTAGTTCTTCATTAAAGAGATTGGCAACTGAAGCTTCCTGGAAGACTTCAGAGAAGAAGAAGAGACTAAAAACAAATGATTTGTTATATGTTTTTTTTCTCTCTCATCATTTTAGTTCATTATTAATCTTTTGAATATAGTTCCTGCATTTCCAGAAAGCCATAAATATTTTGGAAAAGATTTAATCAAAGTTATTCTCTATGTGCAAAGAAATGTTTTGTTTCATAACCAGTCAAAATGCCTGAGGATTTAATGGCTGGCTGTGACTCGATTTGTTTTTCTTTCTGAAAAAGTAAGGTTAGTAATTTGATACATTTTTATCTTTACCTTTTTTTTTTCCTTCCTTCTTCTTTTATTATTTTCTTTGTTTAAACAATGACATTCTATTTAGATTATGTAGTGGGTAAAGGGTGGGGGAGGGCAGGGAGAGAACAGTAATGAATATATCATTAATAGAATAATAACATATCTATTTCTTGTAAAAGTTTATAAGTTCTTCAAATGCTATTTCTAATTATACTTTCTTGATTATACTGCTTATGCTTGTTTGTAAATAATCTGTCATGCTTTAACTAATAATAATCAGAACTAAATAAGAGTAAATAATATGTTTTATTTTTAACTCTATTAATATAAACAGTAAGTAACATTCCATTGTATATACTTCTTACAGCTTTCTCTTACATTTTTTTTTCTGCCTCACTCCCTTTTATTTTCTACTCTCTTTTTCTTTTCTTTATTAATATATAGAAATGCTTTTAGACTGTGTGGGCACAGTGAATAATAGGATTTGTATGAAAATTGAGTTGGGAGAAGAATGCTGAGTTTTATTGCTTGTTGGTAATTTTGAGTTTAATTTCACTTGCATAGAGGCTGTGATGATCTGTGGAATACATTGTGGAGGTTCTGTCATGTTTAGATGCATTTACACTGCTAAATGAATGTTTGTCACTAGTTTTTAATAAGTTTCCGCCAAAATGTTAAGAGAGACAATCTGGGATGTGGGCTGTCTTATGCACAATGTCCTTGAGTTACCTCAGAATCTTCAAATCACAGAATTCTCACAGAGAAACTGAAAGCAGTTAGTATAAACATTGACAAGGTTATCACACTGACACACCACAGATTCAGGAAAAATACTCTGTTCATAAAATATGTCAGTTATAATGAGTTTAAATGATGTAGTTTCTTGTAGTAAGTAAATGTCTTATTTTAGAAGGCATAAAAAATGAAACATTTATTTAAATGTTTTGAAAATCTACTTAACAGCAGCATAATAATCTGTGTTAAAAATTTGTGTTCCAAACATATACTTTACTATAACTCATTTAATTCATCTGATTGACAAACATAAATAATCTTATAACTCTATTCTGGAAGAAATGTCATGTGATATATTTTAAAGCAGTAGGTTAGCATGATTGTAAAATCTGGTTACCAATATGTGTTTGCTGTGCATTATTTTGTATAAAGCAGACAGATTTATTCTAGGGACAGCAAGTAGGATAGTGCTCTACTAACACACAACTCAGTGAGATCAGATATATATATATATATATATATATATATATATGTGTGTGTGTGTGTGTGTGTGTGTATGTATGTGTGTGTGTGTGTGTGAGTGTGATGGCTTTTTTTTCTGAGAATCTGCATAACTATCCAATATGATTTATAATAATTTCTATGAATACAATATTTTACTCTATTGACAAAATGAATGTTTGCCACAAGTTTTAATAAGTTTCCGCCAAAATGTTAAGGAGACAATCTGGGATGTGGGCTGTCTCATGCATAGTGTCCATGAGTTTCCTCAGAAGCTTCACTCACAGAATTTTCACAGAGAAACTGAAAGCAGTTAGTATAAACATTGACAAGGTTATCACACTGACACACCACAGATTCAGGAAAAATACTCTATTCATAAAATATGTCAGTTATGATGAGTTTGGATGATGTAGTTTCTTGTAGCAAGTAAATATCTTATTTTAGAAGGCATAGAAAATGAAACATTTATTTAAATGTTTTTGAAAATCTACTTAACAGTAGCATAATAATCTGTGTTAAAAACTTGTGTCCCAAACATATACTTTACTATAACTCATTTAATTCATCTGATTGGCAAGCATAAATAATCTTATAACTCTATTCTGGAAGAAATGTCATGTGATATATTTTAAAGCAGTAGGTTAGCATGATTGTAAAATCTGGTTACTAATATGTGTTTGCTGTGCATTATTTTGTATAAAGCAGACAGATTTATTCTAGGGACAGCAAGTAGGATAGTGCTCTACTAACACACAACTCAGTGAGATCAGATATATATATATATATGTGTGTGTGTGTGTGTGTGTGTGTGTGTGTATCTATGTATATATGTGTATGTGTATATGTATGTGTGTGTGTGTGTGTGTGTGTGTGTGTGTGTGTGTGTGTGTGTGTATGTGTGTGTGTATATGTATGTGTGTGTGTCTGTGTTTATGTGTGTGATGGCTTTTTTTTTTTTTAGGTAATAACGCAGGTGTTTCTGAGAATCTGCAGAACTATGCAATATGATTTATAATAATTTTTATGAATACAATATTTTACTCTATTGACAATAATGAGTTTAAGTAAATGCTCATATACAAACAATTCAAGATTTTTTTGGAAGCTGTTGATAGAATTCACATGACAGAAAATAGATGCATCTTAATGCATGTAATGTCTGAATCATATTAGCCAAAGTTTTTGATTTAAATGAATGTTAGAACATAATTTTCTCTCCTCTTGATTTCTAACATTAAGATTATTTGAATGCTATTAGA
The DNA here is from genome assembly GCF_019279795.1 of Protopterus annectens. Lineage (NCBI taxonomy): Eukaryota > Metazoa > Chordata > Ceratodontiformes > Protopteridae > Protopterus > Protopterus annectens. Next base: position 452,415,340 of record NC_056729.1, read on the forward strand.
ATTCAAGTGTTATATATTACATAGATCTATATAATAGTATGAACATTTAAAAAAAAAGTTTATTTTAGTTTATATGATGCTGTTTTACCAAATGTGTAGTTTTGTCTTGATAGATAATTGAATTGAAAACTGTTAACCTCAGTTAAATATAACTAGTATTAAATTGATAAGGTGGTAGCTGAGGTACTGCTGCTTAGGGTAGGGGTTAACTTGAGTAGTAAATACTGCTCTAAGTTGGAGTTTTCAACTCCAGGCGGGATGCAAGGTTTAATCCTTACATTATTTTCACTTGTTCATTGTTATATGTTTATAGTTTTGACATCCACAATATATTTTGTACACTCATTGTCACTACAAACAAAATTGAATCCTATACAAAATCCCATAAGAGATTTAATAAATACAGCTATATTTAAAGGTACACCTAAAAGAGGAGATGTAACATTATTTATCTTGTTATTTGTTATTTCGATCATAAGATTCTTGAGTTTTAAAAATGCCAAATGACATCTTTAAAAGGAATTTCTTTAAACATTAATGGATTGAATAATCCGTGTAAAAGGGCAAGCCTAATAAGATACATTAATCTACACAAGGCCAATCTAGTCTTCCTGCAAGAAACCCATCTCTTGAAAAAGATATTGATAAACTAGCCACTAATAAGTATGCAGTATTGGTTAGTTCAGAGCACACTCAGAAAAAAGAGGAGTGGCTATTTTATGGAATAAAAGTATGCCCATTCCTAAAACCATTAAGTCTTATCAGGATGACAAAGGAATGTTTTGTATGGTTACAATACAAATTAATGGGAAGACTTACACTTTAATTAATGTATACTGGATACCTGGAATTGGTATTAATACAGTGAAACATCATATTGATAAGATCATATCATTCTCTATAGGGGATATTATTTTAGCTGGTGATTTTAATTGTATACTACATGAAAGTGATACTACCACTATAAAGAAAAGAAGAATTACATCTAATGCAAAACATTTAAATGATTTTGCTAATTCTTATCATTTGAATGATATTAATAATCAGATAGAGTCAAAATCATTACCATACACCTTTTTTCTAACAGATACAAAACTTATTCAAAAATAGATAGGGTCTTTATTTCTAACCAGATGGTAACAGATTTAATTAATTCCAAAATCATTGCATGTCCTATATCTGATCATAACTCAATTGTTTTTGAATTCATGATAAAAATACTCATAATGTTCAGATCAAAAGGATACCAGCATACTTAACTCAGCTAAAAGACTATAAAGAATATATACTTTCAGAAGTACAACATTTTCTAGACATAAATAATACTCCTGAAGTCTCCATTGTCTATGTTTGGGATGCCTTAAAATCATATCTATATGGACAAAGTATCAGATGGTATAATAACAAAAGGAAATCTTGGGATAAGGAATTGTTAGATATTCAAAGTAAACTAGACTCTTATAAACATAATAATAAAGAAAATATTATGGACAAGAAAGTTATTGAAGAAATAAACAAACTAAATGAGAAATACAAAGAAATTTTAACTCATAAAGTTAAAATAACTTTAGAGAAATACAAGTTTTTGTCTTATTCAATAAGCCCCAAATACTTACATAGACTTAAAAATAAAACAAAAGATTGAATAAACAAAACCATATCAAAGAAATCTTTTCTCTAAGGAAAAGAAGAATGTTTCTAGTATACCAGAAATACTGGATGAATTTAGAAATCACTTTCACAAGATTAACCATAACAACATTAACATGGAACCTAAAGATAAAATAAAGGAGTTTATAACCACAAACATGAATAAAAGCTTAATAAACAACAGATTAAACTATTGGACAAGAGTATTTCATATACAGAAGTTATTACACAAATAAATAAGCTTAAATCAAACAAAGCACCGGGTAATGATGGTATTATACCAGAGATATATAAAATCCTTTCTAAAACTACATATTCATTAATACATAAGGTTTTTATTCTGGCCCAAACTGAGTTAATAACCCCCATCTTGGCAATATACATTTATTTCACCAATTTTAAAACCTAATAAAGATCCAACTAGATGTTCTTCATATCGACCCATCTCATTACTTAATGTTGATTATAAAATGTTTATGAGTATTTTTGCTGATAGATTGAAGACAATTATCCCGGCATTATAGACATAGATCAGACGGGCTTCATTGTAAATAGAAATACTTTTGATAATATAAGAAGAACTTTAACATTAATTGATTTTGCAAATAGGAAAAAGAAAGATTTAACACTTATTAGTCTTGATATAGGTTCAGCATTTGATTCAGTAAGTTGGGACTATCTGTTTACCTTACTGAAGTGCACAAATTTCTCTGATGCATTTGTAAATTTAATTGAGCATTTATACAAAGGAACGCTGGCTTATATTAAGGTAGGAACATATGTTTCACAAAAAATACCCATTCTTAAAGGTACAAAGCAAGGATGTCCACTTTCTCCACTATTATTCACTTTAGTAATGGAGCCTTGGGCTAATTTGATTAGAAACAGTACTGACATAGAGGGTTTTGAAATAGAAGAAAATACAACATCAAAATTCAACTTTTGCAGATGATGTTCTAATTACATCAGCAGGATCTAATTCTTCTATGCAGTCTTTATTTGATAAAATGATGAATTTTAAAAGTATTTCTGGTTTAATATTCAATGAAGAAAAACTAAAATACTACCTATATATACACGAAAAAATACTCTCATTAGTGATTTTACTAAATATGTACCCAACTCAGGTCAGATAACTTATTTAGGTATAATACTATCTAAAGATATTAAATCTATTATATATAATAACTATAATACCTGTTTTCTTAATATACAAAATCTTTTTAATACCTGGAATAATATGTTTTTTACTATGGAAGAGAGACTTACAATTATTAAAATGATAATATTCCCCAAGATTTTATACTTAATACAATCAATAATACTTTCACCTACAAAAATAACTATCAAGAAACTGAATACACTAATGTTAAATTTCTTATGGGCACCTAATAGACCTAGGATTGCATTAAAGAAACATACTAATAGCTGGTCTCAAGGGGGTATTTCTTTTCCAGACTTTAATTTATATATTATCTCTTCTATTATAAAAGTTATTACTTTATTAATAGATCGGTCATATGTCGCAAAATGGAAAGATTATTGGTAGCTAATTAGTATGCACTTCATGAAAATCTCCTTAACACATAAAAATATGATTATAAATAACTCCATGTTGTGGTTGCTAAAGGAATTTTGTACTTCACCTATTACACCTAAACATATGGTCTGTTACCCATTAAATATTATTATTAGTTATCGTAACTTTATATTCATGCACCCTAAGTATAGGGAATGGAATTTTATTGTATTCCCTATAATTTATACTCAGGGTATGCTTATGTCATCTACTTCTGAAGGAGCTCATTTAGCTATAGATAATAATCTACAGTACTGGTATCAGCTGATATCTGATAATAAAGTTAAAAATCTAGATTTCTTAAAACAAGAATTTGATCTAAGAGAAACTTGCTGGTTAGAGGTTCAGATCTTTAGACAACATCTCATTGATAGAATAGATCTAATGTCTATAACAGTTAAAGAATCTATTCCAAAACTGATTGATTACTTGATAATAAATTTACAGCATAAAGTTTCTGATAAAGGTAAACTTTCATATATACATAAAATTATCAGACAAGAAACTTTTTACAATGTAGATTCATACTGGAATTATTTCACCTCTATTAATGGGGACCCACCAACTCAACAAGATAAACAATATATATTGGAATCTGCTTATAGAACTACATCTTCCATTGTCTGGAGACTTTATACATGGAAATTTTTACATAGATCTTTTATACACCTTTGATGATGAATAAAATTAATAATAAAGATAATCTATGTAAGAGATGTAATGTAGAAATTAATGCTGACTGGGCTCATATGTTTTATGACTGTATGAAGTTGAAAGAATACTGGAAGTCAATTAATGAATTTTTGCAGGCTCTTTTTACAGATAATTTCATTATTTCTAAGTCTCTTATATTATTCAACACACCTGTACCTCAATGTGTTAAAAGATTAAGCTTCCCTTGTTATGGTCTATCCTAGCAGTGGCTAGGAAAATAATAACTAGAAATTGGATTTCAGATACACCTCCTTCGTTCAATGAATTTAAAAATGTTATGAATATAATGTGTCATATGGAAATAAGCACAATTAGAATGAGAACAACTAGAAAAACATCACATTTTATTGTATGGGATAATTTACAAAATTTGTTAAAAAAAATCTAATTTCAATAGCACAGTATTTTAGTTTAATTAATTGATCTGATTGTAGTGGATGTCCTTGTAAATACTTTAGTTGTTTTGTTGAATATTATAATAATACCTATTTTTAATTATTTGTATAAAATTGTTATGATATTTCTCTTATATGTTAAAACAATAAATTTGTTTTAAAAAAAAAAAAATAAATGCAAAATGAGTGTTTCCTAACTGATCCTAGCCAACAACTTTCAAGACTCAGAGAAAAAGAAACTCTGCAGTAAAACAAAATTTAAAATACAACAAACTAATAAAATAAGGCAAGACCAAAACCAACATTGATGGAAGTGTCCAAAAATGTAATGCAGAGGACCAAGAAATCAATGTAGTCAAACATCAGGTAAACTCAGAGCACTTGTATATAAAAATATAATTATAGAGCTGTTGGACATGCAAACCCAGAGCTGTTGGACATGCTACACCTAAAGAAATCCCAATCCCTCCAAGCTACATGCTCTAGGGACCTAAATATTGTCACCACAATAAACAGGACATGCTGGAGGATAGATTCCTGTCCCAGAGACTTCCCATACTCTGGAACAGACTAACCATCTATGTCAAGCAAAGTTCTTCATTAGCACTCTTCAAGAAAAATCTTGATGAGTGGATGGGAAATAGGAAATACACTCTGGGGATCACTTCTGTGTCTCTGCTCAACAGTGGCACAGGAAAATAACTTTCTTAGGTGGCGTAAGCCAGAGAACCTTGTTGGCTAGGCTTACGTAGGCCCTTGGGTCGATAGCCTAGTACCTACCTATGAACCTATGACAGTTGGCAAGACACCCATCCAAGTTATAGCCAGCTATAGACCCCCCCTCTATGTCTCAGGACACCCACACCTCCTACCTGAACCTACTTGACTCCATCAAGGTACCCCTTAACACCCTGATCCTTGGTGACTTCAACTACCCCACCATAGACTGGGTGAACTATTCCTGCACTAATGTACTCACCCAATGATTCCTTGACTTCACCAGTTCTAATGTAGTACATCAGCTGGTCTCATCTCCCACAAGGGGAGATAACATACTGGACTTGGTTCTCACCAACATGGAGACCGCTGCACCACCCCCATAGTATGTTCTTCCCTGGTGAGATCAGATCATTGGTCTGTCTCATTTGAAGTTTCTATCCCACCCAACCCCTCCCCAGCCATAACCAGGCTAAAAATCCTCTCTAAACTGACTACAACCTCCTAAGGAAGGATATCAGCAGCTTCACGCCACCGCCCCTCTCAGGTGATGCAGACAACTATGCTGAACAATATGCCAGTGCAGTATACAAGTGCCTGCATAACTGCATGGACTCAGCCATACCCAGAAGAACTAAAATCTGGTCCTCAAGGAAACACAAACATGTCTGGTGGACATCCTCTATCAGCAAGCTTTAAAGCAAAAGGAAGAAACTGTTGTCCAAGGGTAAATAGGAACAAATTTCAAATCAGAAAAACTCCCTCCTTAGCCTCAACAAGCAAATTAGATCACTAGTGAAAATCTCCAAAGCCAATTATGATTTGAAACTAGCCTCCAAAACAAAAGAAAACTACAAGTCCTTCTTCAGCTACATTAGGAACCTCCATGGCAAAGCCCAAGTTTGTTCCAAACTAGTACTTAAGAGTATCACTTACACTGATCCTGCTGACGTAGCCAACCTGATAGCTGAAAGATTCAGTGCAAACTATACCCCCCATCACCCACCAAAGGCCCAGTAGACATCCTTGATACTTGTCCCACAGCTTTCATCTCCATAGATCAAGTGTTACAGGCCCAATCCAAGGCAAAGAACACAGTCATGGGACTTGATAGTATCCCAGGCTGTATTCTGCACCATCTCCAGCAAGAACTAGCTTCGCCATTGAGCATCCTATTCAGCCACAGCCTAATTACAGGCTTCATTCTAGCAGAGTGGAGAACTGCCATTGTCATCCCCTTGCATAAAGGTGGTGCCACTACTGACCCAGGAAACTATCGTCCCATCAGCCTGACTAGTCTGATCTGTAAAGTCATGAAGCGTATTATTATGGATCTCATAAACAAGGACATAGGCAATCTCCGAGCACTTGACCTCACCCAGTTTGGATTCGTTAAGGACATATCTGCCTATTGAACCTAGTTGACTTCTTTGAGACTGTCACCAAGTCCCTGGATGAGGGGAAAGTCAGTACATGCAGCTTATCTTGACCTGGCCAAGGCCTTTGACACAATCCCCCACTCTGGCATCATTGAAAAGTTAACACAACTTACTGTTAATCCCTATCTAGTCAAATGGGTGGTGAACTGGTTCACAGAGAGGATCCACAGGGTAAAATTAGGCACCACCACCTCTGACAGCAGACCTGTCACTAGAGGTGTTCCTCAGGAACCTGTCCTGGGACCCCTACTGTTTGGCATATACTTCTCAGACGTCCAGGCAAAGATAAAGGGCCTGTGACTGACAAGGTTTGTGGATAACTGTAAGCTGGATGCTGTCATTGACTCCCCAATTGATGTTAACATACTGCAAGAGGGTCTCACAGCTACAAATAACTGGTGCCAAAGTCAGATTATGTTAAATGCAAAAAAATGCATTATCATACCATTCATCAAAAACAAAGTCCCTACTGATTACCACATCAATGGCAACCGCTTAAGCACACAGCCTTTGGTGAGAGACCTGGGTGCACAGGTTGAAAACAATCTCACATTCGACCATCATGTGGTGGTGGTGATGGTCAGAAAAGCCTTTTACTTTGTTTATATCATAAGTAAGGGGATTGCATCCAGATAAAGGAGGTCATTAGTTCTCTGTACTCATCCCTTATTAGACCTATAATTGAGTATAATGCCCCATTTCGTATGTACATCTCCGAACACCTGCACCAACTGGAAAGGCCACAGAAATATGTCACAAAGAGAATCCATGGCCTCCAACACCTATCCTATGTGGACAGGCTTAAATCACTATCACTCTACTCAGTATCATAAAGATTGCTCAGAGGTGATCTGTATCTTGCCTACAAGCCAATATCGGACCCTGCCGTACTAGAGATGCTCCATATCCATTAAGTCTAACTCCTCGTGCATTACCCTCTCAATAGGCCTAAATCTAATACACAACATCAAACACATGCTGGAGAGATAGGTTTGTCTCCCAGAGGCTGTCCCATCTCTGGAATATACTTCCCATACACG